>NC_143585.1:173116977-173424415 GCF_048544385.1 Mastigoproctus giganteus
GACGAGCTAGTATTGCCTCCTGTTGTCAAATTGCACTGAGGCTTGAAGGGCATTGCTCAAGATTTGGCTTGATACTTCGAAGCTTATTTTCAAGTTGGTTTTGCCATGTTGATTGCCACTGGTACATGCATTTTTCCTGTATTATTCATCTATAATCTTGATGTGGAACTCTCCACTGTACATCGGGTGGTAAGTCGGCCGCTTCTGCGGCACTGTCCGCTAATTCATTTCCTGGGATTCCCATATGTCCTGGGATCCAACAGAAGTGTATGGTTCTTCCAAGCTCAGATAATGTATATAAAGAGTTTATTTCTTTTACGACTGGGTGGGTGATGTTCAAGATGTTTTCCAGGGCTTGAAGTGCACTTAGAGAATCAGAGAAAATTAAACTGTTTTCAACATTGGAGGACTCGACATGCTTCAGTGCAACCTGGATTGCCATTAGTTTGGCAGAAAATATACTGAACTCATGTGGCAGTTGGTAGGCCAATGTTATGTTTGGAAAAACTAAGGCGATTCCAACGTGGGTGTCATTCTTTGTCCATCTGTATGAACTATAACAAAGTTTGGAAACTGCTCCACCATTGCAAAGTACAATTGCAAGAAATTTTCTTTATGTAGTGCAGATTTATCCCATTTACACACAAAGGTGGAGTAATGCTCCATGGAGCAAGGAGTAGTATTTGCTCCTTGCTCCATGGAGCTCCTTGCTCTTATACCTAACGGTCGGTTAGCAGTAAGGTGGTTATGGTATAACCTGCTGTGTTGGTGGGTGAAAAGTAATTCCCAATTTGGGTGTTCAGGCATAGATCTAATGTTATTTGCATAGCATAATACAAATTGTTGCCTTCTGATAGAGAGAGGGGGTTCATGAGCTTCGGCGTATAGACTATGTATTGGAGACGTGCGATATGCTACTAGAGCAATGCGTCGCTATGATGGAGAGGATCAAGCCAGCGAAGGACACTAGGTCTTGCTGGGCTATACATTGGTGCCCCATAGTCAAGTTTTGATCTTATTAAAGATCTGTATAGCCGTAATAAGGTAAGGCGATCAGCTCCCCACTTTGTTGCTGAGAGAACCCGGATGATATTTAATTTTTCTTGGCAGGATGTTCTTAGTCTTTTAATATGTTCCAGGAAGGTAAGTTTATGATCTAAGGTGATTCCTAAGAATCGTATGCTGGTTTGAACTGCTATTGGTTGTCCATTCAGTTATAGTTCCGGATGTGGGTGCAGTTTACGTTGTCGGCAAAAATGAATGCACAACGTTTTTTGAGAACAAAGCTGAAAACCATTGGTTTGTGCCCATGTACTGATCTTATTTATTGCTCCTTGTAACTGTCTCTCAGTCGTATTCATGTTTTTTGCATGGCAAGAAATACTAAGGTCATCTACGAACAGTGCCTTATTGATAGTGTTTGGAAGTTGTTCAGCAATGGTGTTTATCGCAATTATAAAGAGTTATTAGTAAAATAATAAGAGGAGTTTACCTCAATATAGTACGTAGAACACTTCTGCATGATACCCTCCAGAAATTAAAACGGAAGAAACGAAAAAATCGACAACTTACCGGTACATTAGAGTAAAATATAAATAATTAAATAATCAATTTAACACAATTCAAATCAATTTAAAACAATTAAAAATCAAATTAACACAAAATAAAAGATTAATTGTTTGAACTGAAATGAAAATCGTTTTGAATATTTTCGTTAGATTCTTTTAATTGCATTAATTTGATTTTTAATTGTTTTAAATTGATTTGAATTGTGTTAAATTGATTATTTAATTATTTATATTTTACTCTAATGTACCGGTAAGTTGTCGATTTTTTTGTTTTAATTTCTGGAGGGTATCATACAGAAGTGTTCTACGTACTATATTGAGGTAAACTCCTCTTATTATTTTACTAATAGTATTATCAACGTAGAACATATTGAGTAGTACAGCTCTGATTCATACTATCTAATTATAAAGAGTGTAGCACTGAGTACAGAGCCTTGGGGAACTCCTTCTTCTTGAAAAATTAGTTCGGACAGCGAAGTTTTAAATCGAACCTGGAAAGTTCACTTATCTAGGAAGTTGCGTATGAAAATCGGGAGATGGCCCCGAAGTCCATGGCGATGTAATTCGCGGAGTATTCCATACTTCCACGTAGAATCATAGACCTTGCTGATGTAAAAGCAAACCATTACTTGGTGTTCCGATCTAAGGAATGCATTCCGAATGGAATTCTCTAGTATATCTAGTGTTGATCTGTTTTGTCGAATGCCGAATTGTGCAGAATGTAAGAGATTGAAATTTTTACGGTACCATATCAGTCAATGGTTCACCATCTTTTCAAGAATTTTGCAAAGGCAATGGGTCCATAGCTAGTAGGGTTTGTCGGGTCTTTTCCTGGTTTAAGGAAGGCAAGGACTGTAGCGTGGTGCCATTTTTTAGGGAATGTGTCTTCCAGGTAGAGCCTATTGAACAGATCAAGAAGTGACTGCAGTGATTCAGCCCTTAGTTCCTGTATCATCGAATAATGGATATTATCTGGTCCTACAGCGCTATGCCTAGATGTTGACAAGGCTCTATGTAGTTCGTGGATAGTGAATGGTAAGTTATATTGTTCTTCTGCTTTTGAAGAAAAGTTTTAACTTTTGTTTTTCTGAATTTGCTTTGAATCTTCTGAAGGCTGGTATGTAACTTTCTGTTGCTGATGTTTTAGCAAAAGTTTCTCCTAGTATATTGGCAATTTGGGTAGGGTCAGCAATGTTCTGCCCTCTCCATCCCATGATAGGCTGAGGTATCGTTTGATATTTACCACTCATTTTCCTTTTTGTTTTCCAAATTTTATGTGTGGGAGTTGCTTGACTGATGGTTGAAGTGAAGCGAATCCAAGCGGCCTTTTTATTACTGTGTCTAACATACCTCGCTCTTGCTCTAACGTGTTTAAACTGAATGAGATTAGCTGTGGTTGGATAGCGCCGAAAAGTATTCCAAGCTTTATTTTGGTATCTTTTCCCTGCACAGCATTCGTCACTCCACCAGATTTTTGGGTGTTCAGGTAATTTTCAGGAGGATTTTGGTATAGCTTTTCCTGCTGCATGTAATATAGTTTTTGTGACATACTCAATTTCCCTTGTTGGGGATTTTTGTATAATTTCAGGGTCTAGTTTAGCTAATTTTTTATACGTCTCCCAGTCTGCTTTATCAATTAGCCACCGAAGAATTCTAGTAAGATGATAAGAGGGCCTATCCAGTAATTCAATTGTAATGGGAAAATGATCACTATGCAGTGGATCATTGTCTGTCGTTCACTTTAGAGTAGGATACAAAGTTGCTGAACAGATAGGCAAGTCTATTGCAGTATATGTTCCGAAAGGAAGGTGCATAAGTAGGTGACCCATCATTTAGAAGGAGAAGGTTGTTATCATCTAAACATTTTTCAATTAGTTTTCCTCTTTGGTTGATATTGTTGTTACCCCATAGTGTGTGAAGACCATTTAAGTCTCCCAGAATGAGGAAAGGTGTGGGGAGTTGAGCTATGAGGTTGTTTAGATCATTCTGTTGGATGGAAAAGCTTGGTGGAATATATAAGGAGCATATTGTAATATGGATGTCAGCAGCTACACAGACCGCTATTACCTCGAGGGGAGAGTTCAGTAAGACCTGTTTGACAGGAACATATGGGTTTGTTATAACAGCTACACCACCATGTGCAGTATTTTGATTGGTTCTATCTTTTCTAAAGATATTGTAATAAGACAGTTTTGGTGTGTCTTGAGGTTTGAAATATGTCTCTTGGAGGCAGAAACATATTGGTGTGTATTTAGAGGTAAGGTTATACAGGTCATTAATATTGGCACAGAAACCATGACAATTCCACTGAATTATTGTGTTCATTGTTTATCTCTAGTTAGACTTTCCGAGTGTTTTCGTGGTGCTGAGGTTCTCTGTTTTTCACTCTTGTTTTTATCTTTCTTTCGAAAGTAGGGCCTTTCTGTTTCCATGTCTTCTTCTACAAAATTGTGTAGGATGGGATCATCTGTGGGTATTTCCTTAGTATCCATTTCCTGTTGGTGAACAGAAGTTATGATTTGTTTTTATTTGCGTCCTTTGTCGGGGGAGTGGAGATTTTCGATTCGTAAAGAAACTGGCGTACTGACTGCATGAGTTTGAGTTGCATTGTACAGTGTTTTTACGTAGTTCGAGAAAGACTCTTTTGGGGGTACTGTTAGTTCAGTTTGCGATGTGGTTGATTGGAATTTTTTGGTGATTTGAGCATACGTAGATCTATTTGCAAGGGTTGGTGGTGAGATGATTCGCTTTGCTTCTTGATAGGACACATTATGATTGGTTTTATAAATAAGTTTCTCAGTTATCCAGCGGTCGCATGTTCTAGCGTAAGCAGGATGATCTTTTTTACAGTTTAGGCATATCGGTTGGGGTGCAGTACAGGCTTCACAGTTGTGTTCAACTGACCCGCACTTTGCACAAGCAGGAGTTCCCCAGCAAGCTGTCTGGGAATGTCCGTACTTCTGACATCGGAAACACCGTAGTGGGTTTGGAATATAAGGTCTGACATTACAGACCAGATATCCAGCCTTAATGGATGCTGGGTGATGTGGTGTATTAAAGGTCAAAATGAGATTGCATGTAGGAGTCAGAACTCCTTTTCTGGTGAAATTCTCTTGACCTGTATAACGCCTTCTTCTTTAAGTTCTTCAAGCATCTTCTCTTCAGACACATCTATTAAATCCCAGTCAGAGATCACTTCTTTAGAGGTGTTCAGTGATCTATGGGGTGTCACAGTAACTGGTATTCCAGCAAAAGATTAATATTCAAGAGCTGCGCTGAGTGTTTACTATTACAGGTTTCGATCAGAATATCTCCTGACCTAAGTCTTTTTACAGACTTAGGAGCTCCAGCTCTGCTTTCTAATTCCTTTTGTATTCTAAATGGCGAGATTTTGCCAATTGCATTTTTACAAGTTGCGTGCATGATCAGGAAAGCTGGAGTAGGATAGATGTCAGAGTCAGTTTTCTGCCATTTTGAAGTTCCTGCAATAGAACTATCTTTCTTTTTTGATGTCTGGGGTGCATCTGGCAGCCCAGATAAGTCTGAGTTTGATTTACATATGACGTGCTCTTTTTGGCCGAGGGAGATTATCTTTTTCTCCCAGATTATCAGCCCGGCCACGTGGAGGCAAGAGCAGTGCCACCTAGTGACCCAAGCAAAGAGAAGGTTAGTATTAATTAAAAATAAAAAAGGGGGGTTAAAGAAAGGTACTTTCCTTCCTGGGTTATATAATTTGAAAGATCTATTTAATTATAATGCTCAAGAGTTAATGGACTTGCGAAACTCAGGAGAAATGTATTTACAGTAAAGCTCATGGGATAATCACTATGAAAAGGCGCAGTGGTCACTAATATCGCTTGGTAGTCGGGGCCGACAGGAAGGGAGGAGGGATCATGCTGTTAGTTAAGAAACAGATAAAATCTAAGGAAGTGCATCCAATTGATCTTGGTGGACAATGCAATGTTGAGTCTGTATGGTGTGACACTGGGAAAGGAAAAATGAGTGTCTGTTATAGGCCAAATGAATCTGATGAGTATAATGAGCAACTGTGCAGAGAAATAGAGTGACCCAGTAAATCAGTCTTATAATGGGGTATTCTAATTTCACAGAGACTGACTGGAATTTGTGGGTTGGTCACCCACACACTAGCAAGGCTTTTGTGGATTTATTGGATGATTGTTTTCTACATCAGCATGTTCGGGAGGCAAATAGAGGGAGTAATACTCTTGATCTGATTATCAGTAGTGATTCATCATGCATCGAGAATCTGCAGATAAAGGAACCACTAGGTGGCAGTGATCACAGTGTGCGAAAGTGGGATTTAATCAAAAAGGTAACTACAATCAAGGGTAAAGGGAAGAGTTTTTGCTTTCATAAAGGTGACTACGGCGGTCTGAGACAGTATTTAAATTCTATATGGTGGGACCAACTGATGATGTTACCAACAGCAAATTCAAAATGGGAAGCATTCAAAGAATTAATCTTGGAAGCTACTAGGCTTTTCATACCAACAAAGAAATATTGTTCAAGATTTAGGCCTAAATGGATGTCAGATGAACTAATTAGACATGTGACAGAGAAGATAAATGCATGTGATACATATAAATTAACATGTGAAGAAGCCTATGATAGATATAAGCTGGTCTGTATCCAAGTCACAAAGGAGGTTAGGCAGGTGAAGGCAGATTACTAGAAATCTTTGGCAAAGGATGCAAAGAAAAACAGCAAAGAGTTCTTTACTTATGTAAACTCTAGAAGGAAGGGGATGAATCAGATTGGTCCACTTGATATCGATGGTTCAACTGTTGATAATCCTGCTCAGGTAGCTGACAAACTAAATGAATATTTTGCATCTACATTCACACATGAGGAATTAATTAGAGAGGGGAATGCCAGAGGTGTATTCAACTCTGGCAGTAAGCTAGATAATCTGGTAATAACTGAGAGTAAAGTGGAGGAGAAATTGTTGAAGATAAACATAAGAAAGGCACTTGGGGTGGATGGAATCTATCCAGATATATTAAAGGAGGTGGCAAAGGAAGTAAGCAAACCCTTAGCCATAATTATGAGAACTTCCCTGGACTCATTGGAGGTACCCATGGACTGGAGAAGTGCAAATGTGACCCCAATCCACAAAGGATGATCAAAGGGGGAGACAGGTAATTATAGAACTGTTAGTTTAACTTCTGTTCCAGGGAAATTAATGGAGGCACTGGTTAAAGAAGCACAGCAGGATCATCTAGACAAGACTTCAGTTATAGCTCAGACAAAACATGGTTTTGTTAAAGGGTAGTCTTGTCTGACTAACTTGATTGGATACTATGATGTGGTCACAAAGGAACTGGATGTAGGGAATAACTTAGATATCATATGTTTCGATCTGAGAAAGGCTTTTGATAATGTTGCACATGGAAGACTGCTGCACAAATTGGAGCAGTGTGGCATTGAAGGCAAATTGCTGCTATGGATAAAGGGATGGTTGAGTGGGAGAAGACAGACAGTGGTAATCAATGGACACTGCTTTTCATGGACTAATGTTATTAGTGGAGTCCCTCAGGGTTCAGTGTTGGGTCCATTGTTATTTTCTGTATTTATAAATGATATTGATGATGGTATGTCAGGCTTAATGTCCAAGTTTGCAAACGATACGAAGGTTGGCAGGGTTGTCAAGGACACTACTGACAGTATGCTGCTGCAACAGGATCTAGAAAAGTTGAGCAGATGGGCTGAGAGGTGACAACTGAAGTTATTCATTGACAAATGTAAAGTACTGCGTATGGAAAGCAGTAACCCCAAAATATCGTATCAACTGTGTGGTACTACACTGACGGTGGGAGAAGGAAAAGGATCTGGGGGTAATTGTGCAGTCAGATATGAAGGTTTCTGAACAATGCAGATGGTCTGCAAGAGTGGCTCACTGAGTCTTGTCCATGATATACAGGAATTTTTCTAGCAGGGATGAGGAGGTGATTATTCCCTTGTACATGGCAATGGTCAGGCTACACTTTGAGTACTGTATACAATGGTCTGGAGGCCTCATTTTAAGTACGATGTAGAGCTATTGGAATGAGTACAAAGAAGGGCTATAAGATTAGCGAATGGAACAAAGGGGTGCTCTTAGAAAGAAAGCCTTAAGTTTTGCAAATTACAGCGTCTAGAGACTAGGCACCTGCGAGGTAAGTTGATTGAAGTGTATAAGGCCTCAAATGGTTTGAGCATGCTCAATGCTGATTGGTTCCTTTTTCTTGCTCTGTCGTAGGAGTTGATAGCTTAAACAGATTCAAGGTAGAACTAGACAAACATCTGGAGTGAGTGGATGGGTGAAATGAGTTTTTTTTTTTTTTTCCTGGCTGATGCTGTATAAGGTGCTTTCTTGTATCATATGCTTTTATTAATTCTAATTTAGAATACTTTATACGGGTCTGGAAAACATATTTTAGAAATAATTGATCTGCTGGAAAGGGATTAGAGGAGAGCAATAACATACAGTGGTACCTCGGTATACGTCTGCTTTGGAATAAGTCCAACCTGATATACGTCCTGTTTGGACGCGAAAAATTTTGTTTGGTCTACGACCTTTGTTTGGAATACGACTCGCGTGCATCAAAATGAGCCACGACACCGCGCACTACCCTTGTTTACCTCTCTCGAGACAAAGCCACGACTCAGACATGCTAGATCTTACCCCCTCTCCAAAAACTGAATAAAAGCCGACCAAGGACAGACGCTAGCAAAGTATGTGCGCCGTCCTCACTCTGCTTTCTGAATAAAACTGACCGAGGACGTAAGCGCGCACGGTGCGCGCTTACGTCCTCGATTGACTGAATTCGGTTTTTGGATGGGGGTAAGATCTGGCATCTCTGCCATGACTGCCCATGAGCGTCAGTATGACAGTTTCTACCATTCAGTGAACAACCCGCCCTATAACTCTCTGTGAATTTTCAAGTGATTTTGTTTTTTCACGTAACTTTTTTGTAAATTCATTAACCATGAGTTCTAAGAAAGTTAATGAGAAGAGCCAAGCAAAGAAGAAAATGGTTAGGATCACCATGGAGGTGAAAAAAGAGATTGTTGAAAAGTATGAAGGTGGAATGTGTATCCGGGACTTGGCTGCTGCATACAGTATGCCGAGAACGACGGTCAGATTTTTAGTAAACGTCAAACCTGGTGATCCTCAACCAGGTCTAAGTAGGGAAAAGAGACAGAAAAGAGAAAATTAAAGTTTGTTAAATTTTCATTTAACAGTGCCATCTTGCGATCTGTATCACGTTTCCTTGCATGGTACCTGTAATCCTCACCCCCGGCAGGGGAGGAGGAGTTCTGTCTCCCCTCGCCTCTCGTATTTCATCTAATTGCTTTTGTATTTATGTATTTTAGTATTAAGCAGTGTTTAAATTATTTTATACAACCCCATCAATGTATAACATGCCAATAACAATAGGATTTTTTTTCATGGGAACAGATTAATAATTTTCCCTTTATTTCTTATTGGAAAAATTCTTTGGTATACCTCCTGTTTGGTTTAAGTCCAAGGATCTGGAATGGATCTTTGGACTTAAACCAAAGGATATACAGTGGTACTGAGGTACCACTGTATATCCTTTTGTGCTCCCATTAGTTGGGAACAAAACGGATATATTTACCAAGGCTGGATTTCTGAAATATTAGGCAGCTATGTGGTGACTAATTGAAATACAACTTTAAATGAGTTAAGTAGAATGCTGATGGCATTTGTCTGTTTTGTTATCTGGTTTTTAGAAGCATTAGCAACTAAAGCCATATTGCTCCAAGATATGTGGTGGTCATTCCCTGACCTTTCCGCATCCTCCGTATTTGGTGGTGACGGCTCGAACCCTGGTCTAATCAAGAAGCATGTGCTTTGCACTGCTGCTCCTTTCCACCTGGCTACGGAGGCGCCGATGGCATTTTTACCCTCTCAGATAATACATACAAATTTAAATTGAAAACAGCAGGTTGCAGATTAAATGTGCAGAAGTTAGTATTCAGCAAAAGAATAATCAATTGCTGGAATAAATTTCCATGTAATGTTTTGGAAGCAGGTAGTTTGAATAAATTTAACCTGTCAGCAGTTGCTCCACACTTTCTTACAATCACAGTCAGGTGGAACTTGAACCGTTCAACTTTGTTTTGAATATGCCATTTCATTTTACACATTATTTAAAAAAAAATGAAAAACAAAAAATTGAAAAAAATAAAATAAAGAATACAGTCACAAAATATAAGAATGTAGCCAATTCTTCCATTTTTCCATTCAGAGAACCATGAAAAGGATAATTTCAAACATATGTTTACACAGATTAAATTGCTTTATCAAATAAGTAAAGAAATAAACAATAATAATAATTGGGCAAAAAAAAAATTACGCAATTAAGCATAAAACTGAGAAGAACAACTTTCCATAACAGATGCCTCTGCAATATATTGGTCAACCTACCAATTTCAAAATACAGTATGCTGTTTATGAGATGTCAAAAAAATAAAACCAAATGTTTCATTTATAATGCAAATAACCTGTCATGTCTGTTCCAGGTAAACAATTTTACACTTCCAAAACATTTCAAATAAAAGTTTGGGTATATTTAGAAAAGTAAAAAAAAAAAAAAAAAAAAAATACAAATTTTTAATCATTAATTAATGATTAATTCACAACAGATATTTTTGAAGGGAACCTGTCAGATCTCACACAAGTGTTGCTGGGTGAAGAATGTTTGGAAAAATTACTAATGCAGTGTTTTTTTCTGTATTTATTAATGATATGAATAAGTTTTCTTCTCCTTTCTTTTATTTTTTGATTAGTATTATATAAGCTTTGCTTCATTATATCATGTTGTTGATGCTACTTTTAATTCCTCCTGAACACACACATGTAAAAACTATATCTAGTATATTTATATTTCTTAAATACTCAACAAATTAATTTTATTATCAAATGCAAGTAAATTAAGAGCAAATGCTTCAGATAAATGAAAGCTACAAAGCATTACTACACAAGAAAAATGTCCCAGTAATGGGACATTTTCTTGTGTAGTAATGTACTAAATGCTCTGTGTGATGTAGTAATGTACTAAATGCTCTGTGTAACAAAATAAAATAAACCAGTAATGTTTACTGAGTAGCAAACTAAACTAAAAATTCTGATATTAGGAAGTGTATTATCAAGAGGTGTTTTGAAATTGAAATCACAGTTTCTAAAGAATTATAATGCTATATATTTTAAAAGCATGCATACACATACACATTATCCTACATACACAATTGAACTTTTTCCAACTCTGTGATTATTGTTATATATCAAAGCTTACTTGATTAGAAAAAGTCTCTCTTGTTCTAATGGATGATCTTCAAGCCACTTAGAATACTCATTAATTGTCCATCCTGCTACCTATAATATAAGAATCAGAAAAAAAGTAATTTATTAAAGTCACATTTTAGCAGGAATACAATAAATGCTCAAAAGCAAAGCAATTTAAATTAAAGAACTCATGCTTCAATTATGATTTGCATTCTGATACAAAATCTTATTGGAGAATGTCAGACTCTCAGAGCCAAAGACATCCCGTGACCTCTTCATTAGTAATAAAGATGACGGTTAACAAAAGTGGTTAGCCTCTATTAACTAAAACTGACTGCCTCTGCGGCCAAGTGGTCAGGAGTGAGTGCTGTAGCATGTTCTTTGAGTAGACCAGGGTATAAGCTCATGACTACTAAATATGGTTGATCTGCCAACCCACACTGGACCAGTGTGGCAGATTATGGTCCATTTCCCTCAACATAAATCATTGAGCTTCCATCCTGCAGTGGATTGATAATGGCTGCAGTTTACCTTTACCTTTTATCTAAAACTAGCAGCATCACTATGATTTAACTGCCAATTTTAATGTGAGTACAGAAAAAATAAAAGATAGTTTAGAGTTATTAATGAAACACTGAGTGCGATGTATTAGCAAACTGCTGACTGAAAACCAATATCGGCAGTTTGGGCTTCACCTCCTAACAAACAGAAACAAACACATGGAATTTCTGTTGCAAAGTGGAAAAGAAATTGTTTAAAGCTAAAAGTAAATAAGGCACCTAGAGCTGATGGAATCTATCCAATTATATTAAAAGAAGCAACAAAAGAAAGAAGATCTATTGATTTAAAATGTGCAACTGTAATTCCTATTCACAGGGGATGGGGTTGATCAGAGGAGAGAGTGAATAATTATAGACGTGTAAGCTTCACTACTAATCGAAGTAAAATCATGGAGTCAGTAGTTAAAGAAGTAATGCAGGATTACCCTAACAGGAATGCAGTTATGTGGAAATCACAGTATGGATTTGTTAAGAGGAGATCTTATTTAACCAATTAGCTATTATGATGCAGTAATAAAGGAACTGGAAGCAAAAAATAATTTTGATATCATATACTTAGCTTTCATTAAAGCTTTTGACACCTTTTTGCATAAAAGGCTACTATAAATATTGGAGCAGTGTGGCATCGGGAGAAAGTTATTGCTATTGGTTTATTGGCAAAAAACAGAGTGTTATTAGTGGAGTACTCCAAGTTTCATGCTGAGCCCTTACTTTTTTAAATATTTATTAAAGATACTGATGAAGGTATATCAAGTTTAATGTATAAGTTTGAAAAGATGGAAAGTAGTTAATGACAGGAATCAAGGTAAGCTATTGCAACAACCAAAAAAGTTAGGCAGATGAGCTGAGAAGATGCAACTGAGGTTTAACACTGATAAACACAAATAATGCATATGGGTAGCAATAATCCCAGAATAACATACTAATTGGGTGGTATGTTATTCTGGGTGTTATTCTATGTTATTACAGCTCAAGGTGGCGAATGAAGGAGAACATGGGGTAGTGCAGTCAGAAACAAAGTTCTCCTAGTGCAAACAGGCTACTAGGAGAGCTCATGGGGTTCTGCCAATGATATACAGAGAGTTTGCCAGCAGGAACAAGAGGTGATTATCCCATTATATAATGCAACCTTGAGCACTGCATACAGGTCTGAGAGCCTTATTTTAAGGCTGGGAACCTGTTGAAATGGATGCAGAAATGAGCAAAGAGATTACTCAATCTCTTTGCTCATTTCTGCAATGTAATTTGCAGAACTGACATCTTTTATGGTAACTTTGATTCCAAGCATCATTTGCCACTACTAATAATAAGGTGATAAGAATGTATCTTCATCACACAATGCTACTCATGAAATTAACATGGTCGACAATTCAGTTTGTTTGATGCCACTATATCATTCTTCCCGGGCAGTTCCAGCAATTAATGTTCCTTCCCAAACAGTACTTAACTGTAACTGTTATGAACAGTTCTAATGGGGGTAGTGTTCCGGTCAACCTAGGAGATACTATCTCCTCCTTCCAATCACATGCAGACATTTATAAAATGGGAATAAATTATAATCTGAGCCCTTTACGTCAGGTTGTCTGGGAGTGTCACATAATACCAACTTTCATCATGACCCAGCGAATGTTAAGCCCATAGAATTCTACTACTACTACTTGGAGACATTTTGCAGTACATAAGAACCCCCTTATCACTTAAAGCTGATGCATGGTACTAAGCTGGCCTAACTGCAACTAAACCAAAAAGAACAATTTGTCTGTTATACAATTTTTCAATACCATGACACCACTTCTGATACTGAGGATTAAGAAATTAATGTAAATACAAGCAACCCCCATATAACATGGTACTTCTACAACCCGGAATCGCTCTAACATGATTGATAAATTGTGGCAATCTTCGCACAATGAGGTACTTATATAACATGGTTAAAGAACTATGGCAAACCTCGCATAACACAACATTTCTGAGCTTTTGTGTGGGGAAAATTATGTTGGATGTAAATTTTCAATATCTCCATTCATTTTTGTGAAAATTATTGCAAAACCCATGTATTTTATTTTGTTGGAAAATCCCGGTGTTCTGCTAGTTCTTTAACAGAAAATGCTAGTTCTGTACTATTGAACTAGCTTTTACGAGAATATAAAAAAATGTGACTTCGAAGCGTGCAGTTTGTGACTTTTAAGGTTTTTTTGTAAGGTTATCTTTATTTAATCGCTTATAAATTTTTCTGCTATGTATTACTAAACTTTGTTCTTAAGAACCGTATTTGAATAATTTATTGTTGTGAATTAAATTCCAGCCCTAAATTATGCCTAAGGAAAGTAAAAAAAGCACCACTCAAAAGAAACTATTTCTCTAGAATCAAAGATACAAATTTTGAAACATCTTAAAAAAGAGGAATAGGTATCATACATTGCAAAAAGTTTGAATTTCAATGAAGCAATCAATTCAGAGGATGATAGTACAGATGAAAATTCTGAAATTCCAAATTTTCCACTAAAAAGCAAATGGAAAGGCATAAATTAGCTGAGCAATTAAAATCTTATTTTTTGAATGCAGATCCTTCAAGTGAAAGGGGCACAAAGTTCAAAAGAGAGCTTCAAAAATGCTTAGCTCCATATCATGAAAAATACAAAGATCTATCAAGTAAAAGCAAACAAACCCAAATTATCGATATTTTAAGGAGAGAGCAGAAGATACAAAAATCTAGATGCTGCAGAAGAAGAAAGTTCAGAAGGTGATGATATTCTGAAACAGAGAAAACGTTCTTGTTTGATTGTGCTTAGCAGCAATGAAGAGGAAGAAAATTGAATGAACGTATACTATCTGGCATATAGGTATCACACTTTGTAAGACATTTATTTAGTTCAGTTATTACTGTTTTTTAATAAAAATTAAATTTCCGATAGTTATAAAAAAAGATGTATTTTTGTCAGGCTCTGGAATGTAACCCTACTTTTTGTATTGGTTCTTAGTCCCGTATAACACGGTTCACACTACACGAGATTTTATAGGAACCTAAGTACCATGTTCTAGAATGGTTACCTGTATCGTATGATTTTTGGTATAACACATGTGGTTTATACTGTGTACATTTCTTATGAAAATTTTTAACATATAAGTGTGGGTATTTATTATAGAAAGTACACTACATTTTTATCTATATAATATTGGAGTAGATACACCATAGTTTACCCATAAATTTGAACTACGTATGTAGTGTAAAAGGCATCATTTTAATTGTATCTCATATTGTGGTTGCCTTCACAACGAGATAGCTGGTATTGCACTACTTCAAATAAATAATGCTTCTCTAGTAGAGAAGACCACTGTTATTTATTTTCAGTGGATACCACCACCCAGACGATCGTTTGGAAGCAATTTGGCTTCATCATCAGTGAGCGGGCAGGTACCCTGGTAATGCAACATGCCATCACAGTTGCGAAGTTAATTCCACAATGCGAGAGATGCCAAATTTGGCTCCATCATCAGTGGCCCACTCACTGATGATGAAACCAAAAGCTTCGAAACGATGGTGGTATCCAGTGAAAATAAATAGCAGCAGTCTTCTCTACTAGAGAAGCATTTATTTATTTGAAGTAGTGCAAACCAGCTATCTCGTTCTGAAGGCAACCACAATATGAGATACAATTAAAACGATGCCTTTTACACAACATACGTAGTTCAAATTTATGGGTACACTATGATGTATCTATACAGATATTAGCATTATTAGAGGCATTTGATGCAAGAAAGCAAGCTTATGCAGCATCAGCCAAAAAAAAAAAAAACCCACTTCCACTTCACCCCTCTGTTCGTTCGAAATACCTGTCCAGCTGAGCCTTAAACTATTTAGGCTATCAACTTCCACGACAGGGATGGAAGTCTGTTCCACCAACCAACCACCTGCTGGCTAAAGGCAAATTTCAATACGTCTATCCTACATCTCTCTTTCCTCAATTTGAATCTATGCCCTCTCAGGTGATTATTCTGAGCAAGAGGAAGAATCCCATCAGCATAGCATGCACAAACCATTCCAGGCTTTATACACCTCTATCAGATCACCTCGCTGGTGCCTAGTCTCCAGACACTGTAATTTGCAAAACTTAAGCCTTTCTTCATAAGAACACCCCTTTGTTCCATTCACTAATCTTGTTGCCCTTCTCTGTAATCGTTACAGCAGCTCTACATCCTTCTTGAAATGAGACCTCCAGACCTCTATACAGTACTCTAGGTGTGGCCTGACCATTGCCTTATACAAGGGAATAATCACCACCCTATCCCTGCTAGAAAAATTCCTATATATCATTCACAAAACACCACGAGCTACTCTTGCAGCCCGTCTGCACTGTCAGAGAACTTCATATCTGCTTGCACAACCACACCCAGGTCCCTTTCATTCTCTACCACTGTCAGTGTAGTACCAAAGAGTTCACACATTGCTCTGGGGTTGCTGTTTCCCATATGTAGTACTTTACATTTGTCAATGTTAAAATTCATTTGCAACCTCTCAGCCCATCTGCTCAACCTTTCCAGATCCAGTTGCAGCAGCATAGTGTCAGTAGTGTCCTTGACAACCTGCCAACCTTCGTATCGTCTGCAAACTTGGACATTAAGCTATACAGTCGGTCCTCGTATAACACGTGTTTGCATTACACGAATTCGATCATACACGATTTATAAATAGGGGAACGTTATCTTATATAACACGAACCGAATTCGCTTATACACGATTCGCCTTTGTGTTTACAAGAAATGGCAGTCGAACGCGGAATCACCCCCAACTGAACGCAACACGATAGGAATAAAGAAGATTCTGAAAATGTATTTATGTGTTTTATGTCAGTGAAGGGGAAACACATTTCACCCTAATAACATAAAAACCAACACAATTCCAGCTATCGATATAATCGCAAATGCAATTAGATGGAGTTTACTACCAGTTTATAACAGGTTCCACTAGCAGAAACGCAATTGGAAATTGTTTTTATTGTTTTATGGTAGTAACCTCCAAAATGTGCTTTAGTAAAATGCGAGGTGTTAATTAATAGTGTATCTCGGCCTTTACGGTGTTATTTATTCTGTTTCTACACGCGCGCAGCTTTGTTTATGTGTATCAAGCGTGCCTCCTCGTTTTGTAATTGCGCTTTATCCCCTAAAAATTACTAAAATACTTAAAAGGTGTGAAAAGGAAGCGTCCTGGCTAAGACACTGCAGATTCAGAGAGAGAGAAAAAAAAAAAAGAAATATCGATAAACAGAGGCGGACTGGGTCAAAAATTCTTACCCGGGAAAATTTATAGTGGCCTCATACTACGGTTTATAGCCAAAATCACACCGGCCTCCGGCCCACCGTGGTTTCCCCCGTAAGGCTTATGGCCAGTCCGCTTCTGTCGATAGAGAAAAAATATGAAATTGTGAAACGCTTTGAGCGAAATGAAAGACCATGTGATATTGCACGTGCTACAGACCTAAATGAGGCAACGCCGAGAATTACAAAGAATGCAGAGAAAATAAAAACAACTTTCATAGCGGGAACAACTCAAAGTGTAATTAAAATCCATTAGATTAAGACACAAAGAATTGGAAGAGATGGAACGGCTGTCATCTCTTTGGATAGAAAATCAAACAAAAAGCAAGTTTGCTTACGATAGAAGCAAAAGCATTAGCAATATTTTATTACGACTTACGTATTATAATTTACACTTACGTATTATAAAATACGTAAGTATTTTATTACGACTATTTTATTTAATATAATAAATTTTTTACGAATAAAATACGTATTTTATTCGTAAAAAATACTTTTTTAGTATTAAAAAATACTAAAAACACTTTATTATAATATAATATTATTTTTATTACGTATTTTAATCGTTATAAAATATGTAAGTATTTTATAACGATTAAAATTACCCGATTATTTATTGTGTTTGGTAAGGTTTTGGTTCCAAATGTGTGTTCAATCTTGGGTGGTCGGCACCTAACCCCACTTTTCCCATAGGGCCTGTTGTTTATATTGCACGATTTTGCATTGCACGAGGATTTCTAGGAACGCAACTATCGTGCTATACGAGGACAGACTGTATATACCATCATCAATATCATTTATAAATACAGAAAACAATAATGGACCCAACACGGAACCCCGAGGGACTCCAGTAATAACATTAGTCCACGATGAGCAGTGTCCATTGATTACCACTCTCTGTCTTCTCCCCCTCAACCACCCCTTTATCCATAGCAGCAATTTGCCTCCAATGCCACACTGCTCCAATTTGTGCAGCAGTCTTCCATGTGCAACAGTATCAAAAGCCTTTCTAAGATCCAAGTATATAATATCAAAGTTATTCCCTGCATCCAGTTCTTTTGTGACTGCATCATAGTATCCAATCAAATTGGTCAAGCAAGTCTTCCCCTTAAGAAAACCATGCTGTGTCGGAGCTATAACTGAAGTCTTGTCTAGATGATCCTGCATTGCTTCTTTAACCAGTGCCTCCAGTAATTTTACTGGAACAGAAGTTAAACTCACAGGTCTATAATTACTTCTGTCAGCCTTTGATCCTCCTTTGTGAATTGGGGTCACATTTGCACATCTCCAGTCTGTGGGAATATCCCCTGAGTCCAAGGAAGCTCTCATAATTATGGCTAAGGGTCTGCTTACTTCCTTTGCTGCCTCCTTTAATATAACTGGATAGATTCCATCCACCCCAGGTGCCTTTCTTGTGTTTATCTTCAACAATTTCTCCTCCACTTTACTCTCAGTTATTACAAGATTCTCTAGCTTACTGCCAGAGTTGAATACACCTCTGGCATGCCCCTAGCTGAATAACTCCTCATGTGTGAATGTCGATGCAAAATATTAAATTAGTTTGTTAGCTACGTGAGCAGCATCATCAACAGTTGACCCATCGATATCAAGTGGACCAATCTGATTCATCCCCTTCCTGCTAGAGTTTACATAAGTAAAGAACTCTTTGCTGTTTTTCTTTGCATCCCTTGCCAAGGATTTCTCGTAATCTGCCTTCGCCTGCGTAACCTCCTTTGTAACTTGGTTACAGATCAACTTGTATCTATCATAGGCTTCTGTGTCACGTGTTAATTTGTATGTATCCCATGCATTTTTCTTCTCTGCCATATGTCTCATTAGTTCATCTGACATCCATTTAGGCCTAAACAACATTGAACAATATTTCTTAGTTGGTATGTAAAGCCTAGTAGCTTCCAAGATAAGTTCTTTGAATGCTTACCATTTTGAATTTGCTGTTGGTAACATCATCAGTTGGTCTCACTTTATAGAATTTAAATACTGTCTCAGTCCATCGTAGTCGCCTTTACGAAAGCAATAACCCTTCCCTTTACCCCTAAAGGTAGTTACCTCCTTGAGTAACTCCCACTTCAGCACACTGTGATCGCTGCCACCTAGTGGTTCCTTTATCTGCAGATTCCTAATGCATGAAGAATCACTACTGATAATCAAATCAAGAGTATTACTCCCTTTGGTTGCCTCCCAAACATGCTGATGTAGAAAACAATCATACAATAAATCCAAAAAAGCCTTGCTAGTATGTAAGTGACTAGCCCCCAAATTCCAGTCAATATCTGGGAAATTAAAATCCCCCATTATAAGAATCTCTGATGTACTGGCCCACTCTATTTCCCTGTACAGTTCCTTATTATACTCATCAGAGTCATTAGGCCTATAGCACACTCCTACTCTCAATTTTGATCTCCCAATGCTTATGTCACACCAAACTGACTCGACACTGCACTGTCCAGCGATATCGACTGGCTTCACTTCCATGGATTTTATGTGTTTCTTAACTAATAGCATAACTCCTCCTCCTTCCTATCCTGTCTATCCTTTCTGTAGACATTGTACTCCCCAAATTCCAGTTCTGCATTCCTTATATCTGTGTGACACCACATCTCTGATATCCCAACAATATCTGCCTTTGATGTTTTGAGTAATACCTCAAATTCATAAAATTTATTTACTAAACTCCTAGCATTGGTGTACACGCAAGTATACATGCACCTGTTTCTATTCTTAGCTACCCTAACACAACCCATGTATTTACTTGTACCGCAATGACTCCCAGCAGTCTCTGAAATATCCTGCATCTTGTTTTTCAGGCTTCTGCTCATTCCAATAGAAGCAGTGCAAGAATCACTTTCACCTCTGCCAGTGGCTACTGTTAATCTATTAGTCTTTGTATCCCCCCCCAAGCTAGCAGTTTTCCGACCCACCTAATACTGCCTCGATAGCATCAGCAAATATTCTTGCCCCCTTTCTATTTAAGTGTATCCCATCCCTGTAGAAGCCGTCTCTCCTGTTAACAAGAACAGTCCAGGCTGTAAAAAATTCTACCCCTTGAGCCTTGCACAATCTTTGCAGGGCCGAATTGATCAACAAGGCTCTCATCATATACCCCTTCCTATCGTGTCTGTGCAGAATTGCAGACACATTCAAATTCAACCCTAATTCACGGCTTTTTTTCAACAGTGACCTGTACTTGTTAAGTAATTCTGCCAGTCTCCTACTCTTGATATCATTAGTGCCAACGTGTACAACTATATCACCTTTTGTGCCCTTAAAGGATGATCCGCTCTACAACGTCATCAACCTTTGCCCCTGGCAGACATACCCTGGTCCTGTTCCACCTATCCTTTTTACAAAGCTTGTTCCCCGTTTCCCTGACAATAGAGTCACCAACAACTATTAGTTCCTGTGGGACCAGCGCATTCTGCCTTGGGGGTTGCTGCTGTGTTGCGTGATGACCAAGTGCAAACTCTGGCATTGATGTGGGAGCTGAGAGCTTGATGGGCCCCTCAATTTAGTTCTTTCGAGGGCATCCCCCCTATTCTTCAAGCTCTCATATAGGCCCAGAACAACGCTGAGTTGTTGCCTGATTTTGTTACACTCCTTGCATCGTGCACACACACAAAGATCTCCCCCATGGCAATATCATGTCCCGTACCTGAATGCTCCACAAACATCATGCAACTGCCCTCCCTCAGTTCTCCTCTGAGCCACAGCACTTCCATTAGCTTGAGCCTTTTGTTTGCTGCTCTGGTCTGATTCATGATTTTGATTAATTTCAATAAAATTTCAATTTCAGTTCAAAATTATAACAGTATATATATTTTTCAGTTTCAAGTATTAATTATCTACGAGTTCCCTTTATATAACTTCCGTATCAGTTATGTATTAATTAATTATGTTACATTTGTAATCTAAGTCATTATATGTATTTAGTTAAAAGTACAATTTAATTGACAATGAAGTTCAACAAGTTTAATAGATTCTACCGATCAGCTGATGATATTATACTATACTATACTAACGCTATCTAGTTCAGTATATAACGTATTGCATGACAAAGGTGGCAAATTACGAACGGTAAATTTACGGACACTTAACATTAGCATTAGCATTAGTAGAGGCATTTGATGCAAGAAAGCAAGCTTATGCAGCATCAGCCAAAAAAAAAAAAAAAAAAAACCACTTCCACTTCACCCCTCTGTTCGTTCAAAATACCTGTCCAGCTGAGCCTTAAACTTATTTAGGCTATCAACCTCCACCACAAGGGATGGAAGTCTGTTCCACCAACCAACCACCCACTGGCTAAAGGCAAATTTCTGCACGTCTATCCTACATCTGTCTTTCCTCAATTTGAATTTATGCCCTCTCAGGTGATTATTCTGAGCTAGAGGAAGAATCCCATCAGCATTGAGCATGCTTAAACCATTCAAGGCTTTATACACCTCTATCAGATCACCTCGCTGGTGCCTAGTCTCCAGACACTGTAATTTGCAAAACTTAAGCCTTTCTTCGTAAGAGCACCCCTTTGTTCCATTCACTAATCTTGTTGCCCTTCTCTGTACTCGTTCCAGCAGCTCTACATCCTTCTTGAAATGAGGCCTCCAGACCTGTATACAGTACTCTAGGTGTGGCCTGACCATCGCCTTATACAATGGAATAATCACCTCCTTATCCTTGCTGGAAAAATTCCTGTATATCATTGACAATACTCCATGAGCTACTCTTGCAGCCCGTCTGCACTGCTCAGAGAACTTCATATCTGCCTGCACAACCACCCCCAAGTCCCTTTCATTCTCTACCACTGTCAGTGTTGTACCATAGAGTTGATACGTTGCTCTGGGATTGCTGTTTCCCATGTGTAGTACTTTACATTTGTCAATGTTAAACTTCATTTGTCACCTCTCAGCCCATCTGCTCAACCTTTCCAGATCCTGTTGCAGCAGCATAGTGTCAGCAGTGTCCTTGACAACCCTGCCAACCTTTGTATCGTCTGCAAACTTGGACATTAATCCCGATATACCATCATCAATATCATTTATAAATACAGAAAACAATAATGGACCCAACACTGAGCCCTGAGGGACTCCACTAATAACATCAGTCCACGATGAGCAGTGGCCATTGATTACCACTCTCTGTCTTCTCCCCCTCAACCACCCCTTTATCCATAGCAGCAATTTGCCTCCAATGTCACACTGCTCCAATCTGTGTAGCAGTCTTCCATGTGCAACAGTATCAAAAGCCTTTCTAAGATCCAAGTATATAATATCAAAGTTATTCCCTGCATCCAGTTCTTTTGTGACTGCATCATAGTATCCAATCAAGTTGGTCAGGCAAGACTTCCCCTTAACAAAACCATGCTGTGTCTGAGCTATAACTGAAGTCTTGTCTAAATGATCCTGCAGTGCTTCTTTAACCAGTGCCTCCATTAATTTTCCTGGAACAGAAGTTAAGCTCACAGGTCTATAATTACTTGTGTCAGCCTTTGATCCTGCTTTGTGAATTGGGGTCACATTTGCACATTTCCAGTCTATGGGTACCTCCCCTGAGTCCAAGGAAGCTCTCATAATTATGGCTAAGGGTTTGCTTACTTCCTTTGCTGCCTCCTTTAATATAACTGGATAGATCCCATCCACCCCGGGTGCCTTTCTTGTGTTTATCTTCAACAGTTTCTCCTCCACTTTACTCCCAGTTATTTCAAGATTCTGTAACTTACTGCTAGAGTTGAATACACCTCTGGCATTCCCCTCGCTGAATAACTCCTCATGTGTGAATGTCGATGCAAAATATTCATTTAGTTTGTTAGCTACCTGAGCAGGATCATCAACAGTTGACCCATCAATATCAAGTGGACCAATCTGATTCATCCCCTTCCTTCTAGAGTTTACATAAGTAAAGAACTCTTTGCTGTTTTTCTTTGCATCCCTTGCCAAGGATTTCTCGTAATCTGCCTTCGCCTGCCTAACCTCCTTTGTAACTTGGTTGCATATCAATTTGTATCTATCATAGGCTTCTGTGTCATGTGTTAATTTGTAAGTATCCCATGCATTTTTCTTCTCTGCCATATGCCTCATTAGTTCATCTGACATCCATTTTGGCCTAAACCTTGAAAAATATTTCTTAGTTGGTATGTAAAGCCTAGTAGCTTCCAAGATAAGTTCTTTGAATGCTTCCCATTTTGAATTTGCTGTTGGTAACATCATCAGTTGGTCCCACTGTATAGAATTTAAATACTGTCTCAGTCCATCGTAGTCGCCTTTACGGAAGCAATAACCCTTCCCTTTACCCTTAATGGTAGTTACCTCTTTCAGTAAATCCCACTTCAGCACACTGTGATCACTGCCACCTAATGGTTCATTTATCTGCAGATTCTTAATGCATGAAGAATCACTGCTGATAATCAAATCAAGAGTATTACTCCCTCTAGTTGCCTCCCGAACATGCTGATGTAGAAAACAATCATCAAATAAATCCACTAAAGCCCTGCTAGTGTGTGAGTATCCAGCCCCCAAATTCCAGTCAATATCTGGGAAATTAAAATCTCCCATTATAAGACACTCTGATTTACTGGCCCACTCTATTTCCCTGTACAGTTCCTTATTATACTCATCAGAGTCATTAGGCCTATAGCACACTCCTACTCTCAATTTTGATCTCCCAATGTTTATGTCACACCAAACTGACTCCACACTGCACTGTCCAGCGATGTCGACTGGCTTCACTTCCTTGGTTTTTATGTGTTTCTTAACTAATAGCATAACCCCTCCCTATCCTGTCTATCCTTTCTGTAGACGTTGTACTCCCCAAATTGCAGTTCTGCATCCCTTATATCTGTGTGACACCACGTTTCTGATATCCCAACAATGTCTGCCTTTGATGTTTTGTGCAATACCTCAAATTCATCAAATTTATTTACTAAACTCCTAGCATTGGTGTACACACAAGTATACCTGCACCTGTTTCTATTCTTAGCTACCCTAACACAACCCATGTGTTTACTTGTTCCGCAATGGCTCCCAGCAGTCTCTGAAATACCATGCATCTTGTTTTTCAGGCTTCTGCTCATTCTAATAGAAGCAGTGCAAGAATCTCTTTCACCTCTGCCAGTGGCTACTGTCAATCTATTGGTCTTTGTCTCCCCCCAAGCTAGCAGTTTTCCGACCCACCTAACACTGCCTCGATAGCATCAACAAATATTCTTGCACCCTTTCTATTTAAGTGTATCGCATCCCTGTAGAAGCAATCTCTCCTGTTAACAAGTACAATCCAGGCTGAAAAAAATTCTACCCCTTGAGCCTTGCACAATCTTTCCAGGGCCGAATTGATCGACAAGGCTCTCATCATATACTCCCTCCTATCGTGTCTGGGCAGAATTGCAGACACTTTCAAATTCAACCCTAATTCTCGGCTTTTGTTCAGCAGTGACCTGTACTTGTTAAGTAATTCTGCCGGTCTCCTACTCTTAATATTATTAGTGCCAACGTGTACAACTATATCACCTTTTGTGCCCTTAAAAGATGATATTCGCTCTACAACGTCATCAACCTTTGCCCCTGGCAGACATACCCTGGTCCTGTTCCACCTATCTTTTTTACAAAGCATGTTCCCCGTTTCCCTGACAATAGAGTCACCAACAACTACTAGTTCCTTCGGGACCAGCGCATTCTGCCTTAGGGGTTGTCTCTGTGTCCCGCGATGCCCAAGTGCAAGCTCTGGCGTTGATGTGGGCAGCTGAGAGCTTGATGGGCCCCTCAATTTAGTTTCTTCGAGGGCATCCACCCTGTCCTTCAAGCTCTCATATAGGCCCATAAGAATGCCGAGTTGTTGCCTGATATCGATACACTCCTTGCATCGCGCACACACAAAGACATCCCCCTTGGCAGTATCATGTCCCGTACCCGATTGCTCTGCAAACATCAAGCAAACAGTGCATTTTATAAGGCTGTGAGTCAGAGGACAACTGCCCCCCTCAGTTCTGCTCTGAGCCACAGCACTTCCATTAGCTTGAGCCTTTTGCTTTGCTGCTCTGGTCTGAGTCATGATTCTATTAATTTATTAATTAATTATAATTAATTATGTTATGTTATTAATTATGTTAAATATAATTAATTATATTACGTTTGTAATCTAAGTCGTTATATGTATTTATTTAAACGTACAATTCAACTGCTAACGAAGTTCAACTAACACTATCGTATCACAATGGCGGGAAATTTAAGAACGGCAGCGGAGTTGAAACACGTGGAAACTCTCACTGATACTTTTATGCAATTACAAGGCCGAGTAAAGAATAAATACACCAAATTAATCAGAAAATCACAAAATAATGTTATACTACTAAATTTAAATCAAAAGTTTTAGAAAAACAATAATTTCAAATCAATAAATAAGAAAAATCCACTTAGCGGCTTTGAACACGACCGTCTCTAGTGGCCTCGTCAGCAGACAGATGCAGACATTCTTCTGGTACCCATGGACTGAAGATGTGTAAATATGACCCCAATTCACAAAGCAGGATCAAAGGGCGACACAAGTAATTATAGACCTAATAGTTTAACTTCTGTTCCAAGGAAATTAATGGAGGCACTGGTTAAAGAAGCACAGCAGGATCATCTAGACAAGACTTCAGTTATAGCTCGGACAAAGCATGGTTTTGTTAAGGGGTAGTCTTGTCTGACCAATTTGATTGAGTACTACGATGTGGTCACAAAGGAACTGGATGCAGGGAATAACTTAGATATCATATATTTGGATCTTAGAAAGGCTTTTGATACTGTTGCACATGGAAGACTGCTGCACAAATTGGAGCAGTGTGGCATTGAAGGCAAAATGCTACTATGGATAAAGGGATGGTTGAGTGGGAGAAGACAGAGAGTGGTAATCAATGGACACTGCTCTTTGTGGACTAATATTATTAGTGGAGTCCCTCAAGGTTTAGTGTTGGGTCCATTGTTATTTTCTGTATTTATAAATGATACTGATGATGATGGTATATCAGGCTTAATGTCCAAGTTTGCAGACGATATGAAGGATGGCAGGGTTGTTAAGGACAATAATGACAGTATGCTGCTGCAATCGGATCTAGAAAAGTTGAGCAGATGGGCTGAGAGGTGGCAAATTAAGTTTAACATTGACAAATGTAAAGTACTACATAAGCACCCCAGAATAACATATCAACTCTGTGGCTACACTGCCAGTGGTAGAGAATGAAAAGGTCCTGGGGGTAATTGTGCAGGCAGATATGAAGTTTTCTGAGGAGTGCAGATGGTCTGCAAGAGTAGCTCATGGTGTCTTGTTAATGATATACAGGAATTTTTCTAGCAGGGATAAGGAGGTGATTATACTCTTGTATAAGGCAATTGTTAGGCCACACCTTAACTACTGTATACAGGTTTGGAGGCCTCATTTTAAGAAGGATGTAGAGTTGTTGGAACGAGTACAGAGAAGGGCAAGAAGATAAGTGAATGGAACGAAGGGTTGCTCTTATGAAGAAAGGCTTAAGTTTTGCAGATTACAATGTCTGGAGACTCTTCACCTGTGAGGTTATCTGACTGAGGAGTATATATCCTTGAATAGTTTGAGCATGCTCAATGCTGATGGGATTCTTTCTCTTGCTCAGAATAATCACCTGAGAGGGCATAAATTCAAATTGAGGAAAGACAGTTGTAGGATAGATGTATGGATGTTTGTCTTTAGCCAGCGGGTAGTTGATTGGTGGAACAGACTTCCATCTTTTGTTGTGGAAGTTGATAGCCTAAATAAAATTAAGGCTGAGCTGGACAGGTATTTGAAATGAACAAAGGTGTGAAATGGGAGAGGGTTTTTTTTTTTTTTTTTCTTGGCTGATGCTGCATATGCTTGCATCATATGCCTCTACTAATGCTAATGCTAAATGCTAAAAAGCCATAAGTAGCACTAAAAAGTTCTTAATGTCTAATTTACTTCAACCATGTGAACAGGAACAAAAAAAAACCTGTATAAAGGGAGTTGATTTTTATGGCTCAAATATCTTTCTAATTTACTAAAGCTATTGAAGTGTGGTTTAAGAACTTGACTGCTCTAACTCGTTGATCAAACTTATGATATAGTTGATGTAACAGAGACCTGGTTCTTTGAAACAATTATAAATAATAAATTCTTGCTCTTGGGTTATGCTCCTAATCAGAAATTCCAGAGGTGTTGGGTCCATTACTGATCATTCATATCACCAAATGGCAGTTTGCTCCAAAAACCAAATACTTACTGCTTGTGTGCAAAATTTAACATCTATCCTGCAGCTGTCCTTTATGAATTAAATTTACAAGAGCCTAGTTTAGTTATAAATTAAAATCTTTTATGGTAAGAATGCAGTAAAATGTATACAATTTATACTATATACAGTCAAATCTCTGTATGATGACCCCATACGGGAATGAGAAAAAACGGACACTATATTGGAAGGACGTTATATTGATTGTTCATAAAATCAGCAGAAAAACAAGTAGATGCTTGAAAATTTAATGTAACGCTACTAATATGATATAGTATAATCTTATTTATAATATGTACTACAATATTAAACAAGAAAATTATGATTGTAAATTTCAATAAATAGGCTACATACCTACAATAAATACCTATCAAGACGTAATAAGAGAATTGTTTCATAGTTTAAAATAATCTGTCAAAACACGCTGTTTCAATGGTAGAGCATTTTTTAAAAGAGAATGACGAAGGTGCGTGATAGCAGTTATTTCACTTTTTCAGTTATGCTGTGCTTTAAAAAATAAGCATACATGTTCTAAATCTTGATGAGCACCTTTCATTGAAACTATTTGTTCAACAAATAGGTTCCTTCATCACTACAAATTTTGGAAGTTACATACGACAAAAAGGTATTCAGTTGATGAAATGGTTTCATAAATGAAAGATTAATGAGTCAGGTATGACAGATGCACCTAAAAGCACAAAGCAGCATTAAAGGATGCAAGATTATATATAAGTTTGTATTAGTAATGCAGTTCCTGATACCTGGTCAGGTGTAGCACCGGATGAAATACCTGATCATGTATCAATATTTGTTGCAGCTGACATCAGAACAGGCACTTTTGCCTTATCTATGTTCAACCATTACCTAAATATGTTCCCCCATATCTGATCACAGCTGTACCCCTTTCTATTTTTATTTTATGTTTGCTGTACTAATTTTTCTTTACAGTTCTCCAACCTTCTATTGGCTTAATAATTTTCTTAATTCATCATAACTTTTAGGATATTAACATTCTTTTCACATATCTACTACATTTATTTTCAACTATCCTCACCTTCTAGTTACTGGAACTTTGTGTAACTTTCAAATCCATTTATGCACACTTTATTCAATATATTAAGAGAAATACTATATTAATAAATAAATATTAATACTATATTAAATATTAATAATATATATAAACTATAAAATAATAACTATACTAATTATAACATAATACAGGGTGTTTATATATGGTGGGAACACTTTCAGTGATTTATTGCACAAAGATTAGGGCAGATATCAGTGTAATATAATACCTTGAGAAAGAGAAAATGACAAAGTTTTTTTACACCACCACTTCACAACGATTCAATATGAGAACCATGTGTGACAAGGCAAATATCCACACGGTAATCGAACTCTTGACAAACCCTGTGTGACGTGGTGGTAGCTTCTTCAATTCTCTGCTTTAGTTCCTGGATGTCACGTGGCAAAGGTGGTACACATAAACACGATCCTTTATGTAGCCCCACAAGAAGAAATCACACGGAGTTAAGTCCGGTGATCTCGGCGGCCATTTTAAGAAATATTCGTCCCTTTCTCCAGCACTTGTGTAGCTCAATGTTAAGGTAGGCCCTAATGCCATTATGGAAGTGGGGAGGGGCCCTGTATTTCTGGTAAATAGTCATCACTATATTCCTGAAATTGAGGCATCAACCATTGCTGCAGCATATCGAGGTAGGATTGCCCAGTCACAGTGCCCTCAGCAAAGAAGAAAGGCCCGTACAGTTTTCGGCGTGAAAAGGCACAGAAAACATTCACCTTCGCCAAATCATGCTCATAATCAATTATCTCTTCAAGTTTCTGGGTGCCCCAGATTCGACAATTGTGTCGCTTGACCTTCCCATTGGTGTGAAATGTGGCCTCATCGCTAAACACTATGCAATTAAAGAAGTCAACATATTCTTCTGTCAGTCCTTGCAGTTCAAAACAAAATTGGAAACACTTCTCTTTGTTGTCTTCCTTTAACATATGCACCAACTGAAATTTATATGGCTTCATAGAAAGTTTTTTATGAAGAATCTTCCATACTGTCAGTGCTGGCATTTGCAGCTCATGTGATGCTCTCCACACTGATTTATAGGGGCTCCTTGTGAATATATCTCTCACTCGTTCTACATTATCAACAGTAACACTAGGTCAGCCTATATTTGGGTAAATGTGAAAACTGTGTACGGCTTCCATTCCAGACTTCCATTTCTGTGCTTTTTTTAAAGCATGTGAAAGAAAAAGCATGAAAGTTTCCCTGTTGTTAACTGCCAATGCATGTAGTTCCATCATTCACTGCCAGTTGGCAACCTGTCGTATCTCTACCAGTGTAGTCACCTTTACGAAAACAAAAACCTTTACCCTTGATGGTAGTTACATCTTTAAGTAAATCCCACATCAGTATGCTGTGATCACTTCCATCTAGTGGTTCCATTATCTCCAAATTCTTAATGCTTGTTTGTTATTTGGTTTTTAGGAGTATTAGCAACTAAGGCCATATTGCTTAGGGAATATGCGGTGGTCATTCCCTTGACCTTTCCGCATCCTCCGTATTTGGTGGTGATGGGCTCGAACCCCGGTCTAATCAAGAAGCGTGTGCTACGCACTGCTGCTCCTTTCCACCTGGCTATGGAGGCGCCTATGTAAGTCAGTAAGACAGTATTCAATAGTGTCAGATAATCTCTGTCAAGTAACATTTCAATAAGCTCACCAAATCCGCTGAGATCAGAGAACCCCATAATGGATGATGTCCATTAAAATCTCCTAGTAAACAAATAGGAGGTGGTAATTGAGAAATAAGATTTTCACTTGGTGAATTGTACATGATTGGTTTAGTGCAAGATAAATTGAGACCAGTGTCAGAGTGATACCAATTACTACACGCGTGGCGACAGCTTCCAATTGTGTTTGCAATGGAATGTGTTTGGAGGGGACTCGTGAGTCCACGAGTACAGCTACTCCTCCATGGGGGCTGTTAGATCACTGTATTGTAAGCTACATACGTGGTTTGAAATGCGGTATTTATGAATGTTTAACATTCATTTTTTGCAATTAATGATCATATTTTCGATTTTGTTGATACTTGATATTTAAAATTAAAAAAAAAAAAAAAACTTGTATACCTGGGACCTCGTATAGGAGAACTGCCTGTATATAAGTGTGCAATCTATATCCATGGTTGTGTTCTTGATGGTTTTCATTTCAACTGAGTTTGTAATATCGAATGTAGTAGCACTCGGAGGAGGGGATGCCGCTGGTATTGTTAGAAGAGTATTATTTGCCTGGTCTGAGAGTTTGGGTTGTTGTTTTCGTACATTTCTAGAGAGGACAGTTCTAGCCCAATCAGGAATTGATTTATTAGTGGGAACTGTGATATCTGTTTGAGTGGAGACTGGTGTTTTTTTCATACATTAGCATAAGTAATATTTTTGTTTATAGTAGGTGCAACTAGTTTTCTTGCTTTTTGGCAGCTGACTTTATTCTTGACCTTGTATTTTACTATTTTTTTTCTTAGTTTTCCATTTTTCACAAGTTTTGGAATATGCAGGGTGATTATCTTTGGAGTTAGGACACATCATTTTTCTAGCAGAACAGCTGTTGTTGTGGGGGTTTTCTGGCGCATAAGCTGCTTTGGCTATAATGCACCTATTCCTTTATTGTAATAATATATGAGAATTTCTTGTCACGCCAGAAGAGGCAAAAATCAGAAATGACTAAAAACTCCAATTTTCTTCAGAAAGTTAAAAAATTCAGGAATATTTGCATTGTCACCAATGACATTCTCTAGAGTTATTGGTTTCCGAAGGTTAACCAAAGATAGCAGGGTTGTATTCCTGTCTTGTTTATAGTGTGGGCATTCAATGAGAATGTGTTTCACAGTCAAATTTAGAGAACAATGTGGACATTGTGGTGGATTATCTCCTGTGAGTAAATGAAGGTGAGTCAAATGTGTATGGCATATTCTTGTTCTTGAAAGGAGTACTTCTTCTCGTCTTCATGAAAGGACACTGGAACGCCAAATTCTAGGATATTGTTTAGATTGAAAAAGTTTGTTATTTGTTTGAGAGTACCAGAGTGCTGTCCATTCTGTTAGGCATGCATCACGAATGATTTGTGGAAAGTCTGATGCTGGAACATGGATATTGGTTAAATCTAAGGTAGCTGGATTTTTTGCCGCTTTATCGGCCAGATCATTACCAGAAATTCCAGAATGTGCTGGAATCCAGCAGAAGGTGATCATTTGGTGGCGCTCTTCAATCTGCAGTAATAATCTTCTAATTTGGGGCTTAGAGGGGAACAGGTATCCTGTGTGTTATCAGACACTCAGCCTAAAACACTGATGGATCCAATATCTCTCAATTATAGAAGATTTAGGAGAAGTCCGGTTGGCCTGTCTCCCTAAAATCCACTCATGCACACCTTCTCGATGGTAAGCCCTATTACGTCACTTAGGTGGCAACGAACGCATAGAGTGGTTCTCTTCAAGATACCTGGTCAGCGTGAAGAGGAAAAGACCAAACCCTCCAGCATATGACAGCACGACAAAACAAATGGCCCTCAAGTCCCCAGCATCTTTCACTCTCCCTCTTACTGCAGCGAGAGGATCAGAGTGGAAGCAGAGGGTGCTAAGAATCTCTGGGTACGACCAGGTTGCCATGCACGGAAACTGAACTTGGCCTGTTATAACGTAAGATCACTCTTCGGTGAAGACAGGATATTAGAGCTGGAAAAGGAATTAGAAAATGTGAATTGGAATATCATTGGTTTGGCTGAAACAAGAAGAAGAAAGGAATCACTTATAAGTTTATCTAGTGGAAATCTGCTGTACACCAATGGAAACAGTGAAAGGAGTGAAGGTGGAGTTGGGTTTCTCGTCCATAAAGGTTTTAAAAACAACATTTTGGAATTCAAAAGTATATCCCCAAAGGTGTCAAAACTAATACTCAAGATTTCTAAGAGGAACAAACTAAAGATTATAATGATTTATGCGCCAACATCGAGCCAGATGATGAAGAGGTTGAAGAAATGTACACCGAAATTGAGTCTTTTAGATGAGCAAAAAACCCACTACACTATTATTATGGGGGATTTCAATGCTAAGGTTGGAAAAAGGCAAAACAGCGCAGAAAGAGGAACTATAGGAAATTTTGGAATTGGTGAAAGAAATAAAAGAGGTGAATTTTTTGCAGAATCTCAAGGACTGTCAGTAATGAACACTTTTTTCAAGAAAAGGGTGAACAGCAAGTGGACATGGAAAAGTCCAAATGGATTAACAACTAATGAAATCGACTTCATCCTCACTAACAGAAGATATACTGTGAATGATGTTACCGTCCTGAATAAGATAAATGTAGGAAGTGATCACAGAATGGTAAGATGTACACTTGATATAGATGTAGGAAAGGAAAGGAAAGGAAAAAACTGACTCGAGTAAATAATACAAAGGTAGTAGTAGTAGTAGTAGTAGTGGCACATGATGCAAGAAAGCAAGTGTAGGAGCTTATGCAGCATCAGCCAAAAAAAAAAAAAAATCACACCATTCCCTCCAAATGCCTGTCCAGTTCCTCCTTAAATTTATTTAACCTATCAACTTCTACAACGACAGATGGAAGTTTGTTCCAGCAATTAACCACCCGCTGGCTAAAGGCAAATTTCCGCACATCTATTCTACATCTGTCCTTTCTTAATTTGAACTTATGTCCCCGTAGGTTGGTAATCTGAACAAGTGGAAGGATCCCATCAGAATTCAGCGTGCTCAACCCATTCAAGGCCTTATAGACCTCAATCAGATCACCGCGCAGGTGCCTAGTCTCCAGCCACTGCAATTTGCAGAACTTAAGCCTCTCTTGGTAAGAGAATCCCGTTATTCCCCTCACCAATCGTGTTGCTCTTCTCTGTACACGCTCAAGCAAATCTACATCCTTCCTAAAATGAGGCCTCCAGACCTGTACGCAGTACTCAAGGCGTGGCCTGACCATTGCCTTATACAGAGGGACAATCACCTCCTTTTCCCTGCTAGCAAAATTCCTATATATCATTGACAAAACCCCATGACCCGCCCTAGCAGCCTGTCTGCACTGCTCAGAAAACTTCATATCTGACTGCACAATTACTCCCAGGTCTTTTTCATTTTCTACCACCTTAAGTGTAGTACCACACAGTTGGTACGTTTCTCTGGGGTTACTTCTACCCATATGCAGTACTTTGCATTTGTCAAGGTTGAATTTCAGTTGCCACTTCTTAGCCCATCTGCCCAAATTATCTAGATCCTGTTGCAGTAGGAAACTGCCATTACTGTCATTAACAACCCTGCCAACCTTTGTGTCATCTGCAAACTTCGACATGAAGCCTGATATACCTTCATCAATATCATTGATAAATACACAAAACAACAGTGGACCCAACACCGAACCCTGTGGGACTCCACTAATAACATTAGTCCACGAAGAGCAGCACCCATTGATTACCACCCTCTGTCTTCTCCCACTTAACCATCCTTTTATCCATTGTAGCAACTTACCCTTAATACCATTCTGCTCCAATTTGTACAGTAGTCTTCCATGCGCAACAGTGTCAAAAGCTTTCCTGAAATCCAAGTATATGATATCAAAATTATTTTTTGCATCCAGTTCCTTTGTGACCACATCATAATAACCAATCAAATTTGTCAGACAAGACTTTCCCTTAACAAACCCATGCTGTGTTTGAATTATTGCTGCAGTCTTGTCTAGATGATCCTGCAATGCATCTTTAACCAGCGACTCCATTATTTTACCCGGAACAGAAGTTAAACTAACTGGTCTGTAATTACTCGTGTCACCCTTCGATCCACCTTTGTGAATTGGGGACACATTTGCACATCTCCAGTCCGTGGGAACCTCCCCTGAGTCCAAGGATGCTCTCATAATTATGGCTAAGGGTTTGCTTAGTTGCTTTGCCGCCTCCTTTAAAATAACTGGATAGATCCCATCCACCCCAGGTGCCTTTCTTATGTTTAACTTCAACAATTTCTCCTCCACTTTGCTCTCAGTTATTACAAAATCATTAAGCACACTACTACAATTTGATAACCTTCTTCCATTTTCAAATTGTAATAATTCCTCACGTGTGAATGTAGATGCAAAATACTCATTCAGTTTGTTTGCTATCTGAGCAGGATCATCAACAGTCGAACCATCGATGTCAAGTGGACCAATCATATTCATCCCCTTCCTTTTAGAGTTTATATAAGTAAAGAAATCCTTGCTGTTTTTCTTAGCATCTTTTGCCAAAGATTTCTCGTAATCCGCCTTTGCCTGCCGAACCTCCTTTGTGACCTGATTACAGACTAGCTTATATCTGCCACAGGCTTCTGCGTCACCTGATAATTTATATGCATCCCATGCATTTTTCTTCTCTGTCACGAGTCTCATTAGTTCATTTGATAACCATTAAGGCCTAAACCTTGAACGATATTTCTTAATCGGTATATAAAGTCTAGTAGCTTCCACGATTAATTCTTTGAATGCTTCCCATTTAGAATTTACTGTTTGTAACATCGTCAGTTGATCCCACTGTACAGAATTTAAAAACTGTCTGAGACCACTGTACTCCCCTTTACGGAAGCAAAAACCCTTTCCTTTACCCCTGACGGTAGTTACCTCTTTGAGTAAATCCCACTTCAGCACACTGTGATCACTGCCACCTAGTGGTTCCTTTATCTGCAAATTCTTAATACACGAATGATCACTGCTGATAACCAGATCAAGAGTGTTACTTTCTCTGGTTGCCTCTCGAACATGCTGCTGCAGAAAACAATCATCCAATAACTCCACAAGAGTCTGACTAGTGTGTGAGTGACCAACCCACAAGTTCCAGTCAATATCTGGGAAGTTAAAATCCCCCATTATAAGACATTCTGATTTACTGGCCCACTCTATTTCTCTGTACAATTGTTCATTGTACTCATTCAAGTCATTAGGCCTATAACACACTCCTACTCTTATTTTTCCTTTCGTAGTGCTTATCTCACACCAAACTGACTCAACAGAGCACTGTTCATCTATATTAACTGGGTGCACTTCCTTTGATTTTATGTTTTTCTTAATTAACAGCATAACACCCCCTCCCTTTCTGTCCTGTCTATCCTTTCTGTACACATTGTACTCCCCAAATTCCAGTTCTGCATTCCTTATATCTTTGTGACACCACGTCTCTGCTATCCCAACAATATCTGCCTTTGATGTCTTGACCAACACTTCAAATTCATCAAATTTATTTACTATACTTCTAGCATTGGTATACATGCAAACATACATGCTCCTATGCCTATTCATTGTTACCCTAACACATCCCATATACCCAACTATTCCATGATGACTGCCATCCGTCCCTGAAACCCCAACACCCCTCGCTCCAGGTCGCTTCTTATTCTAATAGAAGTTGTGCAAGAATCACCTTCGCCTCTGCCTGCGGTTACTGTTAAACTATTAGTCTTTGTATCCCCCAAACTAGCAGTTTTCCGACCCACCTAACACTGCCTCGATAGCATCAGCAAATATTCTTGCACCCTTTCTATTTAAGTGTATCCCATCCCTGTAGAAGCAATCTCTCCTGTTAACAAGTGCAGTCTAGGCTGAAAAAAATTCTACCCCTTGAGCCTTGCACAATCTTTCCAGGGTCGAATTGATCGACAAGGCTCTCATCATATACTCCCTCCTATCGTGTCTGGGCAGAATTGCAGACACTTTCAAATTCAATCCTATTTCACGGCTTTTTTTCAACAGTGACCTGTACTTGTTGAGTAATTCCGCCGGTCTCCTACTCTTAATATCATTAGTGCCAACGTGTACAACTATATCACCTTTTGTGCCCTTGAAAGATGATATCCACTCTACAACGTCATCAATCTTTGCCCCTGGCAGACATACCCTGGTCCTGTTCCACCTATCCTTTTTACAAAATATATTCCCCGTCTCCCTGACAATAGAGTCACCAACAATAACTAGTTCCTTTGGGACCAGCGCATTCTGCTTTGGAGATTGCCGCTGTGTTGCTTGATGCACAGGAGTGAGCTCTGGCGTTGAGTTGGGCAGCTGAGAGCCGGATGGGCCCCTCAATTTAGATCTTTCGAGGGCATCCACCCTGTCCTTCAAACTCTCATATAGGCCCATAACAACGCTGAGTTGTCGCCTGATTTCCTTACACTCCTTACATCGCACACACACAAAGACATCCCCCATGGCAATATCATGTTCCGTTCCAGAGAGTTCGGCAAACATTTCACAAGTTGCACATTTTTTTAGGCTGTGATGCGTTGGAGAATTGCCCCCCTCAGTTCTCCCCCGATTCACAGCACTCCTGCCACTTTGTGCCCGTTGCTTTGCTGCTCTAGTCTCGGGCATGGTAGTTTAAATTAATAAAATCAATAAATTAAATATCAATAGCATTTGAATAGAAACTATTAAATAGAAACAGTGAAGTGTATTACTATATAATTATGCGTTAGAGCTACCTAGCTACCTCAATTAAAAAATTTGAATTCCCTACCACTATATCCAAAAACAATGGCTACAAAATGGAACAAAATAACGGTTTTACCTATCGTAAGTAAAATCCACAAAAACTCTTTATCTAAATTAAAAATAAAAATAACCAGCGTAACTATAACTATATGACTACGTATTAAGTACAATATAAAATAACAATCATGTAAATAAAAGGCAAACACTTATGTTTTTTGCGGAGCCTGTAACTGTCAGCTGTAACTTTGATTCCAAGGTCTTTGAGATAACAGAAGAGGAGAAAAAGCAGTATGTACTGGAACTTAAGAACAAGTTTGAGCTTCTGCAGACTGCTCAGGACCAAGATATCGACGAAGAATATTACAACTTTCTGAAAGTGATAAAGCCCAAGAAACCTATAGGGAAAAAGAAATCCAAAAAAAGAAAAAATTAGTCAAGAAACGCTTGTCATGATGAACTGAAGACGACAAATGAAGAGCAAGAAAAACACTGACAGGGAGAAAATTGAGTATACTGAGTATGCAAAGCCATTAGAAAGAGAATCAGAGAGGACATAAGAAGATTTAACAAAAGAAAAGTAGAACAAGCATTAAGGGAAAACAAAGGATTTAAATCAGCAGCCATGAGCAGTAATACAGAAAGACAAATGATACTGAAACTGAAGAATAGCGATGGTGTACTTACAAACAGCAGAGAAGGCATAATTCAAATAGCAGAAGACTACTATAGAGAATTATACAAGGAGCGAGGGAATGATACAAGCAGTGGGGAAGATGGATTGCAAAGTAGGAACACATACGACATACCCGATATTCTTCCTGATGAGGTAGAACATGCATTGAAGAAAATGAAGAATCAGAAAGCCCCGGGGGAAGATGAAGTTACTGTAGAGTTGTTAAAATTGGGAGGAAGAGACATAACACAAAAACTGGCAAGGCTCTTCACAAAGTGCATTAGAAAAGGTGTGACGCCTAAGCAGTGGAATAATGCAATCATAGTTTTGCTGCATAAGAAAGGAGATAAATCAGAAATTGGAAATTATAGACCAATTGGCTTGTTATCCCACATCTACAAGTTGTTCACAAGGATCATTACTAACAGATTAGAAAGAATACTTGATGAGAATCAACCGAAAGAGCAAGCTGGCTTTAGGACAGGATTCTCAACTATGGATCACCTTCATGTAATATCACAGCTAATGGAGAAAGCAAATGAATATAAAACACCATTATGCCTGGCATTTGTGAATTATGAAAAGGCATTTGACTCCATACAGCATAAGGCAATGTTTCGGGCACTGGAAAGACATAGATACCCCATATATTATGATTTTGAAGAAAATATATGAGAGTGCTACCTCCTTTATTAGACTAGCCACAGAAAGGGAAATAATGATTGAAGGAGCAGTAATTGAAAAGGTGGAGTCATATCTGGGACAAGTTATTAGCTGTAATAATGATAAATGGCTGGAAGACAAGAGAAGAATAAATTTTGGATGGATAGCATTCAGGAAATATAGTCACATACTGAAGAGCAATATCCCAGTTTGTCTGAAACGTAAAATGATGAACCAATGTATACTCCCCACCATGACTTATGGAAGTGAAACTTGGGCACTCACCAAAAGAATGGAAGAGAAGCTGAGAACTACACAGCGAAGAATGGAACGAATTATATTGGGAATCAGACTGTTAGATAAGAAGAGAAACACACGGATTAGGCAGCAAACTCAAGTAAAGGACATTCTTATCAAAACTAAAGAACTAAAATGGTCTTGGGCAGAACACACAGCTCGAAGACATGATGACAGATGGACTAAGAAAATAACAGAATGGTACCCAAGAGGAGTTAGAAGAAAACCTGGAAGACAAAGGCGGAGATGGATAGATGAAATTCATGAGTGTGTGGGTAGTAAATGGATGGCCAGTGCTCAAAACAGAAGGAACTGGAAAGTTGCTGGAGAGGCCTTCATCCTGCAGTGGATTGAAAATGCCTGATGATGATGATGATGATGAATTTCATTTAGAAAAGGGTGAACTTTATCTCTGGAGTTAGATAATGCCATAATTGGCATTATCTAACTCCAGAATAATTGGCTCTGAGGGAGTCAGTGTAAATATCAAATTTTAATGAGCAGTCAGAACAGAGATTTTCTAAGGCTAGTTTAATTGCATATAATTTTGCTGAGAAGATACTGAATTCAGGTGGAATGGATGCTGAAATAGTGGTATTTAGGAACACTGCTGCTGCTCCAACGTTTGAGTTTGATTTAGAGCCATCTGTATAAATTGGAGAAAGGTCAAAATATCTGTGAGTGTGAATTGCATGAAGTTGTTTCACATTTGATGCTTGAAGAACATTTTTTCCCCACTGGCAAAGGTAAGTGTCACAGGTGGGTAGAGGAGTACGAGTCCATGGTGGTTGAGTGCATGTTACTACTTCTTGTACAGAATGAATGGAAACTTTCCAAACCTGCACCAGTTCAAGAAGGTGAAGACCAGCTGGTTTTACTGTACTAGGCTTAATTCTGTAGAGGTTTTCTAATGGTAGATTAAATAAGTATGACTGAATTGGATGCGAGGCACAACTTTGTATTTTTACAGCATACTTCAGTAGCAGGGTTTTCCTACGTAGAGTTAACAGGGGCTCATGAGCGTCAATGTAGAGGCTATGTGCTGGTGATGTTCTGAAAGCCCCAAGTGCAATCCTCAAGGCACTGTGCTGAACTGGATCAAGCCAGCGCAAAACACTTGCTCTGGCAGAATCATAGACAGGAGCACCATAATCGAGACGGGATCGGATTAATGCCCTGTATAGCCGAAGTAAGGAGGTGCGATCTGCACCCCATGTTAGGTCGAATAAAGTTCTGAGTATATATTTAACTTTTTTAAACAGGAAGTACGTACATTTTTAATATGGTCTAAGAAATTTAATTTGTTGTCAAGGATTAATCCTAGAAATCTGATGTTACTAGTGCTGGGATGGAGACATTAGAAATTTGGAGTTCAGGATTCAGATGGAGTTTGCGTTGTCGACAAAAATGGATAGCAACTGTTTTCTGTTGTGAGAGTCGATAGCCGTTAAGGTTGGCCCATTGTTGTATTTTATTCAGTGATATCTGAAGCTGCCTTTCAATAGATCTCATGCTTTGGGAATGACAGGAAATGGAAAGGTCATCTGTGTAAAGATATGACTCAACCGTGTTTTGAAGCTGTTTAGTGATGGAATCGATTCTAAGAGCAAAAAGAGTGGCACTCAGTACAGATCCCTGAGGAACACCTCCTTCCTGAATGAAAGTTGCAGAGATGTCATTTTGGTATTTTACTTGAAACGATCTAGTGTATAGAAAGTTCTGTACAAATATGGGAAGGTTGCCCTGTAGACCGAAAGAATAAAGATCACTAAGTATGCCATGTCGCCAGGTGGTGTCAAAGGCCTTCTGTATATCTATAGAAACCATTACCAGATGATCGTGTTTAACGAAAGCATTGCGAATGGCAAATTCAGCCTTGATCACGAGATCTAAGCATGATCTGTTTTGTCAAAAGCCATGCTGACTATTGCTCATTAGATGTTGTGACTCTATGGTCCAGACGAGTCTATTGTGGACAATTTTTTCAAGGATTTTGCTGAGGCAGCTTGACAGAGATATTGGTCTATAGTTATGGGGATTGGCTGGATCTTTTCCAGGCTTCAGGATCGCCAAAACAATAGAGTGGTGCCAAGAAGATGGATAAGTTTTTTCTAAAAAAATACGGTTGTAATAGACCAGGAGGAGGCGCAAAGCTTTGTCATCAAGATGTTGCAGCATGACATAATAGATCCCATCTGGTCTGGCGGCACCATTATGAGCTGTTTTAATGGCATGCAATAGTTCAGAATATTGTAGAGGTTTGTTATATGGTAGAATGAGAGCAGTTTGGAAGTTAATAGAATACTGTTCTCGACTGTTTTTAATTCGTTGGAAAGATGTAGTATAAGCTGATGTTGCTGAGATCTCAGCAAAAGTATTGCCCAAAGCGTTAGCTATATCTGAGGGACTAGTTAAATCTCACCCATTCCAGGAGAGGACTGGAGAAGGTATGGTTGGAAACTTACCAGAAAGCTGTCTAATTTTTTTCCAAATTAATTTGCTGTCAGTATTTCTGTTAATTGTTGATGCAAAACGGAGAACAGTCACTTTGATTGTAATCCGAGGACCCACAATTGGGGCAGACAGGAACTCCTCTGCATACAGTTCGAGAGTGGCCATATTTTTGGCATTTATAACATTATTATTATTAGCCATATGGTGCAAGGAAGCCTGAGGCTTATGCTGCACCAGGCAAAAAAAAAAATTAATTTACCCTAGGACCCAGAGAGAGAGAGAGAGAGAGAGAGAGAGATGGAAATCACCAAGAAAGAGAAGAATGATGATATCCAGCTCAGGACCCTGGGTGTGCCAAGCCCATTCTCACCAGATGTGAGCCCCTGGGGTAAATCTCAAAGGGTTGGGAATATATGGGTGAATGCGGCAAAGTAAATAACCTGCTTTTACAGAGGTGGGTAAGTTAGGGGTATTGAAGATAAGAATAAGAATAATTTCCGGTAGGCAAATGTTGATCGTCTTTTTTAGTCATTATGTTTTGCTTCAATTACATTTTATCCCTGCAACTCTTGTGCTATTTCTTCCTCGGTGACATTTAATAGATCCCAACTGGAGATGACACCCTTAGATGAATTTAGGGTTGTGTGAGGAGATATTTTTAGAGGAATGCCAGCAAATTTTGTAAGCTGTAAAAGTTTCGCAGAATGTCTGTGGTTAGTAGTTTCCACTAATAGGTCTCCTGATTGCAGCCTCTTAACAGTCTTGGGAGATCCTGCAATACCTTCCAGATGTTTTTGAATCACAAAGGAAGATAGTTTGCTCATAGCAAACTATTTCCTGACTAGTGAGGAGTGGAAAATTAGAAACGATGGGCAGGGTTGCTCCATCAGATCAGTCTGTCTCTTTGTATTATTATTTCCTAAATCGTGATTGGAGTTATCGTCAATATAAATTTATGCTCTTGAGCTTAAATCGATTCTAAGGGCAAAAAGGGTTGCACTCAGTACAGACCCTTGTGGCACTCCTTCTTCCTGTAAAATGTCATAGAAAGCGAGTTGTAGAATCGAACTTGGAATGAACGATTCTGGAGAAAGTTCCTGATGGATATAGGAAGGTTGCCTCGTAGACCAAGAGCATGGAGGTCACTGAAAATGCCATGACGCCAGGTAGTATGGAATGCCTTTTCTATGTCTATGGAAACCATAACAAGATGTTCATTTTTTACAAAGGCATTATGAATTGCAGACTCAGCTTTGATCATGAGATCTAAGGCGGACCTGTTCTGGTGAAAGCCATGCTGATTATTACTCATTAATTTTTTTTGCGTTTTGATGATCCAAACTAGAAGATTATGGATAATTTTATCAAGTAATTTACTGGGGTAACTGGAGGATCTTTTCCAGGTTTCAAAAAGGCAAGAACTGTGGCATGATACCAAGAGCTGAGATAAATGTTTTCCAGAAAAATTTGGTTATAGTAGACCAGCAGTATTTGTAAATTTTTGTCACCAAGGTTTTGTAACATGATATAAGATATTCCATCTGGCCCAGCGGCACTGTTGCGTGTTGTTTAATGGCATGTAGAAGTTCAGAATATTGAAGAGGCTGATTATACGAAAGGAAAACTGAGGTTCGAAAGTTGATAGCTCTTTATTCAGTCTTGGTCTTTATTTTCTGAAAATCAAGAGAATAATTTGATTTTGCTGAAACTTGGGCAAAGGGTTATCCCAAGGCATTTGCCATGTCCTCAGGAGCAGATAGTTCATGCCCATTCCATGAAAGAACTGGTGAAGGGGTGGTTGGAATTCTGCCTAATTTTCTTCCATGCTAATCTGGAGTTAGGTTTATGGTAGATGCAAACCGAATACAAGAATTTTTCTTGGCTTGCCTTTGAATGAGACGTACTTTTGCCCTTAGCTTCTTGTAGCTGATAAGATTAGTTGTGGTTGAGGATCTAGGAAATAAATTCCATGCTTTATTTTTTAACTTCTTTGCATTTGTGCATTCTTCATTGCACCAATAGTTAAGGTGCCGTCAGGACTGGGGATTCGACAATGGAATTGAACATTTAGCTACAGTTAGTAGGTGTGAAGTGATATAATCTGTGGCTTCATCTATCGACTGTGTTCATATAAATTTCTGATCCAGGGTGACAGCTGACTGAAATTTTACCCAGTTGGCTTGAGAGAACTTCCATTTCCTGCAGGGTTGGGCTAATGCTTGTTGTGTAGCGTGCAGATCACAAATAACTGGAAAATCGTCACTGCCCATGGGGTTGTTCATAACAAGAGATCGACTGCAGAAATTTGTCCAGTAAGTAACTGTATTGTGAGTGGTTAGACTTATACAGGGCTTTCCAATAGTAACGCTCGATTTTTGTAACGCAATAAAACAAATTGTGAGAGTGATAGTGATCTATTTTTATTTTTATTATGAAGTATATGTGTTAACATTATGTTTTAAAAATTATATCAGATAAATGTCCGCCGCGGCTTTGTCTGGTTTGGTTAATCCTGGATACCCAATTGGTGATGACGTTATCGCATAAAAGTGGCTCAATTTCAGCAATACGCCTAATGTTGGCCTTTAAGGCGACAACCGTCCGTGGTTTGTTAGCATAGACTTTGGATTTTAGAAAGCCCCAGAGAAAAAAATCCAGTGGCGTTAGGTCGCAGGATCTGGGCGGCCAATTAACGTCACCATTTCGCGATATAACGGAACCTTCAAATTTCTCATGCAATAGTGTTACTGTATCATGTGCCGTATGGCACGTAGCACCGTCTTGCTGAAACCAAATGTTTGTTAGATCGATTCCATCCACTGCAGGCCAAAAAAAATCTCTTATCATAGCCCTGTATCGCTCACCGTTGACCGTAAGTGCCACTACTTCTTCGTTTTCGAAAAAATACGGACCGATTATTCCGCCGGACCAAAGTGTACACCATACCATAACTTTTTCGGAATGTAGTGGGACCTCATGATTCTCCCGTGGGTTTTCGTCGCTCCAAATTCGGCAATTTTGCTTGTTAACAAAGCCACTTAACCAGAAATGAGCCTCGTCACTAAACATTATTTTTCGCCCAAAATCAGGATCGACCTCCAACTGCTCTAGCGCCCATTCAGCGAATGCATGCCGCTGCGCATGATCGTTGGGCTTTAGTTGTTGGGTTAATTGCACTTTATAAGGGTGAAGCCCTAAGTCCTTATGCAGGATTCGCCAAGTTGTCGTCGAAGACAGGCCAAGTTCTTGAGCCCGACGCGGAATGGCCTGTTGCGGATTCTCACGTACACTTTCCCGGACTGCAGCAATATTTTCAACGGATTTTGCGTTTCGCTGATGTACAGGCACTTTCAGATTTGCCACAGACCCAGTTGCTTCGAATTTGTTTATTAAACGGCGAATTGTGGATTCTGAAGGACGTTCGTCGACACCATAAACTGCACGGAGTGCACGAAACGTTTGACGAATAGAACATTGGTTTTGATAATAATTTTTTACAATTTCGACTCGTTGCTCAGTCGTGTAACGCTCCATAATAAAATGCAGAGACTAACTGAATACGGCTACCAAAGATACCACCTGTGTGACTGTCGACTTCGTCATGCGCTGTTGCCAAACATCGAGCGTTACTATTGGAAAACCCTTTATTAAGAACGGTAAGGTTTTGCTTATGCAGAAACATTTCAATTAGTTGACCCTGTCTATCTAATTTAGTCGATCCCCATAAGGGGTGATGGCTATTGAAATCCCCCAAGAGACAGACAGGTGAAGGTAACTGCATTAGCAGATTTTCAACATCTTAGTAAGAGAAGGTATGTCTTGGTGGGAGATAGACTGATACTAGTGTTAATGCAATTTGGGCTATCAAATGTACAGCAACAACTTCAATTTCAGTTTGTACAATGATTTTCTTGGTTGGGATCTTTGAGCTAACCAAGATGACCGCTCCTCCATGGGCAGCATTTGAAGTATTACGATCTTGTTGATAGATAGAATAGTTCTTTATGGTGGTAGAAATTTAAGGAGTTAGATACGTTTCCTGTAGACAGAAACCAACTGGCGAGTAGCAGTTGTTGTTGTTGTTGTTGTTATTTAGTTTTTAGGAGCATTAGCAACTAAGGCCATATTGCTCCAAGATATGCAGTGGTCATTCCCTGACCTTTCCGCATCCTCCGTATTTGGTGGTGACGGGCTCGAACCCCGGTCTAATCAAGAAGCGTGTGCTACGCACTGCTGCTCCTTCCCACCTGGCTACGGAGGCGCGAGTAGCAGTTAATTAAGTCTTGAATATCATTAAAATTTCTATGAAATCCTCTACAATTCCATTGTAGAATGTAAGGCATTATTGATGTTTAGTAGAAAAAGCTGTATCAGACTGTTTTTTTTTTTTGATGTGACTGGTTTATGGCAATCAGGCTTCGGTTTGTCTTTTTTGGAGAAGAATGGTTAACCGGTGTCCATTTCTTCTTCCACACACATTTCTAAGATTGGGTCTTCCTGTCTGGATGAGTCAATTGTATCCATGGATGTGTCCTGAATATTCTTTTTTATGTTTGAGCCTCGGTAATTAGATGTAGCATTAATCATTGGAGGAGGAGAAGGAGATTTCCCAGGTACTGTAAGCATAGTATTGCTTGCCTGGTTCTCAGGTGGTAGATGACTTCAATCAACCGGTGAAATACCACCACCTTGCTTATTGGAGGCTTGAAGTGGTGAATCCCATGTTTAGTCTCTAGAGCAAAGTTTCTGGCATCCCCCTCTCTCCATACTTCTCCTTCAACCCATGCACGGTACTAAGTACTATAGGTTTTGATACCTTTCGTGTTTGGGGTTATCATAAAAAAAAAAAAAAATGCTCGGGGACACTGAACTGTTACCAAGAGAGAACAGTCCGAGCCGAGTCAGAGATTGAAGTGTTGGAAGGGACTGTAACATCAGTTTGGGTGACCACTGATTGATATTTTTGTGCCACACTGGAGTATGTATGTTTAGAAATACTGGGAGCAATTAATTTCCTTGATTCTTGAAAGCTTACTTTATTTTCAATATGATATTTCACAATTTTCTTTTCAGTTTTCCATTTGTTGCATGTCCTAGAATAAGCAGGATGGTTGTCATTACAGTTAGGGCAGGTCATTTCTGTTGCCAAACAATCAATGAGAGTGATCGGAGGACCCACAGTTGGGACAAACTGGGTTTCCTCTGCATGCCATTTGAGAGTGGCCATATTTTTGGTACTTATAACATCTTAATGGATTAGGTATGTAGAGTCGAATGCAGAAAAGAATATAGCCTGCTTTTACGGATGAAGGTAGGTTTGGATTATTAAAAGTGAGTATACTGTACTTTTTAATCATGATTCTTCTTAGTGCAATTACATTTTGCTCCTAAAGCTCTTGACTTATCTCCTCCTTCAAGACATTCAATAGGACCCAGCTGGATATAACACCCTTAGATGTGTTTAGGGTTCCATGGGGAGAAACTTTTACTGAAATTACAGCAAAATTTGTAAGTTTCAGAAAACTTCGGCTGATTGCTTCTACTAGTAGATCCCCTGATTGCAGTCGCTTGGCTGTTTTTGGAGATCCTGCAAGACTTTCAAGGTTTCTGGATAAGAAACGGAGATAATTTGCTGAGAGGCTGATCTGTAAGAGAGTTCATCTTGAGAAATGAAGGAAAATCTATTGCTGAGGAGTTGATCTTAACCTCTTGGATTGAGACATATTATGTTCAGTTCCTATGTATGGCTGAGGGCATGTCGTCTCTAGAGGAGGAAACCCATTGTGTTCCATAATTGCTCCTATTGGCCCTTGGAAGAATAAATGTTCTGTCAGGGTTTCCAGCCCTGCCACAGGGAGGCAGGAGCAGTGCCTGGTTTGTGACCAAGTGAGTAGTAGTAGGTTGGTTGGTTGGTTGGTTGGTTGGGTGATATAGAGATTTCTTAGTGCATCGACAATCATGGCCCTAGTGCACCATACACATGGTTAAGAATTAGGGCCATGATTGTCGATGCACTAAGAAATCTCAAGTTAATCATTTTGAGAAAGGTAAAAATGCTTGAGACATTTGTTTTATTGGCTAAAAGTGAAGTAAGTGAAAGAGGATCTTCTGTTGTTGCTGGAATGAAAAGATTCTGGCATTCTCTTGCATATTTTGGGCATTCAACAAGAATATGTTTTATTGAAAGCACTGTGTTGCAGTGATGACACTCAGTGGGGATCTCCCATCTTAAGAGATAACTATGAGTGATATTTGTGTGACATATTTGTAGACGTGCCAATATTACCGCCTGTTGTCGAACTGAGCTGAAACTTGAAAGTCATTGCTCAAGTTTTGGCTTAATACTGCGGAGCATATTGCTATATTTTTGATGAGAGCCTTGTCGATCAATTCAGCCCTGGAAAGACTGTGCAAGGCTCAAGGGGTAGAATTTTTTTCAGCCTGGTCTGTACTTGTTAACAGGACAGACTGCTTCTACAGGGATGGGATACACTTAAATAGAAAGGGTGCAAGAATATTTGCTGATGCTATCGAGGCAATGTTAGGTGGGTCGGAAAACTGCTAGCTTGTGGGGATACAAGGACTAATAGATTAACAGTAGCCACTGGCAGAGATGAAAGTGATTCTTGCACTGCTTCTATTGGAATGAGTAGAAGCAAACAAGATGAAGGATATTTCAGAGACTGCTGGGAGTCATTGCGGTACAAGTAAACACACGGGTTGTGTTAGGGTAGCTAAGAAAAATAACAGGTGCATGTATACTTGCGTGTACACCAATGCTAGGAGTTTGGTAAATAAATTTGATGAATTTGAGGTATTGCTAAAAGCATCAAAGGACCTGTGGGTAATTGTGCAGGCAGATATGAAGTTCTCTGAGCAGTGCAGACAGGCGGCAAGAGTAGCTCATGATGTCTTATCAATGATATATAGGAATTTTTCTAGGAGGGATAAGGAGGTGATTATTCCCTTGTATAAGGCAATGGTCAGGCCACACCTTGAGTACTGTATACAGGTCTGGAGGCCTCAAGAAGAAGAAGAATGGAGAGCTGCTGTAACGAGTACAGAGAAGGGCAACAAGATTTGTGAATGGAACAAAGGGGTGCTCTTATGAAGAAAGGCTTAAGTTTTGCAAATTACAGTGTCTGGAGACTAGGCACCAGCGAGGTGATCTGATAGAGGTGTATAAAGCCTTGAATGGTTTGAGCATGCTCAATGCTGATGGGATTCTTCCTCTTGCTCAGAATAATCACCTGAGAGGGCATAAATTCAAATTGAGGAAAGACAGATGTAGGATAGATGTGTGGAAAATTGCCTTTAGGCAGTGGGTAGTTTGTTGGTGGAACAGACTTCCATCCCTTGTGGTGGAAGTTGATAGCCTAAATAAATTTAAGGCTCAGCTGGACAGGTATATCGAACGAACGGAGGGGGAGAAATGGGAGTGGTTTTTTTTTTTTTTTTTTTGGCTGATGCTGCATAAGCTTGCTTTCTTGCATCAAATGCCTCTACTAATGCTAACGCTAATGCTAATATTGATTTTTCCACGATAATTGCCAATAGTACATGCATTTTCTTGGGTTATTGATATATAGTCTTGATACGGGACTTTCCTTTGTCATCAGGTGGTAAAAATAAGAGTACGAGGGTAGTTATAGGCCTAATGACCCAAATGAGTACAACTAAGAATTGTACAGAGAAATAGAGTGGGCTAGTAAATCAGAATGTCTTATAATGGGTGATTATATCTTCCCAGATACTGACTGGAACTTATGGGTTAGTCACTCACACACTAGCAAGACTTTTGTGGATTTATTGGATGATTGCTTCATGCAGCAGCAGCATGTTCGAGAGGCAACAAGATAGGATAATGCACTTGACCTGGTTATCAGGAGTGATCATTCGTGTATTAAGAATTTGCAGAAAAATGAACCGCTAGTTGACAGTGATCACAGTGTACTGATGTGGGATTTACTTAAAGACATAATTACAATCAGTGGTAAAGGAAAGGGTTTTTGCTTCCGTAAAAGTGACTACAGTGGTCACAGACAGTTTTTAAATTCTGTACAGTGGGACCAACTGATGATGTAACCAACAGCAAATTCTAAGTGGGAAGTATTCAAGGAATTAATCGTGGAATCTACTAAACGTTTCATACCTATTAAGAAATATTGTTTGGTGTTTAGGCCTAAATGATTGTCAAATGAACTAATGAGACTCGTAGCAGAGAAGAAAAATGCAAGGGATGCATATAAATTATCAGGCGACACAGAAGCCTATGGCAGATATAAGCAAATCTGTAATCAAGTCACAAAAGGAGGTTAGGCAGGCGAAGGCAGATTACGAGAAATCTTTGGCAAAGGATGCTAAGAAAAACAGCAGAAAAAAAAGGAAGGGGATGAATCAGATTGGTCCACTTGATATTGATGGTTCGACTGATGATGATCCTGCTTAGATAGGAAACAAACTGAATGAGTATTTTGCATCTGCATTCACACATGAGGTGTTATTAAGGATTGAAAATGTCAAAAGGTTATCAAATTGTAGCAGGGTGCTTAATGATTTTGTAATAACTGAGAGCAAAGTGGAGGAGAAATTGTTGAAGTTAAACATAAGAAAGGCACTTGGGGTGGATGGGATCTATCCAGTTATATTAAAGGAGGCGGCAAAGGAAGTAAGCAAACCCTTAGCCATAATTATGAGAGCTTCCCTGGACTCAGGGGAGGTACCGATGGACTGGAGATGTGCACATCTGAAGCCAATCCACAAAGGAGGATCAAAGGGAGACACAGGTAATTACAGCCCAGTTAGTTTAACTTCTGTTCTGGGTAAAATAATGGAGTCACTGGTTAAATATGCATTGCAGGATCATCTAGACAAGACTCAGCAATAATTCAGACACAGCATGGGTTTGTTAAGGGAAAGTCTTGTCTGGCAAATTAGATTGGATATTATGATGTGGTTACAAAGGAACGGGATGCAAAAAATAATTTTGATATTATATACTTGAATTTCGGGAAAGCTTTTGACTCTGTTGTGCAAGGAAGACTACTGTACAAATTGGAGCAGAATGATATTAAAGGTAAGTTGTTATAATGGATAAAAGGATGGTTGAGTGGGAAAAGACAGAGGGTGGTAATAAATGGGCACTGCTCTTCATGGACTAATGTTATTAGTGGAGTCCCACAGGGTTCGGTGTTGAGTCCATTGTTGGTTTGTATATTTATCAATGATATTGATGAAGGTAGTAGAGTAGTGGCATGTGATGCAAGAAAGCAAGTGTATGAGCTTATGCAGCATCAGCCAAAAAAAAAAATCACACCATTCCTTCCAAATGCCTGTCCAGTTCCTCCTTAAATTTATTTAACCTATCAACTTCCACAACGACAGATGGAAGTTTGTTCCAGTAATTAACCACCCGCTGGCTAAAGGCAAATTTCCACACATCTATTCTACATCTGTATTTTCTTAATTTGAATTTATGCCCCCCTTAGGTTTGTAATCTGAACAAGTGGAAGGATCCCATCAGAATTCAGCATGCTCAAGGCCTTAAACACCTCAATCAGATCACCGTACAGGTGATCTGATTGATCCCTTCATTCCCCTCACCAATCTTATTGCCCTTCTCTGTACATGCTCAAGCAAATCTACATCCTTCCTAAAATGAGGCCTCCAGACCTGTAAGCAGTACTCAAGGTGTGACATGACCATTGCCTTATATAGAGGGACAACCACCTCCTTTTCCCTGCTAGCAAAATACCTATATATCATTGACAAAACTGCATGACATGCCCTGGCAGCCTGTGTGCATTGCTCAGAAAACTTCATATCTGACTGCACAATTACTCCCAGGTCTTTTTTCATTTTCTACCACCTTAAGTGTAGTACCACACAGTTGGTACGTTTCTCTGGGGGTTACTTCTACCCATATGCAGTACTTTGCATTTGTTTCATTTGCCACTTCTTAGCCCATCTGCCCAAATTTTCTAGATCTAGAACTAGATCCTGTTGCAATAGCACACTGCCATTAATGTCATTAACAACCCTGCCAAACTTTGTATCATCTGCAAACTTCGACACTAAGCCTGATATACCTTCATCAATATCATTGATAAATATACAAAACAACAGTGGACTCCACTAATAACATTAGTCCCCGAAGAGCAGCACCCATTGATTACCAGCCTCTGTCTTCTCCCACTCAACCATCCTTTTATCCATTGTATCAACTTACCCTTAATACCATTCTGCTCCAATTTGTACAATTGTCTTCCATGTGCAACAGTGTCAAAAGCTTTCCTGAAATTCAAATATATGATATCAAAATTATTTTTTGCATCCAGTTCCTCTGTAACCACATCATAATATCCTATCAAATTTGTCAGACAAGACTTTCCTTTAACAAACCCATGCTGTATCTGAATTATTGCTGCATGCATAATTGCTAGATGATCCTGCAATGCATCTTTAACCAGTGACTCCATTATTTTACTCGGAACAGAAGTTAAACTAACTGGTCTGTAATTACTCGTGTCACCCTTCGATCCCCTTTGGGAATTGGGGGTACATTTGCACATCTCCAGTCCGTGGGGGACCTCCCCTGAGTCCAAAGATGCTCTCATAATTATGGCTAAGGGTTTGCTTAGTTGCTTTGCTGCCTCCTTTAATATAACTGGATAGTTCCCATCCACCCCAGGTGCCTTTCTTATGTTTAACTTCAGCAATTTTTCCTCCACTTTGCTCTCAGTTATTACAAAATCATTAAGCACCATGCTTCAATTTGAATACCTTCTGCCATTTTCAAACCATAACTCCTCATGTGTGAATGATGTATATATCAGGCTTAGTGTCGAAGTTTGCAGATGATACAAATGTTGGTAGGGTTGTTAATGACAGTAATGGCAGTGTGCTACTGCAACAGGATCTAAAAATTTGGGAAGATGGGCTGAGAAGTGGCAACTGAAGTTTAACCTTGACAAATGCACAGTACTGCATATGGGTAGAAGTATCCCCAGATACTGCATATGGGTAGAAGTATCCCCAGAAATAAAAAAAGACAGCGCTAGATATGAAGTCAGATATGAAGTTTTCTGAAAAATGCAGACAGGCTGCAAGAGCAGGTTATGGGGTTTTGTCAATGATATTCAGGTATTTTGCTAGCAGGGAAAAGGAGGTGAAAAGGAGGTCCCTCTGTATAAGGCAATGGTCAGGCCATGCTTTGAGTACTGCGTGCAGGTCTGGAGGCCTCATTTTAGGAAGGATGTAGATTTGCTGGAGCGTGTACAGAGAAGGGCAAAAAAATTGGTGAGGGGAATGAAGGGATCCTCTTAGCAAAAAGAGGCTTAAGTTGTGCAAATTGCAGTGGCCGGACACTAGGCACCTGCGAGGTGATCTGATTGAGATGTATAAGGCTTTGAATGGGTTGAGCACGCTGAATTCTGATGGTATCCTTCCACTTGTTCAGATTACGAACCTAAGGGGACATAAATTCAAATTAAGAAAAGACAGATGTAGAATAGACGTACGGAAATTTGCCTTTAGCCAGCGGGTGGTTAATTGTTGGAACAAACTTCCATCTGTCACTGTGGAAGTTGATAGGTTAAATAAATTTAAGGAGGAACTGGACAAACATTTAGAGGGAATGGTTGTGTGAATTTTTTTTTTTTTTTTGGCTGATGCTACATAAGCTCATACGCCTGCTTTCTTGCATCGCATTCCATGATTACTATTACTATAAGGCGGCCAATTTTGCAGCATTGTCATCTAATTAATTTCCTGGGATTCCCATATATCCATGGACCCAAATTTTATCCAAACTTTTTTCAGTTTCGAATAAACTATGCAAAGAGGAGGCTCTTTCCTTTATGACTGGGTGGGTGATATTCATGGTGTTTTTCAGGACTTGAAGTGCACTTAAAGGATCTGTAAAAATTATTTTCAATATCAGAGGACTCGATATGCTTCAGTGCAATCTGAATTGCCATTAGTTCGGCAGAAAATATACTGAACTCATATGGCAATTCATAGGCCAAAGTAATGTTCGGAAAAAGTGCGGCAATTCCAAAGTGGGCCTCATTCTTCGATCCATCTGTATGCACAAAAACGAAGTTGGGGAACTGAACTGCTACTGCATGATAAAGTTGTAAGGAATTTTCTTTATGTAATGTAGATTTGTTCCACTGATGGAGGGATAAATCGCATGAAGGTGAAGTAATGTCCCAAGGAGCACAGGAAATTGGAAGGGTATTTGCAACATTATTTAAAGACAGATTAAGTTCTTCTGAAAGATATTTTATTCGCATACCTAATGGACAGTTAGCAGAAGTGTGGTTTCAGTATTACATGGTGTGCTGGTGAGTGAAAAGTATCTGCCAGTTTGGGTGTTCAGGCATAGGTCTAATTTTATATGCATAGCATAATATAAGTTGTTGTCTTCTGATAGAGAGAGAGGTGGCTCATGTGCTTCAGCATATAGACTATGTATTGGAGACATGCGATATGCTCTTATGGCAATGCAATGCATATTGCCCTATGATGGATAGGGTTAAGCCAGCGAAGGACACTAGGTGTTGCACAGCTATACACTGGTGCTCCTAGTCAAGCTTTGATCTTATTAAGGCTCTGTATAATTGTAACAAGGTAACTCGATCAGCTCCTCACTTAGTTGCTGAGAGAACCAAGATGATATTTTGCTTTTGCCGACAGGATGTTCTTAGTTTTTAATATGCTCTAAAAAGGTAAGTTTATGGTCTAATGTGATCCTAAGAACCGTATGATGGGATGAACTGCTATTGGTTGGCCATTCAGTTGTAGTTTCAGATGTGGGTGACGTTCACGTTGGCGGCAAAAATGGATGCACAACGTTTTTGGGAGCAAGTTGAAAGCCATTAATTTGTGTCCATAAACTTCTTATTTATTGCCACTTGTAATTTTCTCTCACCAGTATTCATGTTTTTCGCATGACATGAAATGCTAAGGTCATCTACAAACAGTGCTGTATCAATAGTGTTTGGAAGCTGTTTGGCAATGGTGTTAATTGCAATTATAAAAATTGTAGCACTGAGTACAGAGCCTTGGGGGACTCCTCCTTCTTGCAAAAATACTTGGGATAATGAAGTTTTGAATCTAACCTGAAAAGAGCATTTTTACAGGAAGTTTTTTATGAAAATTGGGAGATGACTCCGAAGTCCAAGTTGATATAATTCGCGGAGTATTCCATACTTCCACGTGGAATTGTAAACCTTACTGATATCAAAGTATACCATGACATGGTGTTCAGATCTAAGGAATGCATTTTGGATGAAGTTCTCAAGTTGTACTAGAATATCTAGTGTTGATCTATTTTGTCGTACCAAATTGTGCAACACGTATGAGATTAAAATTTTCTATGTACCATATCAGTCGATGGTTTACCATCTTTTTAAGAATTTTGCAGAGGCAACTGGTCAAGGCAATGGGTCTATAGCAAGTGGGGTTTTTTGGATCTCTACCTGGTTTAAGGAATGCAAGAACTGTAGCATGATGCCATTTTTTAGGGAATGTGTCTTCCAGGTAGAGCCTATTGAACAGATCAAGAAGTGACTGCAGTGATTCAGCACTTAGTTCACATTCAGTCCTGTATCATCGAATAGTGAATATTATCTGGTCCTACCAAGCTGTGTCTAGATGCTGATAGAGCTCTATACAGTGCATGGACAGTAAATGGTAGGTGATATTGTTCATTCCCTTTTGATGAAAAGTTTAATTTTTGTTTTTCTTTATTTGTTTTAAATCTTCTGAAGGTTGGGGTGTAACTTTCTGTTGCTGATGTTTTGGTAAAGGTTTCCCTTAAGATATTGGCAATTTGAGGGTCAGAAACGTTCTGTCACTCCATTCCATGATAGGCACAGGAGTTGTCTGATATTTACCACTCATTTTTAAAAATTATTTTCCAAATTTTATGTGTAGGAGTTTCTTGATTGATGGTCAAAGTTAAGCAAATCCAAGTTGACTTTTTATTACAGCATCAAACATACCTTGCTCTTGCTCTGGCATGTTCATAATGGATAAGATTAGCTGTTGCTGGACTGTGGAAAAATATATATTCCAGGCTTTACTTTGCTCTGTTTTATCTACACGACATTTGTCACTCCACCAGATTTTTGAGTGTGTTGGATTTTGAAGAGAATTTTGGTATGGTTTTTTATACCTCTACCAACCTGCTTTATCAGATTGGTAGACGTATAAAAAAAAAAACACTGCGGAATTTTAGTAGGATGATAAGAGGGCTTGTTAGTAATTCTATCTGTATGGGAAAATGATCACTATGCTGTGGATCATTGTTTATTGTCCATTTTAGGGTAGGATATAGGACTGCTGTACAGATAGCCAAGTCAATTGCAGTATTTGAATATATGTAGGTGACCCATAATTTAGGAGAAGGTTGTTATCCTCTAAACATTTTTCAATTACTTTTCCTCTTTGATCAATGGTGTTGTTGCCCCATAGCATGTGATGCCAATTTAAATCTCTCAGAATGAAGAAAGGTGTGGGGAGTTGAGCTATGAGATTATCATGATCATTTTATTGAAAGCTATAACTAAGTGGAATGTACAAGGAGAAAATTGTAATATGGATGTCAGCAGCTTTATGGATGGCTACTGCCTCAAGGTAGAATTCAGTAAGACCTGCTTGGTTCACTAAAACAGCTACACCACTATGTACAATATTTTGGTGGGTTCTGTCTTTTCTAAAGATATTATACTGAGACAGTTTTGGTGTATCTTGAGGTTTTAAATATGTCTCTTGAAGGCAGAGACATACTGGTGTGTATTTAGAGGCGAGATCATATCCGTCATCAATATTGGCGCAGAAACTACAATTCCACCGAATTATTGTGTTCATTATTAGTTTCTTGTTTGGCTTTCAGAACGTTTTAGTTCTCTGTTTTTCATTCTTGTTTTTATCTTTCTTTGGAAAGAAAGGCATTCCCACATCCATGTCTTCTTCGACAAAAATTTCAGGGACACTATCATCTGCAGATTTTTCATTGATATCCATTTCCTCTTGATGTCTGGGAGTTTTGATTTGTTTTTCTTTGCATTCTTAGTCTGGGGAGTGGAGTTTTTCATGTGGAATAGATATTGGTGTATTGACTGCTTGACCTGGGAGATTGTCTTTTCCTTCTAGGTTACCAGCCCGCCACGTGGAGGCAAGAGTGGTGCCATCTAGTGATCCAAGTGAAGAGAAGGTCAGTATGAACTAAAAATAAAAAAGGGGGTTAAAGAAAGGTACTTTCCTTTCTAGGTTATATTATTTGAATAGGTTTATTTAATTCTGATGCTCAAGAGTTAATGGTCTTGTGAAACTCAGGAGAAATGTATTTACAGTAAAGCATACTGGATAATCACTATGAAAAGGTACTGTGGTCACTAATATCACTTGGCACTTGGGGCCGAAGTAGTAGGTGTTAGTAATAAAAATATAAGAAATAAAGAAAGGTGGCTTTCCTTTCTTGCTCTGTACAAGTACTTTTGTAACAAGAGCTGTTATTAAATAAATAAATTTTTAAGGACAGGAATGTAAAAGAACTACGAATTACTATTTGGAAAATTGCACTTATTAAGCACAGAGAAATCACTTGGCACCCAGGGCCTTAAAGATTTTGTAATAACAGAGAGCGAAGTGGAGGAGAAATTGATGAAAATCAAAATAAAAAAGAACCTGGGTTGGATAGGATCTATCTAGTTATATTAAAGGAGGAGGGAAAGGAAATTAACTAACCCTTAGTTATAATTATGAGAGCATCCTTGGTCTCAGGGGAAGTCTCCATGGACTGAAGATGTGCAAATGTCTCCTCCATTCACAAAAGGGGATCAAAAGGTGATACGAGTAATTACACACCTGTTAGTTAAACTTCTGCTCCAGGGAAAATAATGAAGTCACTGGGTAAAGAAGAATAGCAGAATCGTCTAGATCAGAGGTGTCCAACTTTTTCCCCGTATAGGGGCCATATTCAAATTTAGAGTTTGTTTCATGGGCCACACTGAGTGATTCGAGAAAAATTAGCATGTTACATTTTCCATATCTTGTTACATGTAAAAGGAAGTTTCTGTTTTCATGTTATTTTTTTTATTTTCAGGCCAAATATAAAAAATGCAAATTCCCAACGCTTTTATATGTCAGTGATTTATTTTTTAGATTTTATTAAAATTATAAAAATATGACTTACTTTAAAAAAAAAAATATATATATATATCTTAGTTTTGCTTTTAAATGCACACTTTAAAAAATTTACAAGCTGAAAAGGATCACTGGTTTTCAATAAATGCTGTTTTAGTTCACTTCTCGTGCTGGCCAAATAAAAATAATTTGTGGGCCATATCCAGCCGGGTGGGGGGGACGTAGGTGGAACACTGCTGGTGTAGACAAGATTACAGTAATAATTGAGACACAGCATGGGTTTGTTAAGGGGAAGTCTTGGCTGACCGATTTTATTGGATAATATGATGTGGTCACAAAGGAACTGGAGGAAAAAATTATTTTGAAAGCCTTTGAAACTGTTGCACACGGAAGACTACAGTACAAATTGGAGCAGGTATGGCATTAAGGTGAAGTTGCTACAATGGATAAAAGGACGATTGATTGGGAGAAGACAGAGTGGTAATCAATGGACACTGCTCTTTGTGGACTAATGTTGGCAGTGGATTCCTCCAGGGTTCGGTGCTGGGCTCATTGTTTTGTGTACAGCCCACTCCTCAACGTAAATAAGGGTTTTGTTCCGCAGAACTTACATAGAGTTCTGCGGAACTCTATGTAAATTTCCCTAAAGGTTTATGCAGCACTCACACCCATGCATGCTGAATTTGATTGAAGCAAAAAAGAAATGTTCAATGAACATGTAAATAGAATTATTAAATTTTTTATCTCATGCGCAGGAAAAATTACAAATGTGTACAAAATTACAAATAGAGAGAGGAGACAGGCATAACGTCAGCAAGTTTTACCTTTCAAGCATCATTGCTAAATAAATCTCCAGCTGATAAGTACGCCACTGTGGAAGGTGAGGGCTGTGGAGATTCAGAAGGGTTTTTCTCCAAACACATCACAAAATGTCTCTACAGCTGCAGAATCGACACTGGCTACTTCACCACATACTTTAATGTTGTGGAAACTTGTGCGATGCTCGAACCTATAAAACCACCCGTTGCTCGTCACAAACTTGGCTTGGGGTTCGCCGTATTTGTCCTAATAGCTTCATAAATATTTGTTGCTTTTGCTTGAATGGCCATTAGATTCAGGGGCACTTGCTTCTGAATCGGATTTTCTGTCCATATTATTAACACCTTTTCCATCTTTGATATAGCCCCTGAACGCTGCTTTGTGATCACTGTTGATCTTAAATGCATTGATCCTTTAACCTGTTCTGTTATACCCTCACTGTCCTTTAAAATAGCATTCACTTTTGAAGCAGTGAGACCTAATTCCCGTGCAATAGATAACTAACTTTGTCAAGCTTCTTACTTCTTAATGATTTTCATCTTAATTTCTAAATAAATTTTGTTTGGTTTCCCAGCCAGCAATGCCACCGCTTGCACTTTCTGTTTCTCGCTTTCCCTTCACCATTGTAATAAATAAATAGGAATGAAGAGAAGATACTGAAAATATATGTTTTTTATATGATTGAAGATTTCAGTGAAGGGGAAACACATTTCACCATAATAACATAAAAACCCACTCAAACAATTCCAGTATCGGGATTATTGCAAATGCAATAAGATCGCGTTTACTACCCATTCATAATTAGATGCACTATCAGAAAAGCTCAATAAGCCGAAAAGTGCAAATTGTTTTTACTGTTTTATGGTAGTGCCCTCCAGAAACATGCTTTAGAAAAATATCAAAAAGGCATTCAAAATTGATTCTTATAATGGAATATATGATAACAATGAAAGTGTAGTGCAATTTCCATTATAAAAATGATCTTTTAGAGAGATAAATAGCTTAGTTATATAGTGAATATTTCAACTTCCGAAGTTTTGGAATGAATTACCAAAAAAAATTGTGTTATTCGTTCACATTATGATATTTTCAAGATACCTCCATTTATTCTTACAGATATAAATTGTTTCCATGATTTTTTTAAGTTTGCACCAGCCGGCAAAAACTTACGTAAAGTCAAATTATCATAAGTCGAGTATTAATAACCCCAGGGGCTCACATCAGGTGAGTATGTGCTTGGCAAACCCAGGGTCCTGAGCTGGATATCATCATTTCTTTTTTGGATATTTCCTTTCTACTTTCTCTCTCTCTCTCTCTCTCTCTCTCTCTCTCTCTCTGGGTAGCTCGGGAAATTTTTTTTTTTTTTTTTTGGCTTGTGCAGCATAAGCCTTAAGCTTCCTTGTACCATATGGCTGCTAATAATAATAATAATAATAATAATCAGGGAGAAATAATATAAGAGCAGCAATAATAATAATAATAATAATAATATAATACAATACAATACAATTTTATCAAGAGATTTGTTTACAATAAATGAACTTGTTAAGAAAAGTAAATTTCTTGACAACAAGTTGTAACTCTTCATTTACAACAGTTTTTGCATACAATTTGTTATCTTACAGAAAAGACAATGCTGTCACTACACATAGCACATTTCACACTGCAAACAGAGATAGTAATTTTCTGCATATCTATTCTAATCTCCTGTTTCATTGTGTATCAAAATTGTTCTTATTAGGAATTTTAATTTGGAGATAGGATAACTTCTCCTGAGCTTGAAATCAACACTAGCCAACATGCTGTTTATTATATTCATTGTGTGCCTATTTCCAAATTTTTTAGTACCCTAGGGTGTGGCAAAACAATTGCTTTTGGGTTCCTTAAATTAAGTGAGACAATCCTTTGCAGATTCGATTCTTCAAAAATAGTGTTAAGATTTTTCAAGAATAGATTTAACTTCAGTTTTTGAACTGGATAAAGTATTTTATATTTCAACAAGAATTGCCTTCTCTTATTCAGGTTATTCCAAGAGTTTTACCCCATTAAAAGTTTCAAAATCCTGTTAATTAAGTTATTTATTACTGTTATTTCCTTTATATTTGCTCTTGCCCATACAATTACCAAATAATTGAGTTATGAGTTCACTAATGCACAATATAAGGTTACCTTTGTTCTTAGATTTAATTTATTCTTAATGTAGTAAAAAAAGTACACATAAAATCTAATTTTCTTGTACAAATTTGTTATATGCATTGCCCAACTTAGACTGTAGTCAATCCATAACCCAAGGTAACAGTGATTTGAAACTTCTTCCACAGTTAGACATTTGCAGTTCTGGAAATTCTGATCATGTAGGCATTCATGTTTATGTAATTTTATAGATGGATGTATGTCCATGGTTTGATGAGGAGGTCTAATTACCAAGAATTTTGTTTTTTCAAAGCTGAATGCTAATTTATTATCAAGCAACCAGTTTTGTAAATGTACAAAGGGTTGTATTACATCAGCAGGTTGTATTACATCAGGTAGTATTACATCCTGCAGGTTGTATTACAGCAGGTTGTATTACATCCTGCTGTAAGTCTATTGCCATTTTTGTCATGTTCTTTCCGATTGTATATAAGATTATATCATCTGCATAGGTTTTTATAAAGGAGTTCTTTATTACTTCGAATATGTCATTTATATATATGTTGAACATGATTGGCCCTGCATGTGTACCCTGAGGTACTCCCCTCTACATTATATGATTTTCCCTTTGTATTTTCTACTTCAACTGTTATTTTTCTTTTGGTTAAATAGGATGCTAAGAGTTGAATGATTCTTCCCCTTATTCCATATTTCAGTAATTTCTCTTTCAATATTGGGATATCAATTAAGTCATATGCTTTGGTCAAATCTATAAATAAAATCATTATGAGGTTAATGTTGTTTAAATGTAAGTTAAAAGAGTCTACTAAATTCTCTAATAATGTCTGTGTGCTCTTGCCCATTCTGATATGAGAATAGATAGTTGTTTAACAGTCCATACTGATGTAAATATTTGCTTATATGAGAAAATATATAATTTTCTATTATCTTATTTATAACTGACTGTATTGTTATTGGTCTATAATTGTAAAAGTCATCAGGCGGTCCCTTTTTATATACAGTAAACCCTTGCTATTCACGGGGGTTACGTTACGTTCCTGAGAAATGTCGCGAATACCGAAAACGCGAATACTGAGTTATGGCTCCCATAGTAATAAAGGGGTTCCGTTCCAAAGTATGAAATATATAAGAAAAACTAGTCTAAAATTTTGTCTATGTATATATTATATGTACCTTCATAATATGACTGTGCATGACAGTACACAGTGAAATGCAAGCATATGGCATCGAAATGAAAATAAGAAACAATTTAATATTAAATGTAATATTTATTAGAAATTTCAAACAAATCTTTCAAATCGGCGCCTTTGCTAGCAAAAAAAAAACATCCCGCCAGTGCTATCACCAGTTTCGTTAAAGTGTTGATAAAGAAGTTTTGCCTTTTCACGAATGATGAGTGAACTTAAAGGAATTTTATTTTGAATTCGGTCTTCTATCCACAGATTTAAAGCTTTTCCTTTTTTTTAAATTTAACATTACGAGTTACAGAGCAAATTTTTGAAGCAATTAGCGCGGTTTCACGGACACTACGGCAGATTTTTTCTTCCGATTTCTTGATTGATCGTACTGTTGACTCATTGATTTTATAATGTTTTGCCACTGAGGAGACACTTTCACTATTAGAAATTTCGTCTAATAACTCAATTTTATTCGCTAGTGTCATCACCTTCTTTGATATTTTCACATTTCTCTTTTCATTCGTAGCCATATTTTTGTAGGGGTTAGAAAGAACTTGACCACAATAAAGTCACTTTCTTCCGTTAACGCACTCGAAAAAGTTTGTTTTACACTGCAAAACGGTAGAGTTATCATTTTTGTAAGCATATCAATTTATAAATTAATAAATTTATTCAATTTATAAACATATAAATTAAAATCAAACGACGAAACCTTCCATGACTAACACATACTGAACAAGGATTAGCGAAAAACATCCACGCTAGCGATTTTTTCACCCCTCTCCCCCACCCACTGAGCGCTGTTTTGACCGGGAAAGATAATTTTAGCCACGCCCATGTTTTTTATGGCGGAAAATATTCACGGCGTTTTAAAATTCACATTTTTTTAGGTTTCATTTTATATTAAATCGGCGATCGCGAATACGCGAAACCGCGAATAGCGGGGGTTTACTGCATAGGAATTATCTTAAATGAAAGTAAATTTGTAGGATAGCTTCCCGACTCTAACATCCGTGCTATAAGCTCCACCAAGAGAACACTCAACTATTCTTTATTTCTCTTTACTTCAGTTACTGTAATACAGTCCAGTCCATATGATTTCTTGTTCTTCAACTGTTCTATAATCTTAAGGATCTCAGTGTATTGTGGAGTTAAGACTACACAAGAGTTTACTATCTGAGGAAGACTATCTTGTTTAGTAAAGGAAGCTTGGCAATAATCTGTTGAGATCTAATACAGCTTTGGCAAACCTATTTGCAGCCTCATATTGTTTGTTTGTACCAGAAAGCTGCTCTAATAGTGTTTTAATTTGATTTCCCCTTGATTTTTTCTTCCCTGTACTTAACAGGTTATTTATAATGTTCCATTTATCCTTTTGAGTTATCTGCTTATCCATAAAAAGTTGATTGTAATAAGTGTTTTTTTGTTTTCTTATTATACCTGTCAATTTATTTCTGAGTGTTTTATAATTGTGATAATGTTCTATTTTGATGGACAATTTCTATACTGCCTGAAGTATTTGTCCCTTTGTACCATTAATTCTTCTATTTCGTTAGTCATCCAAGGTTTCTTAAGCTTAATCCTGCTACTCATAGAATTTATGTTGCAAGCTGAGTGATTTATTTTACTCTCCTCATTAAACCTCGAATTGTTTATCATTTGTATTATCTTATTTGAAAAGACATTTACATCTGTTATGTAAGATGCTTGCTCTTGTATTAACATGTTTTCCATGTTCTGTTTCAGTTTACTTGTTGATAAACAATTTTTCTTCATAATACTTATTAATTTTATATCTATACATGGATGTTGTTTAGAATACTTAACTACTATTAGTATACATGTTCTGTGATCTGAAAGTCGATTTAATAATATGTAAGAATTAGTATACTTCAACTTTATATTTGTTATAAGGTGATCTAAGCAAGAGCTTACTGTTCTATCTCCCTCTATCCTTTGTTGCCTAGTTATTCCAAATAAGGTATGTTCAAATCAATAATTGTTTAAGATTGCAGAGTATCTGAGGATCACATTATCAGTTTCATTGGTTAGTAAATTAATTTTAAAATCTCCTACTAGTATGGTTTTATCAGTCTGTATGTCATCCCATTGCAAAATTATGTTATCTAATTCTATTAGGAAGTTGTTTATGGAATCTGATGGTGGTCTATAAAAAGCACAAATCATGAATATGTTTTCTCGATCTTCTCCTAATAATTTGACACAGCGGTTTTCACAAGACTGAGTCAAATGGTTAGCCTGTATTGCCTTAAAGTATATTATTATTCCTCCACCCCTTTTCAACTCTCTCAACATATAGACCTTGTCATAACCTTGTATGTTATAATTAGAAATTTCTTCACTTTTTACGTTAACCTCTGTTAAAACTATACATGAAATATAATCTTTCATTGCATTTATATATTGCAACAAGTTAAACCAATTTTTTCTTAATGACCTAATATTTAGAGCTACCAGAAAGAACTGATTTTTATCAATTATAAGATCTTGAATATTTGGATTATTTAAAAAATGTAAAGGTGAATTGAAAATCTGTGATTCCTCAAAAAGCATAACTGATGTCTTAACTTTAACTTAGGTCTAGATTTCAGGAAATTTCAATTTTTCACAATATAAGGGTCTATTTTACATACTGTAGATCCTTTGAACTCAACATTCTTATGGCTCTTGAAGATTTATTCTTCTTCACATAAATTCTTCCATGTTTTAACAATAGAAATTTGTAACTGTGCATTCTTACTAATTGTTTTGTTTCCCAAAACAATTGCTTGAGGTGAGTTGTTAATTGGTCATTTATGTAGATTGGAATATTGCTGTTGTTCTGAAATTCATCATTTGCTGTCAGTCGTATCTCCTCTGCCTTTCTCATCCATTTTTCCTTTACCACATGGTTTGAAAATTTCACAATTAGTGTAGGCTTGTCGTTTATTTTCTTATTGTTAGGTATGTAATAGTGTTCTACTTCTTTATTGTGCTGTAGCTTCAATGCAAGTCCCAGTTGCTGTATAACAAGCTCTAGATCTTGGCCTGCTAGTCCAGTTAATCCTACTATTTCTACATTGTTTGCTAGTAACTGCTGTTCTATCGAGTCAATCCTTAAGTTAAGTAGGTTGGAATTTTCCTCATTTTGTTTGAATGAAGCTTTCAGATCTACAATTCTTTTGCTGATTGCAGCATTGAAGTCCTGCAGTTTACTTATGTTTTTTTGTATCTTGTCAAAGGAATCTGAGACAAATGAAATCGATTTCTTGATATCGTCTACTTCTGTCTTCAGTTCTTCCATTTGCTTCTTTATTGGTAATATTTTTATTAGCAAATCCAGCAAATCCAGCAAATGGATTTTACTGGATATCTCCCTTAGTACATCCTCTGTATTTAGGATTTTCGCCTGTGGTTGTGTAACCTCTAAGTCATCGTTTACTACTGTTGTTGAATGCAGCAAATCATGAAATTCTTCCGCCGAGTAGGAAATTTCACTTCTTTCCTGCACAATACACCTCCACTGCTGTTTCTTTTGTTTTGCCTTCCCCTTATAGGTTGCTTCTTTCAATGAGCATCGATAATGGTACCCATTGTTGCAGCCATGACATACCACCTCTTGCACTTTCTGCATATATTATGATTCATGTTTGCAAATCTTTGGATTAGTCAACACAGGACGTTTCAGATAATGCACTTGCACTAAATAAACAACAAAAGAAAATATTAAACAACTTACAAATATTTCCGATTTACTCTAAGAGCGCTGATACAGTAGACATGCTTACACTTAGCCCTCTAGTGGAATAATAATGAATAATAATAATAATAATAATAATAATAATCAGGGAGAAATAATATAAGAGCAACAACAATAATAATAATCAGGGAGAAATAATATAAGAGCAGCAACAACAACAACAATAATAATAATAATTATATAAGTCAGGGAGTGTCTGTATTTATCAATGATATTGATGAAGGTATATCAGGCGTAATGTCCAAGTTTGCCAATGATACAAAAGGTTGTTCCTGTCGCAGTATGCTACTGCATATAGGATCTACAAAAGTTAGGTAGATAGGCTGAGAAGTAGCAATTGAAGTTTAACATTGCAAATGCTGAGTACTGCATATGGGTAGAAGTAACCCCAAAGAAATTTACTAACTGTGTGATACAACACTCAGAGTTGTAGGGAATGAAAAAGACCTGGTGGTAATTGTGCAGTCAGATATGAAGTTTTCTGAGCAGTACAGACAGGCTGCCAGCATGGTTCATGGGATCTTGTCAATGATATACAGAAATTTTGCTTGTAGGGAAAAGGTGATTATCCCTTTGCGTAAGGCAATGGTCAGGCGATACCTTGAGTACTGCATAACTTGAGGTTGCAAGGTCTCAATTTAGATAGAACAAGTACAGAGAAGGGCAAAAAGATTGGGAAGGGGAAAACAAAGGGGTCCTCTTACCAAGTAAGGCGTAAGTTCTGTAAATTGCAGCATCTGGAGTCTAGGTACCTGCATGGTGATCTGATTGAGGCTTATAAGGCCTTGAATGGGTTGAGAAGGCTCAATGCTGATGGGATTCTCCCCCATGCTTAGATTACAAACCTGAGGGGGCATAAATTCAAATTGAGGAAACACAGTTGTAGAACAGATCTGTGGAAATTTGCCTTTAGCCAGCGGGTAGTTGATTGGTGGAACAAATGTCCATCTGTAGTTGTCGAAGTTGATAGCTTAAATAAATTCAAAGAAGAACTGGACAAACTTTCAGAGTGAATGGTGTTTTTTTTTTTTTTTGGGCTGATGCTACATAAGCTGATGCTTGCTTTCTTGCATCACATGCCTATACTACAAATACTATTACTACTACGATAACCTCAAAAATAAAATGAGCTCACACTAATAAACACTGCTGCTTGGAGCTCTCAAGATCAAGAAACAAATGATGAAGGCAGAATTGCCAACATGTAAAGATTCAGTTTACAAATTCCCAGAATTTACTGCTAATTTAATCCATCCAATAATACAACTTATTACATCAAATTAAGTGATTTTTGATAGAAAATGGTACATGACAGAAAAATCAGAAATGTTATTCATGGTGATCAGGGTGTAACAGCTATTAGTTTAAAAACAGTGAAAATGAGGTGTAATCAAATAAAGAATATTGCTTTCTTTTTGGGCCTCTAATATGTTGCTGTAAAATACAGTCAACCATTAAATCCAGAGAAGTCTTGCTAGTGTGTGAGTGACCAAATCCACAAGTTTCAGTCAATATCTGGAAAGTTCAAATCCCCCACCATAAGACATTCTGATTTACTGGCCCACTGCATTTCTCTACACAGTTGTTCGTCGTGCTCATCAGGATCATGAGGCCTATAACACACTCCTACTCTCATTTTGCTTTCTCAGTGCTTATGCACTCCACAGTGACTCAACATTGCACTGGATATCCATGTAAACTGGATGCACCACCTTAGATTTTTGCTTCTTAACTAAGTCAATACCCACTTTCTCCTATTGCATCTGTGCTTTCTCCATATATTCTCCTCCCCATATTCAAATTGTGCATCCCTTATATTAGAGTGACACCACACCTTTGACATCCCTAAAATGTCTGCATTTATTGACTTGAATGAGACTACATAGATTTTTTAAATGAATGAGGAAGTGTTTGGTAAGTTTAGCAGATAATTTTTTCAAGTAGCATTAGCATTAGTAGAGGCATTTGATGCAAGAGAGCAAGCTTATGCAGCATCAGCCAAAAAAAAAAAAAAAAAAACCCATTTCCACTTCACCCCTCTGTTCGTTCAAAATACCTGTCCAGCTGAGCCTTAAACTTATTTAGGCTATCAACCTCCATTACAAGGGATGGAAGTCTGTTCCACCAACCAACCACCCGCTGGCTAAAGGCAAATTTCCACACGTCTCTCCTATATCTGTCTTTCCTCAATTTGAATTTATGCCCTCTCAGGTGATTTTTCTGAGCAAGAGGAAGAATCCCATCAGCATTGAGCATGCTCAAACCATTCAAGGCTTTGTACACCTCTATCAGATCACCTCGCTGGTGCCTAGTCTCCAGACACTGTAATTTGCAAAACTTAAGCCTTTCTTCGTAAGAGCACCCCTTTGTTCCATTCACTAATCTTGTTGCCCTTCTCTGTACTCGTTCCAGCAGCTCTACATCCTTCTTGAAATGAGGCCTCCAGACCTGTATACAATACTCTAGGTGTGGCCTGGGATAAGGAAGTGATTATTCCCTTATACAAGGGAATAATCACTTCCTTATCCCTGCTGGAAAAATTCCTGTATATCATTGACAATACTCCATGAGCTACTCTTGCAGCCTGTCTGCACTGCTCAGAGAACTTCATATCTGCCTGCACAACCACCCCCAAGTCCCTTTCATTCTCTACCACTGTCAGTGTAGTACCACAGAGCTGATACGTTGCTCTGGGGTGGCTGTTTCCCATGTGTAGTACTTTACATTTGTCAATGTTAAACTTCATTTGCCACCTCTCAGCCCATCTGCTCAACCTTTCCAGATCCTGTTGCAGTAGCATAGTGTCAGTAGTGTCCTTGACAACCCTGCCAACCTTTGTATCGTCTGCAAACTTGGACATTAAGCTTGATATACCATCATCAATATCATTTATAAATACAGAAAACAATAATGGACCCAACACTGAGCCCTGAGGGACTCCACTAATAACATTAGTCCACGATGAGCAGTGTCCATTGATTACCACTCTCTGTCTTCTCCCCCTCAACGACCTCTTTATCCATAGCAGCAATTTGCTTCCAATGTCACACTGCTCCAATTTGTGTAGCAGTCTTCCATGTGCAACAGTATCAAAAGCCTTTCTAAGATCCAAGTATATAATATCAAAGCTATTCCCTGCATCCAGTTCTTTTGTGACTGCATCATAGTATCCAATCAAATTGGTCAGGCAAGACTTCCCCTTAACAAAACCATGCTGTGTTCGAGCTATAACTGAAGTCTTGTCTAAATGATCCTGCAGTGCTTCTTTAACCAGTGCCTCCATTAATTTTCCTGGAACAGAAGTTAAGCTCACAGGTCTATAATTACTTGTGTCAGCCTTTGATCCTCCTTTGTGAATTGGGGTCACATTTGCACATTTCCAGTCTATGGGTACCTCCCCTGAGTCCAAGGAAGCTCTCATAATTATGGCTAAGGGTTTGCTTACTTCCTTTGCTGCCTCCTTTAATATAACTGGATAGATCCCATCCACCCTGGGTGCCTTTCTTGTGTTTATCTTCAACAGTTTCTCCTCCACTTTACTCCCAGTTATTTCAAGATTCTGTAGCTTACTGCTAGAGTTGAATACACCTCTGGCATTCCCCTTGCTGAATAACTCCTCATGTGTGAATGTCGATGCAAAATATTCATTTAGTTTGTTAGCTACCTGAGCAGGATCATCAACAGTTGACCCATCAATATCAAGTGGACCAATCTGATTCATCCTCTTCCTTCTAGAGTTTACATAAGTAAAGAACTCTTTGCTGTTTTTCTTTGCATCCCTTGCCAAGGATTTCTCGTAATCTTCCTTCGCCTGCCTAACCTCCTTTGTAACTTGGTTGCATATCAACTTGTATCTATCATAGGCTTCTGTGTCGTGTTAATTTGTAAGTATCCCATGCATTTTTCTTCTCTGCCATATGCCTCATTAGTTCATCTGACATCCATTTTGGCCTAAACAGTAGCATTAGCATTAGTAGAGGTATATGATGTAAGAAAGCAAAATTATATGTCATTGGCCAAAAATAATATTAAAAAAAAAAACCCTTCCCATTTCACATGCATTAACTCCAAATGTTTGTCTAGTTCTGCCTTCAATTTATTTAAGTTGTCAACTTCTACAATGCCAGATGGAAGTTTGTTCCAGCAATCAACCTGCTGAGTAAAGAAAAATTTCTGCACCACTATACTGCAACTGTTTTTCCTCAATTTGAATTTTTGTCTCCTCAAGCAACTAATCTGGGCAAGAGAAAGAATCTCATCAGGATTGAGTTTGTCCAAACCATTCAAGGCTTTATACACCTAATCAGGTCACCTTGCGGGTACCTTTTCTCCAGACACTGCAATTTTCAGAACATGGGAAGAGTAACCCTTTGTTCTTCTCACCAGTCTCATTGCCCTTCACTGTACTCATTCCAGCAGCTCCACATCCTTCCTAAAATGAAGCCTCCAGACCTGTATACAGTATTCAAGGTGTGACCTGACTATTGCCTTATACAAGGGAATAATCGCTTCCTTATCCCTGCTAGAAAAATACCTGTATATCAGTGACAAGACACAATACAACTGTCTGCAGTGCTCAGAAAATTTCATATCTGACTGCACAATTACCCCCAGGTCTTTTGCATTCTCTACACCCTGAGTGTAGTACCACACATTTGATAAATTACTCTGGGGTTATTACTAAATTTGTCAATGTTAAACTTCAGTTGCCACCTGTCAGCCCATGTGCTCAACTTGATAATCAATGGACACTGCTCTTCCCAAGTATGTGAAGAGAAGAATCCATTGATTACCACTCTGTCTTCTTGCACTGAAACATCCCTTTATCCGTAGCAGCAACTTGACCTTAATGCCAACTTGTACAGTAGTTTTCTCGTGTGCAACAGTATCAAAAGCTTTATTGAAATCCAAGTATATGATATCAAAATTAGTTTCTGCATCTAGTTCCTGTGTGACCACTGATTCACTCTAGTGTTTACAAAAGTAAAGAACCCTTTGCTGTTTTTCTTTGCATACTTTGCCAAAGATTTCCTGTAATCTGCCTTCACCTGCCTAATTTCCTTTGTGACTTGATTACACAGGAGCTTATATCTACCATAGGCTTCTGTGTCACCTGATGATTTTTATGCACCTCATGCATTTTTCTTCTCCGCTACGAGTTCCATTAGTTCATCTGACATCCATTAAGAAGAGTATTTCTTAGTTGGGACAAAAAGCCTAGTAACGTCCATGATTACTTCCTTGAATGCTTCCCATTTAGATTTTGCTGTTGGTAACATCATCAGTTGGTCCCAATTTTAAAAACTGTCTCAGGCCATTGTTATCACTTTTACAAATGCAAAAACCCTTCCCTTTACTCCTTACGATAGTTACATCTTTAAGTAAATCCGACATTGGCACACTGTGATCACTGCCACCTAGTGGTTCCTTTATCTGCAGATTCTTAATGCATGAAGAATTACTATTAATAATCAGATCAAGAGTACCTCAGTTTGCCTCTCAAACCTGCTGCTGCTGTAGAAAACAAGCATCTAATAAATCCAAAAAAGCCTTTCTCATGTGCAAGTGACCAAACCAGAAATCTCTGTCAATATCTGGGAAGTTAAAATCCCCCCATTATAAGACAATCTGATTTACTTGCCCAACTGTATTTCCCTGTACAGTTGTTCATTGTACTCATTAGGGCAATAACACACTCCCACTCTGAATTTCGCTTTCCCAGTGCTTATGTTACAATAAACTGACTGAACATTGCACTGTCCACCCATGTCAACTGGATGCACTTCCCTAGATTTTATGTGTTTCTTAACTAACAGCATAACTCCTCCTCCTCCTACTCCTCCTCCTGTCTATCTTTTCTGTACACATTGTACTCCCCAAATACCAATTCCAATTACTTTGACTATTAGTGATGCATTCAATAGTAAGAAATGGTGGGGAATGCATGTTGTATGAACTAAGGAAATTTTTGGATATGGTGTGCACACAGCAAGAATATACTCAGCTCCTTGACATAACAAGGCCTCTAAAATGTGTCTGCATACACACTACTCTGCCTCCCCCCCAGTCATTATTTAGTAGAGTAGAGGCAGTGCAATTATACATCAACTGATCCAGATGTCTAGTGTGCAGCCTACGAATACTGTTTTAGAACTGTACCCTCAAAATGTAAGGAAGATTGGTTCTCTCCATGATGCCCATCATAACTTCAAAATACATCAATCATAGAGCATTATGGAAGAGATGGGGGGGCCACTGGTAGGGGAGTGGCATTCCTTTGTGTGGTGTGAATGTCACACCTTGACTTCTGCTTACATTGGTTCACCCCTGGGTGCTCACCTCTACCCAATATGCACCTGAAATATGCCACGAAGTATACTGGGTGCCATACTTCAGAACTTGAATAAGGAGATTATACTCAGGGAACTAACAGTCCATCACTGTGAAGGTGCAAGGAGAGTTTTTGGTTGTTACAGAATGAATGGACTTTGCTGTAATTTGGTCCACTTGAGTCAAGTCTCACCTCAATATCAGTTTATCAGCATTTTAGACTCCTAGCTAGTTAGTCATACCCGAGCAGATATCTTTGAGAGCTGCAAAGACTGATTCATAAAACTTATAAAATTTATTCATTCATTCATTCATTCATTCATTCAGAAAAAGCACAATTTATTTTGTACTCTAATATTCAAACCTTTTTAATATCTTTTGTTAATGCTCTTGTTAAATTCTGAAATCGAAACAGGAAACACAGAAAACCAAATTAAGTAACTGATACTGTTTAATTTAATAATATAAAACATATTACCTCGTATGGAGATCGCAATTCCCTTGGAGCTCGAGCAAATAAAAAGTGCAGCACTGTTGAATATGGAATGACCTCTCCAATAGCTGGTGACTGCAGAATGTGTTTTGGAGCTTGAAAAAGAAGAGGACGAAAGGACCTGAGCATTCGGTATGATTTTCCAAGTTCCCCAATCCTCTGACAAAGAGGAGAAACTGCCATTTCCATTTGGGCAAAATCAGCAGCAAGTCGCATTTTTCCTTCATCTCCTAAAGGTCTCACCAAACTTGCATGGCACACAAAAAACTCTATCGTGTTAGAAGCTATATCTTGAAGGCTAAATTTTTAAAGGAAAAAAAAAATACTATTAATAATACTGAATAATTATAGTGAAAAATAACATTGCACACTGAACTAATTCCGATCAGTGGTAGTATTAGCCATATGCTAAAAGGAAGCCCTAGGCTTTGCTACCATATCCAAAAAAATAAATAAATAAAATAATTAATTAAAAAATAATAATCTATCCAGCTAACCTTTGCATTTCCACAAACTCTCAGCCTTCACCCATGGAGGCAACTTATTCCATAGCTAAAAGAAAACTTCCTGCAACCCAACTTAAACCTATTCCCTTCCTAATTCATGGCCTGTAGTTCTGGAATCAATTAAAAGAGTGAAGTTTGTTTGTTGATTGGGGATTTTTTTTGGTGCATTGGAATCTATGGCCATAGTGCGTTATACTTATGGTAAGAATGTATGCTATTTTTACTGATAAGGATAATTACGAAATTAGGCCTGAAAGGGTTTTTTTTTTATTATTATTATTATTAGCTAAAGAAGGTGAACACATCAATCATTTTGAGAAAAATAAGAATGTCTGAGACATTTATTTTATTTCCCAAGAGTGAAGAAAGTGTAAGTGGGGCTTCTATAGTGTCTGGAGTGAAAATATTCTGGAGTTCTCTTGCATATTTTGTGGATATGTTTCACTGAAAGTGCAGTATTACAATGATGACACTGAGGGGGAATTTCCCCTCTTAAGAGATATAAAAAAAAAAAAGATCCGTGCTGTTTGTCCCAGTTAGGGGTCAGCAACATGGATGGAATACTTGTCATTCCTCCATGTTTTTTACAAGCCGACTGGCCAGGCTGCACGCTCTTGGTTTTATTTTGGTATTGCCTTCATCCAACATCAATGCAAACGTTTATCGTATTTAGAAGTCATGGGCTTGAACTCCGGTCCACTCAAAGAGCATGTGCCACTGCACTCTTGATCCTGACCACTCAGTTACGTCGTCGTCTTCCCCTCTTAAGAGATAACCATGAGTAATATTAGTATAGCCTATTTGCAGAGTATTACCTCCTGTTGCCGAATTAAATTGAAGCTTGAAGGCCATCGCTCAAGTTCTGGTTTGATATTTTGAAGCTTATTGCAAAGTTGATTTTGCCATGATAGTTGCCATTGTCACATGCGTTTTTTCTGGATTATTGGTCTATAGTCTTGATGAGTCTGGATTTCCATTTAATATACTGAACTCATATGGCAACTGATAGTCCAATGTGATGATTGGAAAAACTGCGGCATTCTAATGTGGCCATCATTCTTTTGCCCATCTGTATGCACAATGACGAAGTTGGGGAACTGATCCACCACTGCATGATACAGTTGCAAGAAATTTTCTTTTAAGTAATGCAGATTTATTCCATTTATGAAGTTATAAATCACATGCAGGTGGAGTAATCTTCCAAGGAGCAAGGAAAAGTGGAAGGGTATTTGTTCGCAATTTTATTAAAAGTCAGATTAAGTTTTTCTGAAAGGTATTTTATTCGTATACCAAAAGGATGGTTAGCAGAAGGGTGGTTTTGGTATAACATGCTGTGCTAGGGACAAAAAGTATCTGCCAGTTTGGGTGTTGAGGCATAGATCTAATTTTATATGCATAGCGTAATATAAGTTGTTGTCTTCTGAGATAGAGAGAGAAAAAGAGAGGGGAGGGGAATCATGTGCTTCAGCATATAGACCATGTATTGGAGAGACGTGCAATATGCTACTAGGGCAATGCATATTGCACTATGATGAATAGGGTCAAGCTAGTGAAGAACACTAGTTCTTGTTGAGCTATACACTGGTGCTCCGCAGCCAAGTTTCAATCTTATTAAAGCTCTATATAACTGTAATAAAGTAAGGCGATCACTTTTTGCTGAGAGAATCTGGATGATATTTAGTTTTTGCCAGCAGGATGTTCTTCTTTTAATATGCTCTAGAAAGGTAAGTTTATGATATAATGTGATTCCTAAGAAGTGTATGCTGGGATGAATTGCTATTGGTTGGCGATTCACTTGTAGTTCCAGATTGGGGTGAAGTTTATGTTGGCAGCAAAAATGGATGCACAATGTTTTTGAAAACAAAGTTGAAATCCATTAGTTTATGCCCACGAACAGATCTTAGTTATTGTCCCTTGCAACTGTCTCTCAAGAGTATTCATGTTTTGTAGACTAAGGTCGTCTACAAACAGTGCTTTATCAATAGTGTCTGGAAGTTGTTAACCAACGGTGTTTACTGCAATTATAAAAAGTGAAGCACTGAGTACGCAGCCCTGAGGAACTCCTTCTTGTGAAAATACTTGGGACAGTGAAGTTTTAAATTGAACCTGGAATGTACAGTTGTATAGGAAATTTTGTATGGTTCGGGAGGTGACCCTGAAGTCCATGGCGATATAATTCATGGAGTATTCCATACTTCCATATGGAATTATAAGCTTTACTGATATCAAAGCAAACCATTACATGATGTTCCTATCTAAGGAATGCATTCCTCATTGAAGTCATCCCTTGACCTGTTCAAGATCAAGGGGTGACTTCAAGATCAACAGATCAAGGAGTGACTGCAATGATTCAGTACTTAGTTTCTGTAACATCGAATAATGAATATTATCTGACCCTACAGGGATGCGTCTAGATGTTGACAGAGCTGTAAACAGTTCTTGGATAGTAAAATTAAGTTGTTAAGTTGTTGTTGTTGTTTGGTTTTTAGGAGCATTAGCAACTAAAACCATATTGCTCAGGGATATGCGGTGGTCATTCCCTGACCTTTCCGCATCCTCCGTATTTGGTGATGGTAAGTTGTATTGTTCATCTCATGAGCATCTTGCATTGGGCGCCGTAACCTGGCTTTTGGTTCATCTCACAGTGCTAGTTTTGCTTACCAGAAGTGGCCCACCGGGCACTCATCCTTTTGTCCGGGCTTTGAGTCAAGCAAACTTTTGTTTTTTTGAATTTGCTTTCAATCTTCTGAAAAACAAAAGGCAAACATTTCCCTTAGGGTATTGGCAATTCATCAGGTTCAGCAATATTCTGTCCCCTCCAATCCATAATAGGCAGAGGGATCATCTGATATTTGCCACTCACTTTTCTGATTATTTTCCAAATTTTATGTGTAGGGGGTCACTTGATTGATAGTTGAAGTGAAGTGGATCCAAGTGGCCTTTTTATTTCTGTATCAAACATACTTCATTCTAGTGCAGGTGTAGCAAATCTTTTTAAGAGTGTGTGCCAAAATTGGCTAAATCTTTTAAAAAACTACCCTCGCCCCTCAGAATACAAAATTATGCATTTTGTGTTATGAAACAGTTTGGTGTATGACCTACACACTACTGTTTCAGAACATAAAATGCATAATGCTTTATTATCATTCTTAATCAAAGCAAATCTTTCACTCTAAGATTAAGATTCTTGCTCAAATTCTCTGATACTCCCCCTCTTCATTTGAATATTTTTGTTTCTTTGATGGTAGAGCTGATATCCTAAACAATCTGTAAAGGGCACATAGCAATTAAAATAACTATGAGAATTTATGGGATTTAATGAAGAATAATCTCCAATTTCCATGCTGCATATAAGCTGAAATTGACAATGAAGAAGGCTACACTAAATACCAAGTGGCAGACTAAAGAAAAATCAGGCTCTAGGCAAGATTCTAATTTTGGGCCCCACCTAGGGTTGCCACCCTTCAGAAATTGTAATGAAGGACACAGTAGAACGGGCTAAAAAAGGTCTTTTATAACTAAATATAAAAATATAGGTCTTGTATTATGTTGAAAGCTAAAAAGAGTCCTCTGCCTATAAAAATTTATACTATAAAAAATGTATAATAAAACTGTTTTATGGACCCAGGCAGTTGCCTAGCCTGCCACTGTAAATAATGAATGGGGATAATATATCTCATATAGCTTTATAATTAACTTATGTTCTGAATAAATGTGTGAAATATACAAATTGTTTTCTTAATTTCATTTCACAATTTGTCAGTACGTCAACCACTCTGACTCTAACAAATCACTGCATGAAGTTTGAAATTTTTTTGGGATGCTCTGCATTCCACGTGCTTAAAATCTGTATGCATGTCACTTTGGGCACACGTGGCATGGGTTTGCCACTCATGCTCTAGTGCATTTATATTGAATAAGATTAGCTGTAGTTGGACTGTGGCGAAAAGTATTCCAAGCTTTATTTTGCTATCTTTTAGCTGAACAGCATTCATCAAGGGATGATAAGATGATATGATAAGATGATAAGAGGGCTTGTTTAGTTATTCAATTATTATGGGAAAATGGTCACTATGCAGTGGATGATTGTTTATCATCCACTTCAGAGTAGGAGATATTTGCTGAACAGACAGATAAGTCTATTGCATATTTGTTCCAGAAGAAAGATGGACATATATAAGTGACCCATCATTTAGAAGAGGGTTGTTATTGTCTAAACATTGCTTGATTAGTTTTCCTTTTTGATTAATGTTATTGTTCCCCATAGTGATGATCATTTAAATCTCTAAAAATGAAGAAAGGTGTGGGATGTTGGGCTATGAGATTATCTAGATTGCTTTGTTGGATGGTATAACTAGGTGGAATTTAAAAGGAGCAGATTGTAATACTGATGTCAGCAGCTACACAGACTGCTGCTACTGTCTCAAGGGAGGAGTTCAGAACAACATGCTTGGTAGGAAGATGTTGGTTTGTTAAAACAGCTACACCACCATGTGTAATATTTTGATGGGTTCTGTCTTTTCTAAAGATATTATACTGAGACAGTATAATTAGAGAACATATAGATCATATTTAGAGATTATTGTATATTTAGAGAACATATAGATCATATATGTCATCGATACTGGAATGGAATTCCACTGAATTATTGTGTTCATTATTAATTTTATCTTTTTTTTTTTGGAAAGAAAGGCTTTCCTGTGTCCATGTGTACTTAAAAAAAAAATTTCTAAATTTCTAGGCCAGGACCATCTCGAGATTTTTCCTTAGTAATCAATTTCCAGTTGATGACTGGAAGTTATGATTTGTTTTTCTTTGCATCCTTGGGCTGGAGGTTTATGGGTGGTGTAGAAAGAAATTGGCATACTGACTGCTTGAGTTTTATTTGCACTGTATGGGGTTTTGACAAAATTTGAAAAAGACGCTTTTTTGGGGGTACTGATAATTCAGTTTGTGCTGCATTTTGATTGGTATAATTTAATAATTTGGGGATACATAATTTGGATGGGCTGATTGTTGTTGTTTTTTTTTTTTTTTTTTTTTTTTATGGTGCAAGAGCAACTTAAGCCATATTGCATCTATCAGTGGTATGAATGTTACACATGCTTTTTTTTTTTTTTTTTTTTTTTTTTGGTAGTTGTTGGCGCATAGGCTTCTTTGGCCATAATGCACCTCCCAAGGTTTTTACAGTACTTTGATCCAAGCCCGAGGCGGGAATCGAACCCGCGACCTTTGGGTTGCTAGGTAGGCACTTTACCCACCCGGCTAGCCAGGTCGGCTTGTTACACATGCATTGTGACAACTATGACATCAGTCAAAAACTGTCATATAATTTTGTCTGTTTAATAAAGTGGAAAAACTCCAGCAGATTAGCATAGTTACCTATGATATGGTAGAGCATCAGGGGTTCTTTAATAATGTTGGGCAGAAAGCTAAATGAGACTTAGCATGCAGTGGTGTGCAAAGTACACTCAACAAGAATGTGTTTCATTGTAAGAGGAAAGTTCCACTATGAGCATTCTGGAAGAATCAACTTACCCGCCTTTATCTGTTCACATTACCTGTGAACAGATAAAGGCGGGTAAGTTGATTGTGGCCAATCATCCTCTGGGTAAAATTACTTCTTCCTTTTTTTTTTTTTACACGAAAACCGGAGGTCCATTACTAAGATTCAGGTTTCATTTGACGGAATTTATTACACGCTTGTACCTCCCATTGAATTGTCCATTTTTTCCTACATGTCCCAGCATGGCCTGGAATCCAGCAGAAGATGTCCACTCGCTGGAGTTACTGGATATTAGCATTAGTTGAGGCATATGATGCAAGAAAGCAAGCTAATTCAGCCTTATCCAAAAAAATAAAAAAAATACTCCCATTTCATCCATAGGATCACTCCACATACTTGTCTAGTTCAGCATTAAATTTATTTCAGGCTATCAACTTCCACAATGCCAGATGGAAGTCTATTCCAGCAATCAACTACCTGCTGGCTAAAGGCAAACTTCCACACATCTATTCTACAACTGTCTTTCCTCAATTTGAATCTATGCCTCCTGAGGTTCTTAATCTGAGCAAGCAGAAGTATGTCATCAGAACTGAGTCTTATTAGCATTAGCATTAGTAGAGGCATATGATGCAAGAACGCAGGCTTATTTAGCATCAGTCAAAAAAAAAAAAAAAAAAAAACAACAGCTCCCATTTCACCCCTCTGGTTGTTCTGCAACAAAAGATGGAAGTCTGTACCACCAATCAACTACCCGCTGGCTAAAGGCAAACTTCTGTATATCTATTCTACAACTGTCTTTCCTCAATTTGAATTTATGCCCTCTCAGCTGATTATTCTGGGCAAGAGGAAGAATCCTATCAGTATTGAGCATGCTCAAACCATTCAAGGCTTTATACACCTCAATCAGATCACCTCACAGGTGCCTAGTATCCAGACACTGTAATCTACAAAACTTAAGAAGCCTTTCTTCATAAGAGCAACCCTTCATTCCATTCACTAATGTTGTTGCCCTCCTCTGTATTCGTTCCAACAGTTCTACGTCTTTCTTAAAATGAGGACTCCAGACTTGTATACAGTACTCAAGGAGCGGCCTGACCATTGCCTTATACAAGGGAATGGTCAGGCCACTTCCTTGTCACCTCCTTATCCCTGCTAGAAAAATTCCTGTATATCATTGACAAGATACCGTGAGCTACTCTTGAAGACCGTCTGCACTGCTCAGAAAACTTCATATCTGCCTGCACAATTACACCCAGGTCCTTTTCATTCTCTGCTACTGTCAGTGTAGTACCACAGACTTGATTCGTTATTCTGGTATTACTGCTTCCCATATGTAGTACTTTACATCTGTCAATGTTAAACTTCAATTGCCACCTCTCAGAAAAGTTGAGCAGTCCATCTGCTCAACATATCTAGATCCTGTTGCAGCAGCGTAATGTCATTAGTGTTCTTAACCCTGCCAACCTTCTTATTGTCTGCAAACTTGAACATTAAGCCTGATATGATATACCATCATCAATATCATTTATAAATACAGACAACAACAATGGACTCAACACTGAACCTGAGGGACTCCACTAATAACATTAGTTCACGAAGAGCAGCACCCATTGATTACCACTCTCTGTCTTCCCCCACTCAACCATCCTTTTATCCATTGTAGCAACTAAACCTTAATACCATTCTGCTCCAATTTGTACAATAGTCTTTCAGGCGCAACAATGTCAAAAGCTTTCCTGAAATCCAAATATATGATATCAAAATTATTTTTTGCATCCAGTTCCTTTGTAACCACATCATAATATCCTATAAAATTTGTCACACAAAACTAACCCTTAACAAAACCATGCTGTGTCCGAGCTATAACTGAAGTCTTGTCTAGATGATCCTGCAGTGCTTCTTTAACCAGTGCCTCCATTAATTTCCTTGGAACAGAAGTTAAACTAACAGGTCTATAATTACTTGTGTCGCTCTTTGATCCTGCTTTGTGAATTGGGGTCACATTTGCACATCTCCAGTCTGTGGGTACCTCCCCTGAGTCCAAAAAAGCTCTCATAATTATGGCTAAGGGTTTGCTTACTTCCTTTGCTGCCTCCTTTAATATAACTCGGTAGATCCCATCCACCCCGGGTCCCTTTTTTATGTTTATCTCCAACAATCTCTTCCATTTTCATCTCAGTTATTACAAAATCATTAAGCCCCTACTACAATTTGATAACCTTCTGGCATTTTCAATGCTTAATAACACCTCATGTGTGAATGTAGATGCAAAATAATCATTTAATTTGTTAGCCACCTGAGCAGGATTCAGGTGGCTAACAAACCAAACCCATCAACAGTTGAACCATCAATATGAACTCTTTGCTGTTTTTCTTGGCATCCTTTGCCAAAGATTTCTCAAAATCTGCCTTTTCTGCTTAATCTCCTTCGTGACATGGTTACAGACCATCTTATATCTATCATAGGCTTTCATGTCACCCATTAATTTATATGTATCCCATGCATTTTTCTTCGCTGCCACATGTCTCATTAGTTCACCTGTCATCCATTTAGGCCTAAACCTTGAACAATATTTCTTAGTTGGTATGTAAAGACTAGTAGCTTCCAAGATTAATTCTTTGGATGCCTTCCATTTTGAAACTGCTCTTGGTAACATCATCAGTTGGTCTAACCATACAGAATTTAAATACTGTCTCAGACCAATGTAGTCGTCTTTATGAAAACATAAACCCTTCCCTTTACCACTAATGGTAGTTACCTCTTTGAGTAAATCCCACTTCAGCACACTGTGATCACTGCCACCTAGTGGTTCCTTTATCTCCAGATTCTTAATGCATGAAGAATCACTACTGATAATCAGATCAAGATTATTACTCCATCTAGTTGCCTCTTGAAAATGCTGATGTAGAAAACAATCATCCAATAAACCCACAAAAACCTTGCTAGTGTGTGTGAGTGACCAACCCACAAATTCCAATCAATCTTTGGAAATTAAAATCCCCCATTATAAGACTCTCTGATTTACTGGCCCACTCTGTTTCCTTGTACAGTTTCTTATTATACTCATCAGAGTCATTAGGCCTATAACACACTCCTACTCTCAATTTTGATCTCCCAGTGCTTATGTCACACAACCTGACTCGACACTGCACTGTCCAGCAATGTTCACTGGCTGCACTTCTTTGGATTTTATTTGTTCCTATTCTTAGCTACCTTAACACAACCTTTGTGTTTACTTGTACTGCAATGATTCCCAGCAGTCTCTGAAATACCCTGGATCTTGTTTTCCAGACTGCTGCTCATTCTAATAGATGCAGTGCAAGAATCAGTTTCACCACTGCCAGCGGCTACCGTTAATCTGGCACAGACATGTTGCAGAGAAGAAAAATGCATGGGATACATATAAATTAACAGGTGACACAGAAGCCTATGATAGATATAAGCTGCTCTGTAATCAAGTGACAATGGAAGTTAGGCAGGCAAAGGTAAATCACAAGAAATATCTGGCAAAGGTTGCAAAGAACAACATACAGAGTTCTTTGCTTATGTTAAATCTAGAAGGAAAGGGACGAATCAGATTAGTTCCCTTGATATTAATGGTTCTACTGTTGATGATGCTGCTCAGGTAGCTAACAAACTAAATGAATATTTTGCATCTACAGTCACACATGAGGAGTTATTCAAGGGATGGGAATGCAAGAGGTGTATTAAACTCTGGAAGAAAGCAAGATAATCTTGTAATAACTGAGAGTACAGTGGAGGAGAAATTGTTGAAGATAAACACAAGAAAGGCACCTGGGGTGGATGGAATCTATCCAGTTATATTAAAGGAGGCAGCAAAGGAAGTAAGCAAACCCTTAACCATTATTATAACAGTGGGGTACTCAGGGGTGTACCCATGGACTGGAAATGTGCAAATGCGGCCCCAATCCACAAAGGAGGAGGATCAAAGGGAGACACAGGGAATTACAGACCTGTTAGTTTAACTTCTGTTACAGGGAAATTAATACAGGCACTGGTTAAAGAAGCATTGCAGGATCACCTAGACAAGACTTCAGTTATAGCTCGGACACAGCATGAGTTTGTTAAGGGAAAGTCTAGTCCGACAATTTGATTGGATACTATGATGTAATCACAAAGGAACTGGATGCAAAGAATAATTTTGATATCATATATTTGGATCTTAGAAAGGCTTTTGATACTCTGGCGCATAAAAGACAGCAGCACAAATTGGAGCAGTGCGACATTAGAGGCTAACTGCTGCTATGGATAAAGAAATGGTTGAGTGGGAGAAGACAGAGAGTGCTAATCAATGGACACTGCTCTTTGTGTACTAATGTTATTAGTGGAGTCCCCCAGGGTTCCGTGTTGGGTCCACTGTTGTTTTTTGTATTCATTAATGATATTGATCATGGTATATCAGGCTTAATGTCCAAGTTTGCAGACGATATGAAGGTCGGCAGGGTTGTTAATGCCAATAATGACAACACGCTGCTGCAACAGGATCTAGAAAAGTTGAGTAGATAGGCTGAGAGATGGCAACTGAAATGTAACATTGACAAATGTAAAGTAATGCATATGGGAAGCAGTAACTCCAGAGTAACGTATGAAGTGTGTGGTACCACACTGACGGAGGTAGAGAGTGAAAAGGACCTAGGGGTAATTGTGCAGGCAGTTTTCTGAGCAGTGCAGATGGTCTGCAAGAGTAGCCCATGGTGTCTTGTCAAAGATATACAGGAATTTTTCTAGCAGGGATAAGGAGGTAATTTTCCCCTTCTATAAGAATGGTCAGGCCACACCTTGAGTACTGTATACAGGTCTGGAGGCCTCAATTTAAGAAGGATGTGGAACGAGTATAGAGAAGCGCAATAAGATTAGTGAATGGAACGAAGTGTTGCTCTTACGAAGAAAGGCTTAAGTTTTGCAGATTAGGCACCTGTGAGCTGTACTGTAGCTAGAAATTTTTGCTGGCCGGTGCAGTCCCAGAATTTGCTGCCCCTCTCAATACACACCAAAAATACTACAATAAGTGAAAACGACATATAGGGAAATAAATTAAAACACTATGTTCATTTTTTCAGTAAAAATCTTAATTTCAACATTCTAAAATGTTATTTTTCTTACTTTTCTTTTAGAAAAATTATCGATGACATTCATCGATATATTTCATCACTCAGTTGCTGTTCTATAGATCGTCGAAAAATAAAATTCTGTCTCATGTAAAAGGTGCCATCCAGGGCAGACTGTCCCCCCTCTAGTTACGCCACTGCCTGCGAGGTGATCTGATTGAGGTGTATAAAGCCTTGAATGGGTTAAGCATGCTCAATGCTGATGGGATTCTTCCTCTTGCACAGAATAATTGCCTGAGAGTGCATAAATTCAAATTGAGGAAAGACAGTTGTAGGACAGATGTGTGGAAATTTGCCTTTAGCCAACGGGTGGTTGATTGCTGGAACAAACTTCCATTTGTCATTGTAGTAGTAGTGGCATGTGATGCAAGAAAGCAAGTGTATGAACTTATGCAGCATCAGCCAAAAAAAAAAAAAAAATCACACCATTCCCTCCAAATGCCCGTCCAGTTCCTCCTTAAATTTATTAAACATATCAACTTCCACAACGACAGATGGAAGTTTGTTCCAGCAATTAACCACCCGCTGGCTAAAGGCAAATTTCCGCACATCTATTCTACATCTGTCCTTTCTTAATTTGAATTCATGCCCCCTTAGGTTCTTAATCTGAACAAGTGGAAGGATCCCATCAGAATTCAGTGTGCTCAACCCATTCAAAGCCTTATACACCTCAATCGGATCACCGCGCAGGTGCCTTGTCTCCAGCCACTGCAATTTGCAGAACTTAAGCCTCTCTTGGTAAGAGGATCCCTTCATTCCCCTCACCAATCTTGTTGCCCTTCTATGTACACGCTCAAGCAAATCGACATCCTTCCTAAAATGAGGCCTCCAGACCTGTACGCAGTACTCAAGGCGTGGCCTGACCATTGCCTTATACAGAGGGACAACAACCTCCTTCTCCCTGCTAGCAAAATTCCTGTATATCATTGACAAAACCCCATGACCTGCCCTGGCAGCCTGTCTGCATTGCTCAGAAAACTTGTAGAAGTGGATAGCTTATAAAAGTGGATAGTTTTGGCTGATGCTATATAAGCTTACTTTCTTGCATCATGTGCCCTTGCTAATGTTAATTCGTTAATGGAACTTTAGACAACCATACCACAAACCATTATATCGAGAAAGATACCATGGATCACACTATATATTTCAATTAGAAATAAGTAAGTTCAACGTATACTGGAGAACTACATCTTAATTACAATTTTTGAGTCTTTCAATAAAATGTGCATAATACCACTAAAATATTCTGAAACACACACTCACCTTTTTTGTATTATAACACAAACTGGATATTTGGTTAAGTATTCCCTATGAGATCTGATAACAAAATTCTGCAGTTCATTCATATAAAGAGAACATGGAACCTCTAGCAACTGCATCTCTCTTTCATCAAGATTCCTAATATTAAAATTTGAATTAAATTAATCACATGTGTAAAAAAATACGCATTTTTTTTTATCATTTTAAGCTACAAGAAAATCAGTGTTATATCAAACTGCTTGAAATCATAGCTCAAATGAAATGACAAAAGCTTGGTTGAAATGCAAACAACAGTTGAAAGGTAATTCACACAAAAAAAGGGAAGTTTTTGTTTATTATGTTACACTATAGAAAGCACAGGCAAAAAGTTTATCAGAGGTTAAGTCAAGTTCTTTCAGATGACAACTTGGTGATTGTCTCTTCTCCAATGGGACCTTTATCTCATGGCTATTCCCAACCTCGTGTTTTTTGACATTACAAGAATGCAAAATGGGATGACCTGCGAGTCTTCTTTTCCTTGGTCAGATTACTGTTTCAAAACTTCTGATGTCAACGTTTGCTCAGATCGTGTCAGTGAAATTATTCTTGCAGGAATGGAATCCTTTATACCACACTCCACTTTAAAATCTTGTCCTTTATCTAAACCTTGGTTTTCCAATAAATGTACTAAGGCTGTTCAAGAGAAGAATGTTGCATATCATAATTGGCTTGTTTCTAGTTCTCCAGTTTCATTTTCTACCTACACCAAAGCTCGCAACAATCGTAAAGCAGTCATTAATCAGTCCAAACTAGAGTTTGAACAGGCTAAGAGTAGAAAACTTGCTTCTTGCCCTAATGGTAGCCGAGCATTCTGGTCTCTTGCCAAAGCTATTGGCCGCAACTTTTGCCCATCTCTGCTCCCACCTCCAACCCAAGCACGGTACTAAGTACTATAGGTTCAAATACCTCTCGTGTTTGGGGTTTACATAAAAAAAAAAAAAAAAAAAAAAAAAAGTTATTTGAGTTTGCCAGTCCTGAGGAGAAGACAAAATTTGTAAACTCTGTCCTCCAAGAATTCAGATAATAACTTGATGGAGTCACTCCTATTTTCCCAATAGCCATCCTGAACCTTGTGCATATTAATAATAGATGTCATTTTCTACCACCCTAAGTGTAGTACCACACAGCTGGTTATTTTGATGGGGTTACTTCTACCCATATGCAGTACTTTGCATTTGTCAACATGAAACTTCAGTTGCCACTTCTAAGCCCATCTGCCCTAATTTTCTAGATCCTGTTGCAGTAGCAAACTGCCATTACTGTCATTAACAACCCTGCCAACCTTTGTATCATCTGAAAACTTTGACATTAAGCCTGATATACTTCATGAATATCATTGATAAATAAACAAAACAACAGTGAGCCCAACACCGAACCCTGGGGACCCCCACTAGTGTTAGTGGAGTCCCTCACTAACTTGTGTTAGTAGCAAAAGAAAAAGAAACAGAAACGTGTCTTTCTGAGCAACTTTGCCTACTTCTTGTAGTGTTAAAGAACTACTCCAACAGTAAGTGAAGAAAATAGTATTCAGAACAAAAAAGAATCTGTATAGGGCAAATGCTCTTTAGAATGCTCACTTTAATGAATGCACTGAGATCACTTGGCCACAGAACGCTTGGCACCTGAAGGGGCCTGAAGATAAGATTGCATGAAAAAAAAAAGTATTTCTGTACTTACCCTGAAAAGTCTTCTTGATGCATAGTTATAATTATGGACTTGATTGCATCATAAAAACCATTCAACAGAGGTCTGATCGTATTCTTTATCAACTCTACCACACTCTGAAACATGAAAAATAAGACTACAGATATTATGTCTAACCTATAAGTCTTTATTGATGACTTTATTTTATATTAGTTTTTATTCAATTAATTAAATTTTAATAGAGAAATTTAATTACCGATATAAATGGATTGCATCTGTCCAAATACATAAATTATAGGTGTTATTTTTCTATTAAATACATTTCCTGCTGTAAGCAGACTTTATACCATTATAATTAATAAACCAAATACTCCATTCAAAAAGAGAATAGAACATGAGTAGCATTTTTCACCCTGATTTAGATCTGTTTTTTAATTTGTCAGTAGTTGCTGGAAAATCAAAAATTCCTCTCTGCACGCAAAAATTTGAGAAATCAGTTAAAAAATAATTCAAAATTTAATTTTTTTTTAATGCCACCTATATTTATAATTTTTTCTCACCATAACGTTGAAAAATCCATGTTTTATATTAAAAACATATTTTAAATTAATTTTTGAACATTAAAACTCCCTTTAGACCTACTGATAAGTAAATTCAATTTAAAAATAGCAATCTTCGACCTATGCTTTGAGTTGAGAAAAGCACATCAGTGACAGGAGCACTCAATGCACGAAACATGGAAGCACACATGTAAACAGTTTGATTATAGATGATTTATCAATGTCATGAAGTTTCAAAAGGGCATATTGTCGGAGCTCATGTGTTGGGTGCTCCATATCAGAAACAGCATCTCACGGTCTAAAACAGTTGCTCACGGTCCACTGTGAGCAAGGTGCACAAAGAATAATTTCAAACAGGTCATACTACCTACCATTTCAAACAGGTCATAGCAACCACCACTAGGTGGTTGCTTAATGTGGGCATGTTTGATGCATATGGACCAATGTTTCACTGATGAGGTCTGCCGGCAGCTACTAGGGGACCATGTGCACCCTGCCATGTTGCATTTTTTCTCCAGACAAAAACAGGATATTCCAAGATGATAATGTGCCATGTCAACAGGCCCACACTGCACTAGTGGTTTGAGGAGCACAATGAAGATATCACCCATCGTGGCTGGCCTTCAATTGAACTCCAATTTAAATGCAGTTGAACACCTGTGGTATGTTTTTAAATTAGAAGTGAGGTGTATGGACAAGCAGCCATGATCTGTTCTGACACTGTGGAAAGCCTAGGAGGCAGCCTGGCTCCAGATCCCTAAGGATGTGTTCATATATCTAGTGGAGTCAATGCCTAGGTGAATAGTGCTGTTATTCACGCAAACAGTGGCCCAACAATAATCCAGCGATTAATGAGTGTATAAATTATAATACTAAATGATATCTTCATAATGCACTAATCTAAAAACATTTACTCACCACTAGTGATACCATAACGAAATCTGCACTATCTTGAAATGGAAGCTCTGGTTTAGACAGCATCTGGATATTGAATAAACAGTATAAAACATATTTTGTGGAATCCACATGAAGATTTTTAATTACAATATTGCAGGCATTAAGTATATTCAGAACTCTTGCATAATGTTTATATTCCAAGTTTATAATAGAACATCATTAATTTTCAGTTTATGACTGAGCGGACAGCTGTATTGAAAACAAGTTGCTTTTACAAGTAAGATATGTGACTCCTTCACATTTACCCATGCTTTTGCATTATTTTCAGCTATACCTTTATGAATATTAATGCCAATAAGTATAAAACAAGTATTAATGGTATGTACTAACAATAAGCATACTTAGAGGAAATTTTACTCTATCAATGCAGTAAAATTTATACTACATGTATTAAAAAATATATATAAAAATAAAATAACACTATTAGCATTAGTAAAGGTATATGATGCAAGAAATCAAGCTTATACAGCATCAACCAAAAAACTCCTGTTGTATTAGCATACTGTCTTTATCTCATTAACACCCCTGCGAACCTTTGTATCATCTGCAAAATTGGAAATTAAGCCTCATATAGCTTCATTGATATCATTGATAAATACACAAAACAACAACGAGCCCAACATCGAACTCTCAGGACCTCCACTAATAACATTAGTCTACGTAGAGTAGTGTCCATTTATTACCACTCTCTACAGTCTCCCAATTAACCATCCCTTTATCCATTGCAGCAACCTGCCCTTAATGCCATACGGCTCCAATTTGTACAGCAATCTTCCTTGTGCAATAGTATCAAATGCTTTCCTGAAATCCAAGTATATGATATCAAAATTATTTTTTGCATCCAGTTCCATTGACCACATCGTAGTATCCAATCAAATTGGTCAGACAAGACTTCCCCTTAACAAACCCATGCTGTGTCTGAACTATTACTGCTGTCTTATCTAGTGATCCTGTATCTCCTCTTTAACCAGTGACTCCATTATTTTCCCCCAGAACAGAAGCTAAACTAACAGGTTTATAATTATTTGTGTCACCCTTTGAACCCCCTTTGTGATTTGGGGATACATTTGCATGTCTCCAGTCCATGGGGATATGCAAATGTATCCAGCCCCTGACTCTAAGGATACTCTCCTATGGCTAAGGGTTTGCTTACTAGCCTTGCTGCCTCCTTCATTATAACTGGATAGATTCCATCTGCCCCAGGTGCCTTTTTTATGTTTAACTTCAACAATTTCTCCTCCACTTTGACAATGAAGTCGATTTCATTTGTCGTTAATCCATTTGGGTTCTTCCGCATCCACTTTCTGTTCACCATTTTCTTGAAAAAAAGTGTTCATTACTGACATTCCTTGAGATTCTGCAAATTCCACATCTTTCACATCTTTCATTTCTTTCACCTATTCCAAAATTTCATATAGTTTCCCTTTTTGCACTGTTTCGTCTCTTTCAACCTTAGCATTGAAGCCTTTCATAATATGGTGTAGTGAGTTTTCTGTTTATCTATAAGTCTTTCCATTTCAGTGTGCATTTCTTCAACCTCTTTGTAATAATGGCTCGATGTTGGTGCCTATATCATCATAACCTTTAGTTTGTACCTCTTAGAAATCCTGAGTAGTAGAGTCTTGATACCTTTGGTGATGTACTTTTGAATACCAAAATGTTGTTTTTTATATCTTTATGGACGAGAAAGCCAACTCCACTTTTGCTCTTTTCACTGTTTCCATTAGTGTACAGCAGTTTCAACTTGATAAACTTATAAGTGATTGATTTCTTTTTGTTCCAGCCTAACTGATGATATTCCAATTCACATTTTCTAATTCCTTTTCCAGTTCTAATATTCTATCTTTACTGATGTGCGATCTTACATTGTAACAGACAAAATCAGTTTCCATGCATGGCAGCCTGGTCGTACGCAGAGATTCTTAGCACCCTCTGCTTCCACACTCTGATCTTATTGCTGCCGTAAGCCATTGGGGACTGAGGGCCATTTGTTTCTTCGTGTTGTCACAAGTTGGAGGGTTTGGTCTTTTCCTGTTCATGCTGACCGGGTATCTTGAAGAGAACCACTCTACACAGTCATTGCCACCAAAGTGATGTAACAGGGCTTACCATCGAGGTGTGAATGAGTGGATTTTAGGGAGGCCAATTAGACTTCTCCAAAATCTTCTAAAATAGAAAGATATTGGATCCATCAGTGTTTTAGATTGAGTATCTGATAACAAACAGAATGCCTGTTCCCTTCTAAGCTCCTCCACCTGCACACAAGAAACAAAATATACTGCCATCTTGAAGTTGTCATGTAGTGAGTATACCCCAGTAGTTCTCTCTTTTGTTCCATATAACTGCACGAAGCCAGCTTTTTCAAACAGATTAGAAACAAAAATATAGGGAACATATTATAGCAAACTAACAGCAATAGTTTATAGTTCGTTCATCCTCATGAATAATTCATTACATCTTATAATTTAATTAACTTAATTACAGATATGAGTTGCCACCCAAAAGTTCCCAAAGTGTATTTGTAAAATAAATTAGGCTTCACCCTGGGTCTTATTCGCCACCGTCACCTTTGAACTAGTCCCCTTGAGAGCGTAAACACCGATTCCAGCATTTCTCCCATGATTTGAATGCCTGCTGAAAGTCCTTCTTTCTTCGTCATAGTTCAGCACTGTATGCGATTCAGTTTGTATATTCTCTACGCTGTCAAATCTTTGACCGTTCAGCTTGATTTTCATTCGTGGGAAGGGGAAGAAATCAGAGGGGCTAAGTCTGGAAAAAAATAAGGGGATGGGGGACAATTTTCATGTTGTTGGTGCCAAAAACTGTACCACAGCAAGAGAACTGAGGGCTAGCACGTTGTCATGATGAAGGACCCAGTTCTTTGTGTGCCACTTCCCTGAATGTTTCCTCCTGATGGCTTCCCTTAACTGCCTGAGGACGTAGAAGTAGAACTTTGCGTTGACTTTTACGACATTGTCCGTGGTAGTGCTTGCTCGATGATGGATGCCCAGAGCAATCGTCGTCATCAACCGACATTCAACCGTTTTTAAAATGGTTAAACCAGTAGTAGATCTGCATCTGGTGAAAAGTATTGGTCACCAAAAGCTTGTTTCAACTTCTTATGGGTTTCTGCTGCTGTATCATTAAGAAGGAAACAAAACTTGATGCAAGCATGTTGCTTTCTCACATCAGCCATTGCAACAACTGCAAACTATGCGAAACACACAGCCAAAGAATTGCGTATAATATTCAATGACTCTATCCAGCCTGATGCCACATGACACACTGATTCACGAAGTGTTACCTAGTGCCACAAGTTCGTACTACACAGTTTCTGCACAACATTAAAATTTCAGGAACATTTGGATAGCACCTCGTATTGTTAATATTAATTATAAGTTTTTGTAGAAGATTATGTATAAAACTTACCAAAGCTACCTTTTCATGAAATGAATAGAGCAAATGAATAATTTTTATGTTTAGTTTCTGACTAGCAACCAGAGGACCAATCACTTGACTAGCATCTTCATCAGTACATACCTAGAATTAAAAAGATATTAGTAATAATAATTCTCCATTTATTGTGGAAGTCAGACACAGTCTAAGAAAGGAAGGAGTAAAAACAGATTTTAAAATTAGTTTGGAAGAAAGGTGAATTGGCTGGGGAGCATGAACCAGTAAAGGTTAGATGAATGAAATTTAACATGAAATCATGAAATAGTAAAATCATTCATGTTAAAAGAGAAGTAAAAAGTAATTATAAAAAACATAATGGTTACAGATTTATATCACAGGGCTGGAAAAAAAAAAAAAACAGTAACGAGTTTAAATGGAGAGAGCTTCCTCTAACTTCAATGCATTTTGCACCAGTGTGTGAATTTTGCATGCTGTTTACCTTTCATCACTGCTGTCTTCTATGCAGACTGCAGCATTCAATATGTAATCAACTATTGTGCGTTTGCACTTTATTGTTTTTTTACTATTTACAATTGCAAAATGATTGTAAATAGTCACGGGATACAGAATCTTACATAAGTAGTACTATCTAATGTTGCTAATTATGATGTTAACAATTCACTTTTGCTTTCAAATTTATTTTCAAGTCTAAGAGAAAAGAAAATTTTCCATTCTAATTAATTTTGGATTTTTTTTTTTTTTTTTTTTTGCACTATTACAATCCTTGTTCCAACAATAATTTATGATTCTATGGAGCTGTTGTTGTTGGAGTGGGGTTTATCAGTGCAAGGGCTACTATGGCCAAAATGTGCTTATTACTCTGGAGTGTTGGTCAATATATTAGCATTAGCAAAGGCACATGATGCAAGAAAGCAAGCTTATATAGCATGAGCCAAAAAAAATAAAAAATAAAAAAAAACTCTTATTTCACCCATCCACTCACTCCAAATCTTTGTCAAGTTCTGCCTTGAATCTATTTAAGCTATCAACTTCTACAATGACAGATGAATGAAAATGAAAGATAGAATAAATAGGCTGGGCACTGAGTGAACTAGGAATTATGGTAAAAGGGAATAAATGGCAATTTTGGTGAAAGAAAGAGTGACCTAGCATGAGGGAAAGAGAGAGTGAATGGGAATGAGTGGAAGAGCAAATGTAATTGGCCGAAAGAATACAAAGTTAAAAATAACTTACATTACTTTACATATACTGTACTAACAAACATTTACTAACCACTTAAACACTATCACTGCCTTCTCCCCTGGCCTGCAAAAATAAAAAAATAAAATAAAAAATAAAAATAAAAATATATATAACATATATATATATATATATATATATATATATATAAAAAAAAAATAAAAAAAAAAGAATGCAAGCAGAGTGAGAATGCAGATTATGAATGAAATAAATGTGTCTCTCTCCCACCCCCTCGCCTGATGGGATCTCCACTGCCAGCTAACATATCCTGCCCCCGGAGTGGGATGAGCAGCTTGACCTTCATTCCAGATTTGACACTGCTTGGACATGACACTGACGAAGACATTCTGCGGCTTTGCTGCCTACACGCCATTGGCAATCTGAACTGGGTAATCTAACCTGGTTCCCTTTAAAACCCCATCCCCAGGCAGGGAGGAGAGGAGACGGATCTCTGTCTCCTCTCCTCCCTGCCTACCCACCATACTTCGCCTGGTGGGGCTTGTCTCCACTGACCAGCTCTTTGGGTCAGGAAACAATATCTACTCTATTATCCCTATTCTTCTATCCGTTTCCCGACAGTCTTCAGTCTCCCTCCTCTCTCACTAAATCGACCAAGGTACACCAAATTCTAATGCTGCCAAATTCTAATCAACGTCTAGATTCCAATCGTTTCGTCTAAATCTCCAAGCCAGCAAACACTATTAGCTTTTATCTAGCGTCTAGCCTTACATCTAAATTTCATAACATTTTGCCAGACCTATTAGGCTTTTAACACATCTCTTTAGCATTCAAACCCAACCAGCAATTTCCTAACAGCAATCCCAGTAAGCACCAATGTCAAATATGTAATTTTTTTTTTTTTTTTTTAGGTCCTAGCCACTGAAATCCCAGGAAACTAAGTGGCAGGACCTGCCAGAGCAATTTGTTGTGATACTTGATACACCCAGCTAGCCTCCACATGGCAGGGTATGGGCAACGTCAGGCCCCACTAGGGGCCTGGCGGCCAATAAGCCGGTCAAACAATGGACACAACATATCACACTGCACAGACACGGCCCACACACTTTCGAGTCTCTGGCTTGACAGTGTACTGTCCTCGATACAGTGAAACACACGCGGAGTTGGGAGAAATCCCAGGTGCCATCTGACACGAACATACATTATACCTTGTCAGTGTGGTACCACAGAGTTGATACGTTACTCTGGGATTACTGCTTCCCACATGTAGTACTTTACATTTGTCAATGTTAAACTTCATCTGCCACCTCTCAGCCCATCTGCTCAACTCTTCTAGATCCTATTGCAGCAGTGTGCTGTAATTAGTGTCATTAACAACCCTGCCAACCTTCGTATCGTCTGCAAACTTGGACATTAACCCTGATATACCATCATCAATATCATTTATAAATACAGAAAACAACAATGGACCCAAAATTGAACCCTGAGGGACTCCGCTAATAACATTAGCCCACGAAGAAAAGTGTCCACTCTCTGACTTCTCCCACTCAACCATCCCTTTATCCATAGCAGCAATTTGCCTCCAATGCCACACTGCTCCAATTTGTGCAGCAGTCTTCCACGGGCAACAGTATCAAAGGCTTTCCTAAGATCCAAATATATGATATCAAAGTTATTCTTTGCATCCAGTTCCTTTGTGACTACATCATAGTATCCAATCAAATTAGTCAGACAAGACTTCCCCTTAACAAACCCATGCTGTGTCCGATCTATAACTGAAGTCTTGTCAAGATGACCCTGCAATGCTTCTTTAACCAGTGCCTCTATTAATTTTCCTGGAACAGAAGTTAAACTAACAGGTCTGTAATTACCTGTGTCTCCCTTTGATCCTCCTTTGTGGATTGGGGTCACATTTGCCCATATCCAGACCATGGGTCCAGGAAAGCTGTCATAATAATGGCTAAGGGTTTGATTACTTCCTTTGCTGCCTCCTTTAATATAACTGGATTCCACCCACCCCAGGTGCCTTTCTTGTGTTTATCTTCAACAATTTTTCCTCCAATTTACTCTCAGTTATTACAAGATTATCTAGCTTACTGCCAGAGTTGAATACACCTCTGGCATTCCCCTCCCTGAATAACCCCTCATGTGTGAATGTTGATGCAAAATATTCATTCAGTTTGTTAGCTACCTGAGCAGGATCATGAACAGCTGAACCATCGGTATCAAGTGGACCAATGTGATTCATCCACTTCCTTCTAGAATTTACATAAGTAAAGAACTCTTTGCTGTTTTTCTTTGCATCCTTTGCCAAAGATTTCTCGTAATCTGCCTTCGCCTGTCTAACCTCCTTTGTAACTTGGTTACAGACCAGCTTATATCTATCATAGGCTTCTGTGTCACCTATTAATTTATATGTATCCCATGCATTTTTCTTCTCTGTCACATGTCTAATTAGTTCATCTGACATCCATTTAGGCCTAAATCTTGAACAATATTTCTTTGTTGGTATGAAAAGCCTAGTAGCTTCCAAGATGAATTCTTTGAATGCTTCCCATTTTGAATTTGCTGTTGGTAACATTATCAGTTGGTTCCACTGTATAGAATTTAAATACTGTCTCAGACCACCGTAGCCACCTGTTTGAGTAAATCCCACTTCAGCATACTGTGATCACTGCCACCTAGTGGTTCCTTTATCTGAAGATTCTTGATGCATGAAGAATCATTACTGATAATTGGGAAATTAAAATCCCCCATTACTGGCCCACTCTATTTCTCTGCACAACTGCTCATTATACTCATCAGATTCATTAGGCCTATAACACACACCAACTCTCATTTTTCCTTTCCCAGTGCTTATGTCACACCAAACAGACTCAACATTGCATTGTCCACCAACATCAATTGGATGCACTTCCTTAGATTTTATGTGTTTCTTAACTAACAGCATAACCCCTCCTCCCTTCCTGTCCTTCTACCCTTTTTTTAAACACATTGTACTCCCCAAAGCTTATGTCTGTGTGACACCATGTCTCTGATATTCCAACAATATCTGCCTTTGATATCTTGACTAGCACTTCAAGCTCATCAAATTTATTAACTATACTCCTAGCATTGGTGTACATGCAAGTAAACATGCACCTGTTTCTACTCTTAGTTACCCTAACACAGCTCGTGTATTTACTTGTTCCACTATGTCTCCCAGCATATTGAGCACTCACTCATGGAAATTCCCATTTCCTTGCTTTCCAGGCTGCTGCTCAATTGCATTTCAATAGAAGTAGTACAAGAATCACTTTTACCTCTGGCAGCGGCTACTGTTAATCTATTAGTCCGTGAATCCCCCCCCAAGCTAGCAGTTTTCTGACCCACCTAACTCTGCCTCGATAGCATCAGCAAATATTCTTGCACCCTTTCTATTTAAGTGTGTCACATCCCTGTAGAAGCAGTCTCTCCTGTTAACAAGCACAGACAAGACCAGATCTGGGGAGATCCCCACATAGGGTGGTGCCCACTGAAATATCCTAGCAGAATGAAAGGAGATGGAAGCTGCTTTATTAGTTCCTCCAACTCTTTCTCAGTGAATTCTTTGTTTGGGGAAAGGTACACAGAGACTATGGTTAACATAAAACTCAAATCAATTCGTATTCGTACTGCTACAGCCTCTAATGTGGTCTGCAGCGGGATCTGTTTTGTAGGAACCTTGTCAACAATTACAGCTATGCCTCCTCTTGTTGAGTTAATATTATTTCTGTCCTGTTGATAGATACTATAGTTTTTGATCACTGGAGTCACTTGTGGGGTTAGATTGATTTCTTGCAGGCAGAGAATAACTTTGATTAGGTCGTAAATATCAAAAATATTGCTTCATAGATTTCTACAGTTCCATTGTATAATGTTCTGCATTATTTAGTTTTAGAAATTGTGTATGGTTCTGTCTGTTTGCATTGATCTAGTTTCATCTTTTCTTTTTTTTAGGAAAGTGGAGCATCCAGTTTCCATATCATCTTCTGCATGTAGATCTAGGATTGGGTCATCCTGCAGGGTTTGTTTGTTTGTTATTTGGTTTTTAGGAGTATTAGCAACTAAGGCCAGGATATGCGGTGGTCATTCCCTGACCTTTCTGCATCCTCCGTATTTGGTGGTGACGGGCTCGAACCCCGGTCTAATCAAGAAGCATGTGCTACGCACTGCTGCACCTTCCCACCTGGCTACGGAGGTGCTCTCCTGCAGGGTACCAGTATCCATATTTGCTGAGCATGGTTGGCCTGAATTGTTTCGAGGGGATGCTTTTAATTTTGCAGTTTCTGGCAGGGTATCAGAAGCAGTTGGTGGGACTGTTAGTGGGGTATTGCTAGCACAAGTTACTTTACATTGTTCTGTAGGTGACAGCTGTGGGGATGATAGCACTGATCAAGCCCAATCAGCAATTGAGATGGATGGTGGTACTATTACTGCCGTTTGTGTTGCTGTTGACTGGTATTTTTTTTGTTGCTGCAGCATACGTAATTTTTGGCATATTGAGCATAACCTGCTTCTTAGCTTCCTGATAGGTGACCTTTTGTTCGACTTTGTACTTCTGGATCTTTTTTCCTACTCTCCAGAACTCGCAATTTTTTGAATACGCTGGATGCTAGTTTTGCAATTTGGGCACTGTGGCTTTTCTGCAGTGCAGTCAGTTTGTGCATGATCTTTGGAGTCGCAGTTTGGGCATGTAGTGTCCCCTCAGCATACTGTTTGCGAGTGTCCAAATTTTTAACACTTGAAACATCTGATTGGGTTGGGAATGTATGGACGTACTCAGCAATTTAGATATCTGGCTTTCACACATGATGGTAAGGTTGGTGTATTGAATGTTAGAATAATGTTTCTAGTTGGAACAAGTTCACCATCTTTTTTAATCATTATTCGTTTTGCCTCAATGACTTTTTGCTCTTTCAGTTCTTCGACTGTCTCATTTTCAGCGACGTTCATCAATGTCGCTGAAAATGAGACATTGATGAATTTCCTTTGGAACTATTTAGTGTAGCATGAGGAGTGACCTGTATAGGTATTCTCCCAAAATTTGATAATTTTAGTAGAGCCTGGGAATGCTGATGTTTAGCTGTTTCAACTAGTAGATCTCCAGATCGGAGTCTTTTCACCATTTTTCAGTGAACCAGCCACGCTTTCTAAACATTTCTGAATTATAAATGGTGAAAGGGCACTCACTCATAGGCTTGGATGAAAGAGAATGGAATATAAGGAATGTTAGGAATTCCTGCTGATTCTCATTTGTCTCTTTGATTGTGATATGTCATGTTCAGTTTCAATCAGGCCATCAGTTGAGCGTCTAGGCTCAAGTGCTGGATAATTATCAAAATCCATGGTTGCTCCTTTTAGCCCTGGAAGATAACTTCTCCCCCAGGTTACTGGCCCAGCCACGTGGAGGCATGAGTGCTGCCACCAGTGACCAAGCAATAAGAGGTTAGTGGTTAATGTGTTATATAGGTTAGTTCTATACACAAGGAGAAGAAAAGTACCTTTCCTTTCTTTTTTGAAGAGCTTGCTTCTTTATTCAGAAGAGCAGAAATGAAATAATTTTACAAATAAAGACTTAAATTCTCAGTAATCTGCTGATTCTAGAGAAGATGCTTTGAAATTTGCTTTTTAAACTTGCTTTGATCACTTGCTTGGCACTTGGGGCCTGATTCTACAGAGGCTTGATTATGATTGTGGGATGAAAGTATATGTAGGTGCTAGTATTTCTGTATAATGTGATCGGTGACTGTGTCAACTGGACAACACTTAATAATCTGATCATCAAAAGATGCATGGTAAATGTACTTTGCTCAATTTGCCTTAGAAAATTTCCATTTTATGTAGTTTTTGGAGATTATGGAGTGTGATGTTTGAATTTACATATTAATGGAAAATGGTCACTGTTGTGCAGATCACTGAAGCTGTCCAATCAATAATAGGAAATGGGGTTGGAGAACAGACAGGAAGATGTATTACCGAGGTTTCTGTAGGGAGATGGATATAAGTTGGTCAGCCAGTATTTAGTATGGTTGAATTTTGTCTGCCAATGAGCATTTCAATTAGTTGTCTTTGTCTGTCTGCATTGGGAGAGTCTCTCAATGGATGGTGTCCATTGAAGTTGTGTGTAGAGGTTGGCAACTACAGAATGAGATCAGGTTCATGAATGGTACAAGGATGACTGGGCAGCAGGTAGATTAAAACAAGAGTCAAAGTAATACTAATCACTATACAGGTACCAACAGCTCCAATGGAAGTGTGTAAAGGAATACATTTGCAAGGACTTGTGAATCTAGGAGCATGGCTACCCAATAATAAGCATTATTGGAAACAGGCCAGTCTTGTTGAAAGACAGGTATAATTTTTTTTTATCAAAGGAGATATCCGATATCTGATACGATTCTTCCACTTGTTCAGATTACGAACCTAAGGGGGCATAAAAACAGATGTGCAAGATGGGTATGTCCAATTCGCGGTTTTGCCAATACCACTTCTTGTCTGTTTCATCTGAATCCAGAGAGCCACATCTCTGGATCTTGTTTTTTCTGGTCAAGTTTGTTGTTGGTATTATTTTTCCAGATCTGTGTCCTTTCGTAATAGGCCTTACGAAGTACAGGCTTGTAATCTGTATAAGGAACTTGAAGGTGCTCTGAGAATGATGTAAGAAGTTGTTTAGGCGCAAGATCAGCAGTCTCATTTCCTGGAATTGCAGAATGTATCTAAAAAATGATAATGACTGATTGGATTCTCTGCAGGAGAGTAACTAGTAGTGAATAGTTTTCAGTTTTTTTTTTTTATGAAAACCCCAAACACGAAAGGTATCAAAACCTATAGTACTTAGTACTGTGCATGTGTTGAAGGAGAAGTATGGGGGGGAGGGAGATGCCGGAAACTTTGCTCTAGAGACTAAACATGGGTTTCACCACTTCAAGCCTCCAATAAGCAAAGTGGTGGTATTTCACCGGTTGATGAAAGTCATCTTTTTTTTTTTTTTTTTTTTTTTTGGCTGGTGCAGCATAAGCCATAGGCTTTCTTGCACCATGCGGCCGTTACTAATACTAATACTAAAAGAAATTCTCCCTTACTGAAAAGGCTGCAATGAAACAGTCAGTATAGATTAGGGCAAGGTGAAATGAAAAGTTCAACTATTTGGTGAAGTGCTAGCTATGGCATACAGCTCAGCAGTGAAGATACTGCATGTGGTTATTAATGTGGCTGTAACTCTAAATGAAGGGAAAACTGCTGCCGCACCTACTGCCTTGTCAGTTTTCAAACCATCAGTTTATATTTGCACAGGCATTGCAGTTGAGATTATAATGTGCTGCGTACAACTGTCTAATATTGCAATTTTTTTTTTTTTTTTTTTTGTTAGTTGTTGGCGCATCGGCTTCTGTGGCCATAATGCACCTCCCAAAGGTTTTGCATTTTACTGTGATCCAAGCCCAAGGCGGGATTCAAACCTGCGATCTGTGGGTATATTGCAAAAAGAAGATAAAGCATGCCCTTTGGAGAAAGTGATCACTATGAGAGGCATAAAACTGTAACAGTGTGGTACAGGAAAGGGTGTATCCTGAAAAATATCAATTAGATTAGCATTCCAGGTATGAGGTTCTTTAAGCCTGAGCGATGCAGGTCAGTTTCATGTGACTTACTGTCATAAAAGATCCCACCGAGTATTATGGAAATACTCACAACTAGGAAGTGATGGGAGACTTCAGATCTCCCATCACATCGAGACAACAATGTTTGTGTGTGAAGTTGTAATGGGGATGATGTGCTTCAATGTAAATACTTTAGATTGGAAAAGACATGAATGCTCCTAGTGCAGTCCTCAGAGCACTATGCTGGATGACATTTAGCCATTGTAAATTAGTACTCCTGGCAGTCATATAGTAAACAACAGTAATCTAGGCATGAATGGATTACAACTCTCTAAAGATACAAAAAAAGTATACCTATTAGCTCCCTATGCCATGGACAAGAATGATCAAAGTATATTCATGTACGCTAGACAAGCAGTTCTTAAATGAGTGATGAAAGCTTGGAAATTTAGCTTGCTGTCTAATATGAGTCCAAGAAATCTAACAGTATTAACAAGTGGGATTGGAGTATTGTTTATTTGTAGTTCAGGATCAGGATGGAGAGCCCGTCACTTGCAAAAATTAGTAGCATTGCATTTCTTTTCTGATAGTCGATAATGGTTCCGTGAGGTCAAGGATTCTATTGTGTTTATGGCAAGTTGGAGCTTCCATTCGATGGTGTTCATACTTTGAGATTGAACTAAAACGGTAAGGTTGTCTGCATTCATGCAAGCTTCAACAGTTTTTGGGACATTCCTTATCAAGTTGCCAACTCAAATTGGACTACTTTTGTACTAAGTTTCAAACCCTGTGATATACTTTCCTCCTGAAAGTGAGATGTAAAGAGTACGTTTTTATATCAGACTTGAAAAGAACTAGGCACAAGAAATTTTGAATTATTTCAGACAACTGTCTAGATGGTATAGAGGTCCATTATAATACCATGACGCCAAGTAGTGTGAAATGCATTTTCAAGATATAAGTTTGCCATGACTAGATGTTTCATGACAAAGGCATTGAAAATATGAGATTCAGCTCTGATAAACACATCTAGTGTTGATTTGTTCTTCCAAAAGCTATACTGATGATCTGGAAGAAGATTCTATGGCTCACATATAAGAGAGCCTTGTATGAACCAACCTTTCGAAAGTTTTCTTACACGGCTTGTGAGAGATATTGGGCTATAATTTTGAACCTGGGAAGGATCTTTGCCCAGTTTTGGTACAGCAATAATGAAAGAATGGTGCCAGGAAGAAGGATAGGCATTTTCAGGGAAAATCCGATTGTAGAAAATCAACAGGCACACAAGTTCTCTTCAAGTAAATGGTTCAGCATAATGGAATGAACACCATCTAGGCCTGCAGCACTGTTGGAAGATCTATTTAATGATTCTTTCAGTTATATTAATGTAAAAAGTTGGCTGTATGGAAAGGAGCAGTGCAGGAAGAAGTTGATTTTACTATTCTGCAGCTGGTTTGATGTTCTGAAAGGAGGATGCATAGGAGGGAGAAGCAGAGATTCTTAGAAAATGATTCTGCTAGTGCATTAGTAACTTCTTCAGCAGTAGACACATCTTTCCCTTTCCAGTGAAGTATCAGAGAAGGCAGCCAAAAAAATTTCCATTTAGGGCCTGTATTGTTCTCCACAGGAACCATATGTTGGTGTATTTTGTGATGTTCAGACAAAGGCAATCCACAAATCACATTTTGCTTTTCATTTCATTTGTCTTGCTTTAGCTTTAAGTCTTTTATAAGCAATTAAGTTATCAGTGGTAGGATACTTGTGGAAATTTCACCATGACCGGTTTTTGCTGTTTGACATTACAGCAATCTGTATTCCAACAGTGATTTTGGTGAGAATTTGATTGGTTATGTAAGTAAATACATCATCAATAGGTTGTTGTTGAACATAAAGTCTGTCTAAAAGTATTTGGGAAGAACAGCCATCCCAGTTAGCCTTATTAAACATCCAAGTGGATCGCTGATCAGTATTTTGAGGTATCCCTCTTAAAGGGATCGGTTAACACTGACCATGCCATGACTGGAAAGATGGATGGATGGTGAACAAATTGACAGGTCAATTACAGAAATAGATCCTGTAGGTAGGTGGAAATAAGTGGGCGATCCAGTGTTTAGTAAATTATGATCAATATTATTCATAAATTCTTCGATCAATTTGCCTCTTGCATCCATTGCATTGGAACCCCACAATGGATGGTGGCCACTAAAGTCACCAAAGAGACAAATTGGATTTTGTAGTTGTGTAGGAGATTACGGAGTTCTGAATGGGGAAACAACAGAGTGGAACGTAAAGAGAAACAACCAACTGCAATACAAGCTGCCACAGCTTCTAGGGTGGTTGGTAATTGGGTGGGCCTCGATGGAATGTTAGACTTAATAAGAATAGCTACTGCTCCACGTGAAAGATACTCTGAGCGTCCATCTCATCTGTACATGATATAATTTGAAAATTTTGATGAGACATGCAGTGACAAGAATGTATTCTGTATACTAATACCAATACACCAATGGGATTGAACTGAGCAAGTAAATTCTTTAAGTCAACAGAATGACCATTTAGTTAACTGAAGGATTTATCTGAATGTTTTTGGTAAAAGGAACATTTTTGGGTTTTTTTTTTTTTTTTGGGAAGATGGGGCATCCATCCATCCATAATGTTATTTGCATGAAGTTCTAGTGTGGGTTTCTCGTATTCTGAGTGAATACCAACTTCCAATTGTTGGTGGTCAATTTGGTTTTCTTATCATCTTTAGCAAAGTTTGATACCTTTGTATCATGTGAGACCATTGGAATATCAGCTGGGATGCTAACTGGAGTGTTAGTCGCTTCACTAGTTTTAGTTTGAGTTGTGTCTTTTCCACAGTTTGATAGTGTAGTTTTAATCCAGTTAGCCAGAGATGTGCTGGAGGAGTACTGATACATCTGTTTGAGATACTGCTGAATGACAGTTTAGAGTATGAGATGCATAACGAATGGACAAGGTCAACATAACTTATCTGCGTGATTCAGGGTATGTGACTTTGTGTTCTATTTTGTATTTTCTTCGCTGTTTTCCACATTTAACATGATTTAGAAAAGGCTGTGTGGCTTCCTTTGCAGTTGGGGCAAACAGAAGTTTAAGATGAACAACCTGCTTGTTTATGCTCCTTGGAACCACAAATAGGACAAATGGCATCACCTCTACAAGCCTGCTGGAATGGCCATATTTCTGGCATTTAAAACAACACATGGAATTTGGGATGCAAGGATGAATTAGGCAGTTTAAATCGCCAGCTTTTACTGAGGATGGAAAATCCAGAGTGTTGAATGTTAAAATAATGGATTGAGTTGTCCAGAGAGTTTTCAACTTTTCTAATCATTATTTGTTTGGTGCTGATTACTTTTTGATTGCTACATTCCTGAACTAATTCTTCTTCAGATACTGTAGTTATGTTTGATTTGATCTGATTTTTTTGTGGGGCAAAAATAACAAGGTTATACTGAGGGATGACAGATCTGTAAGTAGATCCCACTCTGTGATGACACCTTTTGATGAATTTAAGGTATTGTGTGGATTGATAGATACTGGCAGCACACCAAATGTCTTTGTTTTGGGCAGCCACTCGGAATGTTTTGAAGTGGCTGTTTCAATCAGGAGGTCTCCGGATTGTAGTCATTTAACGATTTTTGAAACTACTGTTTCAAAACTTCTGATGTCACAGATTCCAAAGGGAGTGTATCACCAGAAAGTTTGGCATGTCGTTGCATTGGACAATTCTGGTCTTGAGCTTGAGGGCACTAATGGTGGAAAGTTATTTCAGTCCATGTTTGCTCCTTATAGCCATTGGAGAGTGATTCTTCTCCCAGGTTACTGGTCCAACCACATGGAGAAAAGTAAGATTTTCAGATTAGTGAGAAAAAGGAATTCTAACTTTAATTCTAAAATCTGTTTCATTATTCAGCCCTTTTCCAGTTCTGAATCCCACAAAATTCAAGATCACAGAAATACCATAAATCTTTAAAGCAGGATTTGGGAACTCAAATACACAAACAACTTCTAAATAACATGCTTGATCTTTTTCTCACAAACAACCCTTCTAAGTACACGATCAAAGTGAGTGGTCCTTTAGACACCTCAGATCACAACTTGGTGATTATCTCTTCTCCAATGGAGCCTTTATCTCATAGCTATTCCCAACCTTGTATTGTTTGGCTTTAGAAGAATGCAAAATGGGATGACCTGCAAGATTTCTTTTCCTTGGTCGGACTACTGTTTCAAAACTTCTGATGTCAACGTTTGTTCAGATCGTGTCAGTGAAATTATTCTTGCAGGAATGGAATCCTTTATTCCATACTCCACTCTAAAATCTCGTCCTTTATCTAAACCTTGGTTTTCCAATAAATGTGCTAAGGCTGTTCAAGAGAAGAATGTTGCATATTGTAATTGGCTTACTTTCAATTCTTCAGTTTCATATTCTGCCTACACCAAAGCTCACAACAATTGTAAAGCAGTCATTAATCAGTCCAAACTACATTTTGAACAGGCTAAGAGTAGAAAACCTGCTTCTTGCTCTAATGGTAGCCGAGCATTCTGGTCTCTTGCCAAAGCTATTGGCTGCAACTTTTGCCCATCTCTGCGGCCAACTCTGTCCAAATCAGATGGTTCGGTTGTCACTTCAGCCAAGGATAAAGCTGACCTGCTAGCATCCCATTTTTCTTCCAACTCATGTATTAATGATCTTGGTAAAACACCTCCCACCATTCCCAACACACTCCATTCAATGCCTTCTGTAGTCTTCCGTAAAAAGGATGTCAAAAGCATTTTGACGAATCTTGTTGCTAAGAAAGCTCCAGGTCCCGATGGTATTTCTCCACTTGTTCTCAAAACCCGTGCTCCTGAACTTACTCCTGTTCTTTACCGCCTTTTTTTCACTTTCTTATTCCAAAGGTGTTTTTCCTTCTGCTTGGAAATTTGCTTATGTCAAGCCAGTTCCTAAAAAGGGTGACAAGTCCCTCCCATCCAATTATCGTCCCATTGAAATTACTTCTACTCTTTCTAAAGTAATGGAGAAATCAATTAACTGCCAACTCTTAAACTACCTAGAAACATTCTGTCTGATCAACGATCGCCAGTATGGATTCCGTCAGTGTTGATCCACTGGTGATATTCTGGCTTATGTTACCCATTTATGGACAAATGCAATGGAAAAGTCTGGTGAAACACAAGCAGTTGCTCTTGACATCTCAAAGGGTTTCGATCACGTATGGAATAAAGGTCTTCTAAACAAGCTTCCATCTTATGGTTTGCCAACTGTTTTTTGTAATTGGTTATCCAGTTTTCTCTCTGATCGCTCACTGAGGGTGATGGTCATTGGCTCTCTGTCTTCTAACTTCTCCACTAATGCCGGTGTCCCCCAAAGTTCAGTTCTTTCCTCCCACTATTTTCCTTTTGTACATTAATGACCTTCTTCCATTGACAGCAAATCCTATCCATAGTTTTGCCGATGATAGCACAATGCATTCCGCTTCCCATTTTGTTAAACCTTACTCTGCTCAATCAGCTTCAACTTCTAGAATATCCACTACCGATTCCTTAAATGCCAAATCTACAGATAATTCTCCAGTGGGGCAAAGACGAGTTTGTTGATTTTAATCCTTCTAAAACTCAGTCTTGTCTTATATCTCGTAAAAAGGATTCTTCTGCTCCCATGCTTATCTTTGGTGACACTCCAATTTCTAGGCAAAATGATATATCTCTTTTTAGGATTACTCTGACTTCTAATCTTTCTTGGCACAAGCTCATTACAAATATTGCTTCCTCTGCATCTAAAAAACTTTGTTTTCTCTTTTGCTCTCGGCGTTACTTTTCTTTCAAACAGCTGTTCACTCTGTACAAATCGCAAATCCGCACTACCATGGAATATTGTTCCTACATCTGGGGCGGTGCTCCCAAAACCTCTCTCATCTCAAGCTTCTAGATTCCATTCAGAAGAGGGCAGTTAGGTTAATTAATGACTCTACTCTAACAGTCTCTCCAATCTTTGTCTCATAGACATACTGTTTCTGCTGCATGCCTTTTCTGCAGATACTTCCACGGGCACTGTTCTTCTGAATTGGCTTCTATAATTCCCACTCTCTCTTTCAAAACAGTCCGAATACGTGCTGCCACCAGCCAATATCCATTTACTGTCCAACTTCAAACTCACGGAACCAACTTTTCATCTTCCTTGTTTATTTATTCAACTGCCGTTTTCTGGAACAATCTTCCTTCACACGTATTTCCTGAAAATTACAATCTACAGAAGTTCAAGTCTAATGTCAACAAATATCTTCTTTTGTCTTCTCAACCTCCAACCCAAGCATGGTATTTTGGTTGGAGATAGGTATTAGAATCTATAGTACAGGTTCTAATACCTTTCGTGTTCGGGGTTTTCATAAAAAGAGGGGAAAAAAAAAAAAAACCACTGCCCAATCAATGTGGGACCTCATATTGTTGAGGGGGAGAAAACTTTAGCAGTTTTAACCCAGAGCCTATTCAAAATCATGCTATAGGTGGTAGATGACTCTCATCGACCGGTGCAATACCACCACTTTGCTTATTGGAGGCTTGAAGTGGTAGAACCCATGTTTAGTCTCTAGAGCAAAGTTTCCGGCATCCCCCCCCCCATACTTCTCCTTCAACCCATGCACGGTACTAAGTACTATAGGTTTTGATACCTTTCGTGTTTGGGGTTTTCATAAAAAAAAAAAAAAAAAATGCTGATTTTGAATAGGCTCTGCGTGCTCAACCCTTGAATGGGTTGAGCACGCTGAATTCTGATGGGATCCTTCCACTTGTTCAGATTACGAACCTAAGGGGGGCATAAATTCAAATTAAGAAAAGATAGATGTAGAACAGATGTGCGGAAATTTGCCTTTAGCCAGCGGGTGGTTAATTGCTGGTACAAACTTCCATCTGTTGTTGTGGAAGTTGATAGGTTGAATAAATTTAAGGAGGAACTGGACAGGCATTTGGAGGGAATGGTGTGATTTTTTTTTTTTTTTTTGGCTGATGCTGCATAAGCTCATACACTTGCTTTCTTGCATCACATACGACTACTACTACTACTACTTCAGAAAAGAAACTATAATCTGGTTAAAAAAAACTATAGTTTTAACCTTGTTTTGATTGGGTTTAGAACAAATTAGTATAAAGCATCATTTCAGTTCATAGTAAATCACTGAAGTAGGTGAAATGGCACTGCTTTTGTTACATCTCATATTGTGAATGCCTCCACAAGTTGACTGTTAGTACACTACCATTTATAACATACTAATAATAAACTCCAGGTCTGGACCTCATTGAGGGGGAATCTGTCAAACGTCTTTGGACTGTCGCTCCTGCTATCCTCATCCAGCTTTTGAACACCTGCCTGATTTTTTTTTTTTTTTTTTTGTTAGTTGTTGACGCATCGGCTTCTGTGGCCATAATGCACCTCTCAAGGTTTTTGCACTACTCTGATCCAAGCCCGAGGTGGGATTCGAACCTGCTACCTTTGGGTTGCCAGGCAGGCAACCCAAAAGTAGCAGGTTCGAATCCAGCTAGCCTGGTCGGCACACACATGCCTGAAAGATGGCATATTTCCATCACGCTGGAAGGTTCCAAACCTTAGATTTCTACCAAAGGATCCCACTGGCAGGACATCAGCTTATCGTCCTATAGCACTTTTACCAATACTGGGTAAAGTGCTTGAGAGACTCCTGCTATTTCGCCTCCAGTCTGCATACGAAGCTAAAGGTCTTGCAGCTCCCCTCCAGTTCGGGTTCAGGCTGACTTGTTCTACAACTGATGCTCTGACCACGATTCTGAAACTTGTAAAAGATTCTGAAGCCACCTATGTCTTTGCAATTTTTATAGATTTTAACGGTGCCTTTGACACTGTTCGGAAGCTGGCCATCCTACAGAAGGTCAGGGCCACTGCTCTCAGAATCTGTTCAATTGCCTCAAGAGCTACTTCTCTAACTGATGTCTCACCATCAAAACACAGTTCCATTCCATCACCCGACAGCTTACCAGAAGCTGTCCCCAAGGCTCCATCCCTGGTCCAGCAGTGTGGAATATGATCCTGGATGACTGGCATCTGAGGATATATCCCAATGTCACACAAACTTCTTATACTGACGACTTTGTCATCGTCGTTGAAGGACCTACGAGAGCTACAATAGAAACTAGGGCCAGTGCAGTACTGTCTGGCCTTTCCATGTGGGCTGAGAACAACAAACTTTCTGTCTCTACTGAAAAGAGCAAAACACTTCTACTGAAAGGAAAGTTGGATGTGAAGAGGCCTCCGACCATCCGTTATAAAGGGCAATCACTGAAAAACCAACGTACTGTTAAATATCTGGATATTACACTGGATCACCGAGAAATTTTCATTCCCCACCTATGTTCCATCAAAGAGAAAATTAAAGCCTATATTGCCATGCTGGCACGCTTCACCTGCAAAGACTGCGGCCTCAAAGGCTGCTGGGTCTTACATCTTCTTTATTCCCATATATTCCCACATATGGTGCCACAGTTTGGTATAACAGGATGACGATAGTAAGAATGCAACGTCTGATCCTTCAAGTCCAGCGGCTTATGATGCTGCTGCTGCAGCAAATGACTCGTGCATGTCGAACCACGTCAACCGCTGCACTATAAGTTCTTAATGGATGCTTACCCCTAGATCTCCATGTCATATACTTTGGCCTCTCTCATGCCATCAAGAAGAATAAAGAGGTTGAAATACTCACCATTAAAACGCATACAGACACTAACATCAAACATGAGATGACCCGTGTGTGGACTAAACAGGCTTCCCTATGGCAGACACGATGGAATAACTAATCAACACGTGAAATTACTAAACTCTTTATTCCGGATGTCACCTTCCTCAACAAACGACGTTGCAACTGGTTCTACCCTAACGTCCCCGCATCTTTTCTTTTGACTGGTCATGGATCATTTAAAAGGCGTCTTCTTGACTTTGGTCTGGCTGAGGATGCTTTCTGCATCTGTGGAGAGTCAGAGGACTGAAACCACGTGATGCACTTCTGTCCGATCTACCTTGACCACTGCAACCAGCTTCTGGCCCTCAATGCACCGACAATCCATCCAGAGGCTAGGGTATTGGAATCAGTGAAGTGCTTGAGAGACTCCTACTATTTTGCATCCAGCCTGCATACGAAGCTAAAGGTCTTTGGTATAACAGAATGATGATAGTAAGAATGCAACGTCTGATCTTTCAAATCCAGTGACTTATGATGCTGCAAATGGCTCGTGCATGTCGGACCACGTCAACGCCTACAAAGCATTCTCGACCTGTGCCACCACGGTCTACAACAGACACCGCTATCAACTCACAACCGCCAACTGGCACACCTATGCCTACCGCAGCTCATTCTGTCGACTAGCTTCCCCACTGCTAGTCACACCAGAAATGAAATAATTTGTCAGCCATAAGGATATACCAAACCCAGTATTAATTCTCTACTTCACAGGATGCACCATTGCAATCATGTCACCAAGTTTCTATTGTGGCCACTCGAGAGCTGTCTGTATATATATATTTTTTTTTCTTCCCATCCAAAGTAACTTCATATTCCCCTGCAATACTCCAACATGTTCTCTGCTGCTACTAGAAGACTTCACCGGGTGATTCTCAACTTCCCTTGATAAAGCTTCCACCAGAGATCCTTGCCAATGCCGACACTTCTCTCTGCAGGGGATAAGCTAATGGGATTCCTGCCTTCACCTCTTCTCTGTGAAGCTCCTTTGTTGACGTCGCCCCTCCATCGGCGTGGGATTAGATGCTTTTGGGCTCTTTTTGCTGGCCCGGGACACTTCCCAGGTGGGATTTTAACCACCCTCGATGAATCCTCATCGAAGGGTTCTGCTGACACTGGTCAACTGACAGGGTTTGTTTGTTTGTTTTAGGATTTTATGGCGTATTAGCATCTAAGGCTATAATGCGCCAAGTCAAAAAGATATAAAATATAAAACTATAATATTACAATTGTTTGTATATTATTGTAAAAGAGTATAAGATATAAAACGTTCATAAAGCATAAAACGATAAAAACATTCTAGATAGAGTTATTTAGATTAATAAGTTGTAAAAACTTAAAAATAGCTGACACGTTGTCATTGTCCGATAAAATCTGTCTAAGTGTATAAGGTTCAGACAGATGGCTAAAACATAAACGACTGTCTTTATAAAAAGACGGACATTCAATTAATATATGATGGACTATTAAAATGGTGTCACAATTTCTACACATAGGACGATCGTCTGCCCTCAGCAGATAACAACTGACAGGAATGGGATCATCTGGCCATTTGGCCCTCTGCTGAGGGTAGCATTCCGCCTACCCTTGCTCCCTTCTCCTTTTCTTACCTTTCCTGTCCAACTCGCTCCGTTCCTCTAACTTGGCCTCTATGCTCTCTTGTTTTGCAAGTGGGGAGAGAGCCTGTCAGGCGTTCCTTCTACCTTCCCGGCCCGTCTCCTCATGCCGGATACCGAAAAGCTCCTTCCATGGTGATCGAGCCTCCCAGTAACTAAGAGGCCAGTCAAACAACACATAACCCACACTGACTGGCCTTGCAATATTGTGCACACATCAGAGTACTCAACGCGGATTTGTGAGGAACCACAGGAGCCACTTGACAAAAACACTATGTCCACTAAAAATTTCACATTTCGCACATTTTTTGAGACCGTGATGCATTGGGGAATGGCCCCCCTTCGTTTCTCCCCCAAGTCACAGCACTCTTGCTAGTCTGTGATCTTTGCTTCACAGCTCTAGTCTGGGTCATGATTTCCATTTAAATACAATTTAATTAACAATGAAATTTAATAAGATTAATAATATTTTTGATTAATTGATAATACTATAATAAGCTAACAGATTCCTAATACAGTGCTTCGTATCATGCTATCTAGTTTTACTTTATACCTTTGCTATCAGTTTAAGATATATATATGTTAAGCTATTTCTTATTGACTACAATATGGCGGCTAGTTCAACAATATTGGCACCAACACCGGGAGTCGTAACTTCAAAAAACGCCGGTTAAATTCAAAATAAGAAGTTAACACACACTACTAAACCTATTTAATATCTCTGTAAAACACAATGTATTACGTTAAATAACAAAGAGTACGTTAAAAATTAAAAAATACTTATCCCTTTACAGCAGCCAAAAATCCACCGTCCGTATTGTTCTGCGATCCCAGCACCCCGCTCCTCTCAACTTGGTAAGACTTCAAAGAGGACTTAAATAACTATGAAAAGCATTTCATCACAAGAACATTATCACTGATTAATTGTGAGTGTTTGATTACAATCACATTGACAGAAAAAAAAAAAAAAAAAAAAGCAAAGGAAAGACAGCCAATGAAAAACTCTCAGTTCTCCAAACCCAAGATAAGAAAAATAACAGACTGCTGGAAAAGTGATATCTGTTAAGTGTCTAAGTGTCACCAGGCATCCTGTGCCAACATGAGGTGCTGAAACATTGCACAATCAATAGACCATACTATGTCAATGTATTGCATATAACATAAGGCAGAAAAGAAACAGATAAAAAACAGGGACACAGCCAAAAGATCTACAACATATTTGCAATGCATGTTCACAAGAGGCATTATAATTGTATCACATCACCTCACCAGTTAACATGATGAACTTACAAAATTTAAATCTTTTACGAATTGAACTAAGAGTGGCTGAGATATGTATAGGATGGAAGTGAAAACAAAATTGTTGGAAAAGAACAGTTTGGACCACATTTATAAGGTAGATACTTCGAAAAGGAACATGATATGGCATCATTAAATATATCTTGTTGTATGTATACTTGTCTTATTGTTTTTGAAAAGCATTTGCAAAATGAAGTTATATCAGTACAATCTAATAATAAAATCTAATTCAATTTATTTGAATAGGTTTACTAAAAGCCATGAGGAATTTTGCTTTAGTTTAAATACAAAGGATACTAGGAAAGTTTTGCAATACAGCTTTGTTTATTTAATTTTTTCAAAGTAATTTCCTCTACATTCAATACACCTCTCCATCCTCCGAAACCAATCTTTAAACCAGTTCTGCCAAGTTTCACTAGGGAGTAAAGCACACTCGTTGTCCCAAGCCCGTAGAAGGTCCTCATCACTGGAAAACCGCCTCCCTTTTAGCTTCATTTTCACATGCGGGAACAGTGCAAAGTCGCAGGGAGAAAGGTCTGGTCTGTAGGGAGGGTGCTCGAGAAGTTTCAGTCCTGTCGTGGTCAGATATTCGGTGCAGGCTTTGGCGCGGTGAGCTGCAGCATTATCATGATGGAGGTACCAGTTGTCCATTCTTGACTTTGGCCGCAGGTTCTTCATAGATCCAATGACTTTAGGCAGGCATTGTTCAGTATGCCACTTAGCTGTGACTGTCTTCTGCATGTCCAAAACGACACGTTCCACAATTCCACTCGATTTGAAAAATACAGCTATCATTTTCTTCTTTACAGATCGGGATTTTCTGACAATTACGTGTGTGTCGTCATCATCAAAGACCCAAACTTTGTTTTGAGCCTTGGTCGGCAGATCGTAATAGTACAGCCAAGTCTCGTCACCTGTCACGATGTTGTTCACATACCGAGATTGTCCCTTATCAAACTTTTTTAACATCTCCCGGCACCAAGTCACACGACGTGTCATCTGCTCTTCAGTCAGTTGATGCGGCACCCAGAGAGAACAAAGTTTCTTCAAGTGCAAATGATCTTGCAGAATCGAACGAATTGCTGGTGCATTTAGGCCCAAAGTATCCTCTATCTGTTGGTAGGTCACTCGCCGGTTTTCGTCAAGCATTTTCCTCACAGCAGTAACGTTTTCCTCCGTAACTGACGTTCGTGGCCTTCCCGGCCTCTCAGAATCCTCCAGAGTGAAATTTCCCCTTTGGAATTCTCTATACCACCTGAATATCGTTGTACGATGTGGACAATCATCATCTAGTGCAAGAGTCATTTCTTCTAAGCACTGGTCTATGGTTAAACCACGCACAAAATTATACCGCAAAACTGTCCTTATCTCATTTCGTGACCACGATGCCATCGCAAGCACTTTACACTCTCACTACTAATGAATAACTGAGCCCATCGACTTGGCGCGGCGGCTACTATGCATGTATGAACATGTCTCAACATGCAGCAACAAGCAGCTTCCTGTGATTCATTGTTGCGTCATATTGCAAAACTTTCCTAGTACCCTTTGTATATCATGTTTTAAGAAAAAATTATCACACTTACCACATGCTATTATATTGTTACTGTCTCTGTATGAATTCAAAACGCATTGCTACATTATTATAAATATACAGTTTATAAAAAAATTACAAAATGATTTATGAAATTATTACGCTACATAATCAGCTGATTATCGCTGATATTAGCATTAGTAGAAGCATTTGATGCAAGAAAGCAAGCTTATGCAGCATCAGCCAAAAAAAAAATAAAGTAAAATAAATAAATAAAAAATAACCACTTCCACTTCACCCCTCTGTTCGTTCGAAATACCTGTCCATCTGAGCCTTAAACTTATTTAGGCTATCAACTTCCACGACAAGGGATGGAAGTCTGTTCCACCTACCAACCACCCGCTGGCTAAAGGCAAATTTCCGCACATCTATCCTACATCTGTCTTTCCTCAATTTGAATTTATGCCCTCTCAGGTGATTATTCTGAGCAAGAGGAAGAATCCCATCAGCATTGAGCATGCTCAAACCATTCAAGGCTTTGTACACCTCTATCAGATCACCTCGCTGGTGCCTAGTCTCCAGACACTGTAATTCGCAAAACTTAAGCCTTTCTTCGTAAGAGCACCCCTTTGTTCCATTCACTAATCTTGTTGCCCTTCTCTGTACTCGTTCCAGCAGCTCTACATCCTTCTTGAATTGAGGTCTCCAGGCCTGTATACAGTACTCTAGGTGTGGCCTGACCATTGCCTTATACAAGGGAATAATCACCTCCTTATCCCTGCTAGAAAAATTCCTATATATAATTGACAAGACACCATGAGCTACTCTTGCAGCCCATCTGCACTGCTCAGAGAACTTCATATCTGCCAGCACAACCACCCCCAGGTCCCTTTCATTCTCTACCACTGTCAGTGTAGTACCACAGAGTTGATATGTTGCTCTGGGGTTGCTGTTTCCCATATGTAGTACTTTACATTTGTCAATGTTAAACTTCATTTGCCACCTCTCAGCCCATCTGCTCAACCTTTCCAGATCCTGTTGCAGCAGCATAGTGTCAGTAGTGTCCTTGACAACCCTGCCAACCTTCGTATCGTCTGCAAACTTGGTCTACCATCATCAATATCATTTATAAATACAGAGAACAATAATGGACCCAATACTGAACCCTGAGGGACTCCACTAATAACATTAGTCCACGATGAGCAGTGTCCATTGATTACCACTCTCTGTCTTCTCCCCCTGAACCACCCCTTTATCCATAGCAGCAATTTGCCTCCAATGCCACACTGCTCCAATTTGTGCAGCAGTCTTCCATGTGCAACAGTATCAAAAGCCTTTCTAAGATCCAAGTATATAATATCAAAGTTATTCCCTGCATCCAGTTCTTTTGTGACTGCATCATAGTATCCAATAAAATTGGTCAGGCAAGACTTCCCCTTAACAAAACCATGATGTGTCCGAGCTATAACTGAAGTCTTGTCTAAATGATCCTGCAGTGCTTCTTTAACCAGTGCCTCCATTAATTTACCTGGAACAGAAGTTAAACTCACAGGTCTATAATTCCTTGTATCAGCCTTTGATCCTCCCTTGTGAATTGGGGTCACATTTGCACATCTCCAGTCCATGGGTACCTCCCCTGAGTCCAAGGAAGCTCTCATAATTATGGCTAAGGGTTTGCTTACTTCCTTTGCTGCCTCCTTTAATATAACTGGATAGATCCCATCCACCCCAGGTGCCTTTCTTGTGTTTATCTTCAACAATTTCTCCTCCACTTTACTCTCAGTTATTACAAGATTCTCTAGCTTACTGCCAGAGTTGAATACACCTCTGGCATTCCCCTCACTGAATAACTCCTCATGTGTGAATGTTGATGCAAAATATTCATTTAGTTTGTTAGCTACCTCAGCAGGGTCATCAACAGTTGACCCATCGATATCAAGTGGACCAATCTGATTCATCCCCTTCCTTCTAGAGTTTACATAAGTAAAGAACTCTTTGCTGTTTTTCTTCGCATCCCTTGCCAAGGATCTCTTGTTATCTGCCTTCGCCTGCCTAACCTCCTTTGTAACTTGGTTACAGATCAACTTGTATCTATCATAGGCTTCTGTGTCACATGTTAATCTGTATGTATCCCATGCATTTTTCTTTTCTCTGCCGTATGTCTCATTAGTTCATCTGACATCCATTTAGGCCTAAAACTTGAACAATATTTCTTAGTTGGTATGTGAAGCCTAGTAGCTTCCAAGATAAGTTCTTTGAATGCTTCCCATTTTGAATTTGCTATTGTAACATCATCAGTTGATCCCACTGTATAGAATTTAAATACTGTCTCAGCCCATCGTAGTCAACTTTACGAAAGCAATATCCCTTCCCTTTACCCCTAATGGTAGTTACCTCTTTGAGTAACTCCCACTTCAGAACACTGTGATCACTGCCACCTAGTGGTTCATTTATCTGCAGATTCTTTATGCATGAAGAATCACTACTGATAATCAAATCAAGAGTATTACTCCCTCTAGTTACCTCCCGAACATGCTGATGTAGAAAACAATCATCCAATAAATCCACAAAAGCCTTGCTAGTGTGTGAGTGACCAACCCACAAATTCCAGTCAATATCTGGGAAATTAAAATCCCCCATTATAAGACTCTCTGATTTACTGGCCCACTCTATTTCTCTGTACAGTTTCTTATTATACTCATCAGAGTCATTAGGCCTATAGCACACTCCTACTCTCAATTTTGATCTCCCAATGCTTATGTCACACCAAACTGACTCGACACTGCACTGTTCACCGATGTCGACTGGCTTCACTTCCTTGGATTTTATGTGTTTCTTAACTAATAGCATAACCCCTCCTTCCTTCCTATCCTGTCTATCCTTTCTGTAGACATTGTACTCCCCAAATTCCATTTCTACATTCCTTATATCTGTGTGACACCACGTCTGTGAAATCCCAACAATATCTGCCTTTGATGTTTTGAGCAATAACTCAAGTTCATCAAATTTATTTATTAAACTCCTAGCATTGGTGTACACGCAAGTATACATGCACCTGCTCTTCCTCTTAGCCACCCTAACACAACCCATGTGTTTACTTGTACCCCCATGATTCCCAGCAATCTCTGTAATATCCTGCATCTTATTTTCCAGGCTGCTGCTCATTCCAATAGAAGCAGTGCAAGAATCACTTTCTCCTCTGCCAGTGGCTACTGTTAATCTATTAGTCCATGTATCCCCCCAATCTAGCAGTTTTCCAACCCACCTAACACTGCCTCGATAGCATCAGCAAACATTCTTGCACCCTTTCTATTTAAGTGTATCCCGTCCCTGTAGAAGCAGTCTCTCCTGTTAACAAGTACAGACCAGGCTGAAAAAAATTCTACCCCTTGAGCCCTGCACAATCTTTCCAGGGCCGAAATGATCGACAGGGCTCTCATCATATATTCCCTCCTATCGTGTCTGGGCAGAATTGCAGACACTTTCAAATTCAACTCTGATTCACGGCTTTTTTTCATCAGTGACCTATACTTGTTCAGTAATTCCGCCGGTCTCCTACTCTTAATATCATTAGTGCCAACGTGTACAACTATATCACCTTTTGTGCCCTTAAAAGATGATATTCCCTCTACAACGTCATCAACCTTTGCCCCTGGCAGACATACCCTGGTCCTGTTCCACCTATCCTTTTTACAAAGCTTGTTCCCCGTTTCCCTGACAATAGAGTCACCAACAACTACTAGTTCCTTTGGGACCAGCGCATTCTGCCTTGGGGGTTGCCGCTGTGTTGCGCGATGACCAAGTGCAAGCTCTGGCATTGGTGTGGGCAGCTGAGAGCTTGATGGGCCCCTCAATTTATTTCCTTCGAGGGCATCCACCCTGTCCTTCAAGCTCTCATATAGGCCCATAACAACGCTGAGTTGTCGCCTGATTTCCTTACACTCCTTGCATCGCGCACATACAAAGACATCCCCCATGGCAGTATCATGTCCCATACCTGACTGCTCCGCAAACATCAAGCAAATAGTGCATCTTAAAAGGCTGTGATTCAGAGGGCAACTGCCCCCTCAGTTCTCCCCTGAGCCACAGCATTCCCATTAGCTTGAGCCTTTTGCTTTGCTGCTCTGGTTTGAGTCATGATTTCGATTTACTTTCAATACAATTTCAATTTCAGTATAAAATTAAATCCTAAACTTGTATCCCAACACAGTTATAACGCTATATTTATGTTTCAGTAACGAGTGCTATCTGCGAAATCTACGAATGTTATCTACGAAATATTTATGTTTCAGTAACGAGTGTTATCTACGAAATATTTATGTTTCAGTAACGAGTGTTATCTACGAAATATTTGTTTCAGTAATGAGTGTTATCTACGAAATATTTATGTTTCAGTAACGAGTGTTATCTATGAAATCCCTTTATATAACTTCCGTATCAAGTTATGTATTAATTATTTATTTTTACTAATTATTTATGTTACATATCCTAAGTGGTTATATGTATAGTTAAAAGTACAATTTAATTGCCAATGAAGTTCGACAAGATTAATAGATTTTACTGATTAATTTTCCCGTAACAATGGCGGCTATTTATGAACGGTAAACACGTGGATTTGATACCCTTTCCGATACTAAGTAATACCTACAAAATCTCTATCTAAGTTACTTTAAACTTAAATACTGTAAATAGGAATATAAAGCTACTCTAGAAAATAAGTTAATATGTCAATTTAAACTAATAAAGCAGAAAAAACTTCTCTGTTCCAAGAGCGGCAGAAAGGCACGTCCGCACCGGCAACTCTCGTCCTCAGATATGCAGTTTATGAAAAAATAAAATCACTGATATGCAGTTTATGAAAAAATAAAAATCTTAAAATACGATTTTAAGATTTTTTTTTTTTATATACCATTTATATTTTCTTTTATTTAGATAGTATGAAACAGAGCTGTAATACTCAATATGTTCTACGTTGATAATAATATTAGTAAATTAATAAGAGGAGTATACCTCAATATAGTACGTGGAACACTTCCGTATGATACCCTCCAGAAATTAAAACGGAAAAAACGAAAAAATCGACAACTTACCGGTACATTAAAGTAAAATATAAATAATTAAATAATTAAAGTAAAATATAAATAATTAAATAATCAATTTAACACAATTCAAAACGATTTTCCTTCCTTCCCAAGGAAGGAAAATCATTTTGAATATTTTCGTTAGATTCTTTTAATTGCGTTAATTTGAATTTTAATTGTTTTAAATTGATTTTGAATTGTGTTAAATTGATTATTTAATTATTTATATTTTACTTTAATTATTTATATTTTACTTTAATGTACCAGTAAGTTGTCGATTTTTTCGTTTTTTCCGTTTTAATTTCTGGAGGGTATCATACGGAAGTGTTCCACGTACTATATTGAGGTATACTCCTCTTATTAATTTACTAATTTTCTTTTATGTAGGAGTTATCAACCCACACAAGTAAATCACTAGTGCAGGCTTATACTACAATGCATTATTGTGGCAATGATATGGCATCGTTAAGGCACTGCCATAAAATTTAAAATAAACTCACAAAGGCATGTATTATAATTTAATTTGAGAGAAAAGTGATCCTTAAATGAATTTTTTTAATGCAAAATAAGTTAATTTCTGTAGACACCACATGAGTGCAATTTTGATGTTAATTGTCTCCAAATAAAAATTACATAGGAACCCAGGTCCAAAACCACATTACTGCTGAGGGTGCCAACATCCGATTTAATGATTCAGAAAGTTAATAGTCAAGCTAATGTTAATTCAAGTAAATTAAAATCAAATATTTCAACATTATATAATTATGTTTTTACTTATACTTTATAAGATTTTATACTTACTAAACGCTCACATTTACTAACAAAAAGATTCACAGTTTCTGCAACAATCTTTCCTACACTCCTGCTTAACTTACTATCCACATTTGATACATTCAGTTCACTGCAATTATATAAAATATTTTGTACAACAAAAGTTAATATTCAAAGTATAACACAATAAAGAAATTATTCTGTTAACATTTAAAAAGTTATTTTCGCTAAAATTAATAAAGAAACTTTCGTTTGCAATAAAGGCTTATTACATTTTTCTAAAATTTAAAATTGGTTAGATTGCTATTGTTTTACAGCAATAATTTTAATATTGTACCGATGCTGCATGTTTCAAAATTTGGTTAACCCACTGTGCACCAGGTAGTAATAAATATTAGTACAATTCATCAAAAAAGAAAGTTTAACACCAGACAGGTAGTAAGGTTTCTTTTTTATCGTGTTATATGTTCTGTTAAATAGACAGGAATATAAATCACTATCAGATATATATATATATAACTGTCCTTAGTTATCCCATGAGTATTTGTGTTATTGTATTAGTGATTGTGTTTATATATTAGTCTATGTCATTTGGTAAGCATTGTGTTTGTTCATTACCTTAAACAATTAATGTCAAATATGGATATTGTATGTAAAATGGCTAACTTATATTGAATCTGGCCAAAGTATATGCCAGAATTAAATAAATTCGCAACTCAGGAATAAATATATATATATACAATGTTTATTTAGTATTAGGTATAGATGATATTATGTGTGTGAATGTACTAATGAAGAACAGATACTAATTTAGTGATTGTTTATGTTTCATATCGTCTCTAAGCCGAGTGAAAATTGTGAAATAGAAGCCACATCCAGAGCGTCCCTGAAGAGATGAGCTCCCCGTATTTTTCAGCTCACTGGAGACTGCTTCGTCAATTCATGGACAGTTAAAGAACAATAAAACCTTAATCCTACAGTGAAATGAGAGAAGAAATCATCATGTCACAGTTCCCAGATGTTTAGTGATCACGAAGAACACCTTCACAATTACACGTGGAAAGACCTACATCTTTCCATGTGTAATAAAGAGAACATTTTTTTAAAACAAATGAACTCTTGTTTTTAAAATATCAACTTAGGGTCATGGTGAAGAAAACATGTGTATAACAGTATGCCTGATGGTATACATCAGGTAAGGTCTTTGTCAGATAAGTTTCTCAAGTGATTGACATAATCCTTGTATCACAGTTATTCAATAACATATTCAACACCCACTGATCTTTTTTTCTTTTTTTTTTTTGTGAACCATTTTGAAATGTCTAAACTTAACAGAGTAATATGTAGAATAATGTACATAGATTGCTTTAGATTTACTATATACCGTTAATTAAGGTTTACTTAGTCTTGTAAGAGGAGGTATGTTTTTGTTTTACCCCATTACAGAAGTTTCGGAACCCAGTGCAGACACTTAGTATTTCGGTCATTGTCTTTTTGCCCCTGCAGAAATTATGGGGGGGTGGCAATGAGGAGTGTAAAATACCTGTATTTTATCTATCATCTTCCTCTAAGCTACCCCATACTTTTTCCCTTCACTGTATTTCAGGGAGTAGGAAACAACACCGCACTTATCAGCATTCCTCCGCTACTAGAATGCATTCCTCTCTAGTATTCCTCACTTAATGTGAGGTTATTACTGACCTCACATTAAGTGAGGTCAGTAATTGTGATGCAATCCTACCTTTATTAGTGGGGTCGCAGCACAACAGGAGGCCGTTATTTGATCAGCTTCTCACCATTATGGGAGATGGAAGGGCAGATAACAAGGAGGTGTTTATTTTTATCAGATAAAAAGAAGTTATGACTATTGAAAACAGACTTTAAGGGGGTAACCCAAATCTAATAACTGAGGAGTGGATTGTATCAGGCAGTCCCTTTTGCAGGAATTAGATTCCCCGAGTTCAGAGATCAGGAACTCTCACCCCTGAACAAATATGAGTTTCATTTTCACATGGTCGTAACTCCTTTTTTGTTGTTTTTTTTGGTCAACAAATATCAGCCCTGGAGATTTCACAAAAACAAGCTCCAGACCATTGGAAGCATGGAAAGTGTATTGGGGGAGGACCTATATATACTCAGGTGAGACAAAGGACAGGGGTTAAAAAGATCAGAGTTGAAAGTGGAGAGAGAGAGAGAAGACTACCACTACAGCCTTTTCCAGACAGCTCTTTGGTAGAACAGACTTTTTGGACACATTCTTGTTGTCAGAGGAGCTTTGAATATAGCTTTTGCTTGCTCCTTTGCTACTTTCGGCCCGAGTTCTAGATTGATAGAAGAATTGCCGAGAAATCTAGAGAAACCCTGTTCAGATCGAAGAAGACGTAACCACAGTTACCCAAGAACCTCATTGCCAGGAAATCACCTAGCTGAAATCTCCAGCAGAGCTGATTAGGACGGAACAATACAGTCGCTGTTCCAGATACAGTTGGACCGAATCATTCCTTATACTAGTAAGTTTTACTTACTTTTACCCTTTTTGTATTAATACATAAACATCCCTCTTCGTTAGCATATTTATGTGACTGTATTAATGTGACTATACAATACCCAATTGTTACTCAAAGTTTTAGTACAGTACCTATGCATACATGTATATACCTGTTTACTCCTGTGAGATGTGGATTGCAAACTAATTTGAGCAAGATACCATAGAAGAATCACATGAAGAACGTAGACATGTCACTAACCCACACTACCAGCTAGAGACACATAAAGTACCTCTCTTATTCATGATAGTAATGTAAGTGTAAGAAAAAGATGTTCTATTCTCAAATGTCTATTATATGTACATTTCTGATATAGTAATAATAATAAATCATGTTTTGTCTGAGTATCCTTGCGTCTTACCTGCTCACTTGCTACATGTTATCCATAGCACAAGTTTTATAGTAAAAGAACTATTATTGCGGCATTCCTTGACCTGACTATAATAGATAGGGTCTTGGATTAAAAATACAACACTGATCCGATGCTGCAAGATATATTCTCCACATTGCTGAATAGATCTTTAGGGCACGAGATCATTGACCTATTATAAAACCACTAGGCAGTCACACAAGTTCATTGGCGTTTTTCTGGGACATGCTTTAATTAAGGTTTTGTAACATCCAAACCATTCCCAGTATTTAGGCAGCATTCAAAGCATTTCAGATAATTTCGAATATTATAGCCCAGCCTAGCATAACACAGATACCCAGATAAAGGCCAAATGTAACACTATAGAAATTCAAGTATAATGTCAATGTCTTCTCAAACTTCAACCCATACACTGCATTATGTATTATAGCTTCTAATATACCTTCTGTGTTTGATGTTTTCATTAAAAAAAAAAAAAAATTAAATCATTTGCTTAATTATGAGGTTGGGCTTATTGTTCAAAAGATGTGTTATGTGTGAAATGCCTTTGGTTTAAATAATAATTACTAGTGATGCAAAATAGTTTGTCTCATATATAAAAAATTTGTATCAAAGACTGCTATACAGCTTGGAGCAATAGGGCATTAGAGATTAAGTTTCTGCAATGGATAAAGGGATGGTTGGGTCGGAGAGGAGTGGAAATGGTTATCAATATTTATTAATAATATTGGTAAAGGCATCAAGCTTAATGTCTAAATTTCCAGTTGATACAAAGATTAGTAGGGCAGTTACTGACCGTAATTAGGGTATGATACTGTAACTGGATCTAGAAATTTAGGCAGATGGGGTGAAAAGTGGCAACAGAAATGTAACATTGCCAAATGCCAGGGACTGCATGTGAGAAGCAGTAATCTCAGAATAACATACCAATTTGCTGGTATCATACTGAGTGTTGTTTTTTGTTATTTGGTTTTTAGGAGCATTAGCAACTAAGGCCATATTGCTCCGGGGATATGCGTTGGTCATTCCCTGACCTTTCCGCATCCTCCGTATTTGGTGGTGACGGGCTCGAACCCCGGTTTAATCAAGAAGCGTGTGCTACGCACTGCTGCTCCTTCCCACCTGGCTACGGAGACGCCTATCATACTGAGTGTAGTGAAGAACAAAAAGATGTGGGGGGGGGTTATTGTAGATCAGATATAATGTTCTCTGATACAAATATGTGGGTAGGACAGCTCATGGAGTTTTTGTCAGTGTTTGCACAGAAATTTTGGCAAGAGGGATAAGAAAGTGATTATCACATTGTGTAAGGCAATGGTTAGGCTACATTTTGAGTACTACATACAGATCTTAAGCCTTGTTTTAGGAAAGATTTTGATCTTTGGGAATGGTTGCAGTGAAGGAAAGAGGATTAGTGAAGGGAACAAAAGGATATATGCTTAGCAAGAAATTTTTCATCTGCCAATTACCCTGCCTAGACACCTTTGAGGAGATCAATCTGATGGAGGTTTTGGATGGATTGAATGAGACAACCTGAGGTGTCATAAATTTAAATTGAGGTAGTATGGTTGCAGGATAGATGTGTGGAAATTTGTTTTCTTGGAAAAAACTTCAATTTAGTATTGTTAGTTTGAATAAATTGGTTAGTGGTTAGTTTGAATACATTTAAGGAAGAACTAGACAAATTATTAATAGAGAACGGTGGATAAGTGCTGTGGGAAGTTTTCATTTTCATTGTCTGATGCTGAATAAACGTCCTCCCTTGCATTACTTGTCACTACTAATACCTATAATTATTTTTATCATTTCTTATTTATGTATTTCTGTATTTATTTGACAAAATATTAATTAATGTTTAAGTTCGAATTTTTACACACCTACCGGGTTCACTAACCTGTAAAATAGAAGTGACTAATAGTTTTTGCTTATAATGTCTTCTTTTTATTTTAAGAAGCATTAATAAAAAGTTTTATTTTTTGAGAGCAATGTGAAAAAACACAAAGTATAAAATTACATTGAATTGGTATTGCAATCCAATACTAGTAAAAGAATACAAATTGGTAACCTTTTGCCTTTATTACCATTAGATTACTGTTAATTTACTTCAAGAAAACTTTTTTTCACTGATAAAAAAGAAACCTTATCTTTCTGCAGTATATCTCTCTAATACTGGTTATATAACATACTAATAATACTGGTTACATATCATACTAATACTGGTTATATAACATACTAATAATACTGGTTACATATCATACTAATACTGGTTATATAACATACTACTACTACTACTGGTGATATATAAACTTATAGTTAAAAGACAAGTCATCGTCCTCTTCATCAAACAGTACTCTGCACCTAGGATTTTCTTGGAACGATCGCTGCTCATTCGTCCCACCATTCTTCTGACTGAATAGGATGGCATCTTTTCACTGCAAGGCCCTCGCGCTCGAGTATACTGATTAAGGCTCGCACAGCGCAATGAGTCACGGGATGGCATACATCAGGGATTTATCCTGCCAAATACAGAGCAGGATAAATCCGTGATGTCGATAATAGTCTTGGATTTTAAAATGTTTCAAAGGAAATGCGCCCTCTCCACCCCGTCTATGAAGATACATGATGTAAGAAGAAGCGAAGGTCACGTTGGAATTTTGGATTCCTTGAAGATGTGGGATTCCCTTTCTCTCCCCATTCTTTCCTTTCAGGCGAAAGATTCACTTCATTTGCATTTTAAATATATTTTTTTTTTATCTCATTTTCATTTCTTGCTCTCTCTCTCTGCAGTATATCTCTCTTAATCCCTTTCCTTTTCTATTTCCAATTATGAATCCAATAAAAATTTATTTACGGAAACATGCCATACAAGAAAACACAAGACACTGGTCCTTGAGGTTGTCACAGACATTCTCTCAGATATCCCAGACAAGCTGTATTTGCTACCTGGGAGTCTAAAACGATGATGCAACTGATATTCGGGTGACACTCAAGTCAAGTGGACCCAATTTCGGCAAAGTCCGGATGGTCTAGGACACCCAAATCCTCTGCTTGCACCTTCACAATGGTGGGACTGTTAGTAATCCTGGGTATAACCTCCATGCACAAGTACATGGTGGGTGACCACCCAGGTGTGAATCAAGGTAAGCAGAGGTCGAGGTGTGGCATACACACACAACATGGAGAAATGCCGCCCCTCTATGTTACCAGGCAATACTAGGTGGTAGATGACTCTCATCAACCGGTGAAATACCACCACTTTGCTTATTGGAGGCTTGAAGTGGTGCAACCCATGTTTAGTCTCTAGAGCTAAGTTCCGGTCAACCCTTCCCTGTCTCTTCAATCATGCAGTATGCTTGATGACTTTTGACGTTTATGATGAACATCGTGGCGAGATCCAATATTCCTTACATTTCGAGGGTACAGCTCTAAAACGGTGTTCGCAGGCCGACCGCTAGTTAGTACACCAGACCGAACCTATTGGTAACTCTCCAGGAGACTTCCGGATCAGCTAGTGTATAATCTTGCTACCTCTACTCTGCCAGATAGTGACTGGAGGGAGTCCGAGTAGTGTGTGTGTGTGTGGGGAGCATTGTCGAGGCCACATTATGTCAAGGATCTGAGTATATTCTTACCATATCTACGCCATATGCAAAAGTTTCATTACTTCATGCAGCATGCCCCCCCCCCCGTTTTCTTACTTTTGAATACATTATGAATTGTCAAACTAATAGAGCAAGCTTATCTGCGAAAAGATCTAAACCTCCCAAACGCTTCCTAATTCATTTCACATATATACGTGGTCTCAATTCTAATCTCAACGATGACCATTTCCACTTGCAGTCTGCCAAATCCCATGTACTTTTTCTGATAGAATCTCAGTTATCAGTTGATTCTACTGCTCATCTCAGATGCCCAAATTATTCGCTGTATGATTCCTTTCGCCTCAAAGGTGGTACTTATGCATATGTCTGTTCTGATATTCCCTGTCAGAGACTTGGCAATTTGGAATCTCCTCTCTTTGATCTTCTCTGGCTTAAAATCTCTCTACCTCATTGTGTCAAATTCACTGTTAGGAAAGTTGGACTGTCTCCAGTCCAACTTTCCTAACAGTGAGGTAATTTTCCTTGTTGATTTTAATGTTCACAACTCCAGCTGGCTTCCTTTTTCTAGTCACACAGACCCACCTCACACAGAGATGCTGAGGCTTTTGCAATTATTAATGACCTCACACAGATTGTTCATTTAATTACCAGAATACCGGACAATCCTAACCATACAGCTAACACATTTGATCTTTTTCTCAAAAACAACCCTTCTAAGAACATGGTCGAAGTGAGTGGTCTTTTAGGCACATTCAAGAAAATTAATACTCAAACACCAGCCAAGTATTTAATAAAATAGAATAAAATATGATACAGTAAACTGGATTATTACAATAAGTACTAAAAATATAAAAATATATACATAAAATCGATATAATAAAACAGTTAAAAACAAAATATGAAAATCGCTAAAATAAGTTAAAATACCGGAAATCCGAAGCATTCGGAGACAGCTGTCTTCTTTCTCAACAGTGTACTGTTGCTACAATGACACATCTTTGAGTAACAGCCCCATGGCACTCATGTGACTCATGAGGAACATCGTCAGTATTCTCTATTTGTGTACCGGAGATGGAAGTGACCCGGGAGCGTGCCAGGTGGAACCGATGATCGTGTCTGAGCACAACTGCCTCAAAAAAGGGGGTGTAATAGCACACCCCTGTCCCTGTTAACGGTATGACAGGATGAACTGATTCGCAAGCTCTCGAGCCACTTGCATTCCCAGAGCCCATGCGCATGGTGAGTAATGACAGCATCCTCAGGGGAGATCCGATGCTGCTTCTTCCAGAAGTGTTCCACCACAGCAGACCTAGCATAGTTCGCAGTTTTGATGGCGGTCAAATGTTCTCCCAGACGGTCTTTTAGATGTCGCCCTGTCTCCCCCACAATCCGGGCACTTAATCTCATAAACTACACTACTGGTGGAATCCTGGGTTATGGGGTCTTTGACTTGAGACACCACTGTGTGCAACCTCCGCCCCCGGAAGCTGCACACAGCAGGTCTGACACTCCTGCAGTGCCCGTGCCACACGCTCTGAAAGGCCCAGATAATAGGGAATGTAAGCAGTAGCCACTGAAGGAGGGAGTTACTGGCAATTGGACCCAGTCCTATAAACATATTTATCCAAGACCCTCTGGGGGTAACCACACTTACTAAGATCTGCCATGATCTTACTAACTTCCATTTCCCTGTCCTCCGCGGTACTGCAGTGGGACTACACCCTATTTATTAATGCCCTGGCTACGCTATCTTTATGTTGATAGGCCTGTGCTGAACTGTAATGGACATGTCTAAGAAATAAGTGAACTCATACACCAACAATTAGATGAATTTTACTGTAACTAAAGTTTTACAAATAAATATCAAAAAACAAATTATATAATTTACTATAATTTACAATAAACTAGTAGCTTTATATTACGGAATACTAAAACTATAATAAAATCATTTACTATAAAATATGCTAATATATAAAGATTAAAGGAGCTAAAAACCTGAAGCTTTCGAGAGCGTCAGCTCCCTTCCTCAACAGTGATAAGACTTCCTGCAAAACCTCCTTATATAACAGGCTCACGGTACTGCCACACATGGTATTCCTCCATGTAGTTCCCTCGGCACATGGGTAGAGCCGGAAGCGGAAATGGCTTGGGTATGTGGCAAACAAAATTGTTCATCCGTACTTAGGACAATTGCTTCGAAAATATCCTCTGTCTCTATTCATGGTATTCTTATTGGATGAGCCAATCCGTAAACCCTATAGCCACTTACACTCCCAGTACCCATGCACGTGGTCCACAATAATCGCATCCTCAGGGGAGATTTGATGCTGCTTCTCCCAAAAATGTTCGGCCACAGCAGACTTATTATAATCAGCGGTTCTTATAGCATTTAAATGCTCCCCCAGACGATCCCTGAGGCGTCGTTTTGTTTCCCCCAGAATCCGGGCATTCTATTCTCTTATAACCCCATAAAATTCTTGCTAGATGCTCAGTAAGGCCCGGATACTGAGCATCTAGCAAGAATTTTACGGGGTTATAAGACACGCTGTGCACAGCTTCCCGGAAGGAGGATGTGCACAGCTGTGTCCTAGGTGAAAGACCGTATACCAAAAGACCTCAGTAGCGGACTTTTTTTTTGGTAGTTGTTGGCGCATAGGCTTCTGTGGCCATAATGCACCTCCCAGGGTTTTTGCAGTACACTGATCCAAGCCCGAGGCGGGAATCGAACCCGCGACCTTTGGGTTTCCAGGCAGGCACTTTACCCACCCGGCTAGCCCGGTCGGCAGTAGCGGAGTTGTATATAGAAAAGAATGCCCAGATTGTGGGGAAACAAAATAACGGCTCAGGGATCGTCTGGGGGAGCACTGAAATGCTCCCCCAGATAACCACCTCCTTATCCCTGCTAGAAAAATTCCTCTATATCATTGACAAGACACCATGAACTACTCTTGAAGACCGTCTGCCCTGCTCAGAAAACTTCATATCTGCCTGCACATTTACCCCAGGTCCTTTTCATTCTCTACCACTGTCAGTGCGGTACCACAGAGTTGATACGTTACTCTGGGATTACTGCTTTTCATATGTAGTACTTTACATTTGTCAATGTGAAACTTCATTTGCCACCTCTCAGCTCATCTGCTCAACTTTTCTAGATCCTGTTGCAGCAGCGTACTGTCATTAGTGTCATTAACAACCCTGCCAACTTCGTATCATCTGCAAACCTGGATATTAAGCCTGATATACCATAATCAATATCATTAATAAATACAGAAAACAACAATGGACCAAACACTGAACCCTGAGGGACTCCATTAATAACATCAGTCCACGAAGAGCAGTATCCATTGATTACCACTCTCTGTCTTCTCCCACTCAACCATCCCTTTATCCATAGCAGCAATTTACCTCAAATGCCACACTGCTCCAATTTGAGCAGTCTTCCATGTGCAACAGTATCAAAGGCCTTTCTAAGATCCAAATATATGATATCAAAGTTATTCTTTGCATCCAGTTCCTTAGTGACCACATCACAGCATACAATCAAATGGTCAGGCAAGACTTTCTCTTAACAAAACCGTGCTGCGTCCGAGCTATAACTGAAGTCTTGTCTAGATGATTTTCGGTCAGGTAAAATTACTCAAGACTGGATTTCCTATTTGGCCCATTGTTTTCTACAGAAACTCGCCATTTTCAGCCTTGGCCACACATGTACATTATAAAACCCTTTGGACAGGTAATACAATTTGGGATTAAGAACTACGATACATTAATTAATAACCTTAAGGACTGTAGACTAGGCGATAATGAGTTACTTCTCATTAGATGTTATCTCGCTATATACAAATGTAAACGTTGAATACACATTAGATATTCTTTGGGATATGTTAAATAGAAACTCTATACCTATTAATTACACTAAGCTTTCTATTAAAGAAATTTTTCGCTTAAACTGTTAGTTGAGGCAAACTTTATCACCTTTCGAGACGTATACAAACAAATTTTTGGTTTGCCAATGGGATTGAGCCTGAGTGGCTTAATATTGGAGATCTATCTCTCAACGATTGAGCATATACATTTTACGCCTTTTTGACTCCATATCACATACTAATGGAGATATTTAGATGATGTTCTAGTTATTACTGATAGTAGTACACTCCAAGACATTTTACATTCATTTAATAATATTCATTCTAAACTTAAATTTACATTGGAAAAGGAGGATATGGATACTACGTCATTAAATTTTCTATTGTTATTGTTGTTATTGTTATTTGGTTTTTAGGAGCATTAGCGACTAAGGCCATATTGCTCCGGGATATGCGGTGGTCATTCTCTGACCTTTCCGCATCCTCCATATTTGGTGGTGACGGGCTCGAACCCCGGTCTAATCAAGAAGCATGTGCTACGCACTGCTGCTCCTTCCCACCTGGCTACGGAGGCGCCTTAAATTTTCTAAATTTCACGATTACTCGGGACTCAAATACAATCCAATTTAACGTCTATTGTAAACTTAAAAACACCGGCACGTTTCTACATTATAACAGCTATCACCCATTCTCCGACAAAAGATCTATTATCTTTAATCAATTTCAAAATGCCTATAAATATTCAGCAACAAAATCTGCTTTGGACTCAGAAATCCATGTATTAACCAGCAGATTCTTAAACAGGGGTTATCCCCTTGCTACAATAAACCGAATTAGGGTACAAGCTAGGGATAGGATACAAAATACTACATCAACCAACAATCGTAATATTAAAAAATACTTCATTTTTGTCCCATAAGTTGAACAGTGGCACAAACAGCTTAACAGATTCTTTAAAGATACCGAATTTAAAATTGTGGCCAGCCCAATATGGAAATAACACACTATATACTGAACAATCGCTCAGTCCACTCCCCGTTCTCAACACAAATTACACATTTCTTGCTGTGAATTACACAAACATTTCTTGCTGTGACTGCAACTCATCTTACCAACGTTTGACGCGTTTTCTGTTGGATATTCGTGTTAATAAACATGTGGCGTCAGTTCGCACTTCTCGTTCAGCAGTGTCAGAATTAGCCTTTCATACCGTTAATGAAAAACATATTTTTTATTTAACCAGGCCAAAATACTTCGTGTCGAACGTAATTATACATTGGACACTAAGTATTTACGCGACTATTAATTGCAGAAACCGTCAAAATTAATTTACACGAGAATTCTGTTAATGTTCGCTGGCCATATCGGATTTCCGATTCATGGGCTTTTACATGTATGCGTGAAGACAAATAGTCTGTATTAAAGTTTCACGCTCACCTCTATTCAGTAATTTTCATTCCCGTGATCACGACATACGGTCGAAGAGTTGTCATCTTCAGAAGAAAAATTGTTCTGCAATTTTTCATTAAATTATTTCAATTAATTTTCTTAATTTTTAATTACATTAAATTGATTTTTAATTACATTAAATTGATTTTTAATTGCATTAAATTGTTTTTCATTGTGTTCAATTGATTTGAATTATTTGTTACTGTAATGTAAGATTTTCGATATTTTTGTTTAATTTCTGCAGAGTATCATACAGAAGTGTTCTACGTACTATATCGAGGTAAATGTCTCTTATTATACCAATATTGATATCAAAATAGAACGTATTGAGCATTACAGCTCTGGTTCATACTACATGAATTCAATGTATTCATTGTCATTTATTTTTTTATACTTTAACTTAATTCCTTAGCATAATTATATACACTGTGATGGGGCTACCTTGCTTATGTTTTTTGAGGATCTATCATTTTTTCCTGCCTTTTTTAATGATAATTTCTTTTTTTACCCATAACCATAACTTTAAATCTTTCCTCCATTACCATAAGTTTGTATAGAAATGGAATGATTTGGTACATGGTCAGGTGTAGTCCCCTAATACCTGATTATGTACCAAACTTCTTTAGTTTGAATCAAACTTTCTCTTTCCCTTAGTTATTTTATTATCTTTGCACCCTCAGTTTGATGTTCACTATTTTTATTTTATTTATTTTTTTATTAATCATATATTTCACTTTCCCTTTCAGCTTCTCTAATTGGTTCTTTGATTCAGCCTTTAATTCCAGATCATTTAATAAATCTTTTAGGTTCTTAAAATTCTTTTCTTTTCATATCTTCTTTTCTTTCTTCTATTAGCCTCAGCACCTTGTGTTCTATACTGCTCCATCTTTGTGCATTATTCTATTAATTCATTCTGAATTCAATCTTTATTATACGCATTTTTATCCTTTGATGCAGCCTTGTACACTGAGGTACAATTTCTGTATAATCTTTATATTTCCCTTTATATACATTCTATGGAGGACATGGATGGATGGAGTACAGGAGTGCATGACAGCCCGAGGCTTAACTGACCAAGACACCTTGAACCGCACTTTATGGCGGGAAAAAATTCCTAACAAGAAATAACTCGTAGGCTGAGGAAACCCATTGTAAATGGAAACACTCCTCTTAAAGAAGAAGATATACATTCTATACATATATATATATATATAGGCAAATGGACTAGATAAGTGTATGAATAGGACAGCTGACCTGACAGGTGTCGCTACAATGAAAAAAATTAGGTGTGCCTGAAAAATAAAAGCAGATTACTAAAAAATTATATAAATAAAATTAAATGAAAATATATAAATAGTACTTAATGCATTTTAACTACGTCATTAAGGGGCAGCGGCCAAAACCAAAGGAAACACAGCAATAAACAAGGCCTCTATTTCTGTTATGATTTATATGTGGCAGACAGATAGAGCGAGCAAACGTGTACATCACAGCCGATCAAATAGAGACCAAAAAGAAAAAGAAATAAAAAACAAAACCAAAAACCAAAATACTATAATGCTAAAATGAATAAGTAAAATGCAAAATTAAGCTAAAATTAAGACCAATTGATTCCAGTTAAACAAAAAATTAATGAAATACAACCAGCCCTACCTGAATTTTAACAAAGAAATTGAAATATCAAGATGAAAGCAAATAGTCAAGATATGAAAACTTACTGACGAATCAAGTGAAATGAACATAAGAGGACTGTAACAGAGACCAAAGAAATAAGCTGAGAGTTCCTAGTAAATTTATAACAGTTAAAGTAAAAAAAGATTTGCAATTTGTACAGAGTGAAAAGCTGCTTGGAAGAAAAGTAACGCTGAGAACGAAAGAGAAAACAAGTTTTTTAGATGCAGAGGAAGCAATATTTGTAATGTGCTTGTGCCAAGAGATTAGAAGTCAGGGTAATTCCCAAAATGTTGTCATTATTTTGATTTATTGGGGCAAGGGCTACTAAGGCATAATGCACCTATTACAATATTATTTGGTACAGGCTTGATAAACAGGTGGATTTAAATTACATTGAATTTTATTATTGTATTATTGTTCTCAGGAAGGTAAAAAGATCATTTATATCTGGTCGGTCTCCGAGGATTAGAGGAACATAGATGTGAAGAGAAAGCTGTTTGTCGTTCTCTTAAGTATAATGGGCAATCAAGAATAAGATGTTTTGCTATGAGTAGGTAATGTGTGAGTACATTAGATGGGTATGTCCAATCCGCAATCTAGAAAGTACAACTTCTTCCTTCCTCTTCCCTATGAGGCTTGATGGCCACAGCTTATGATCGTTTTTAATTTGGAACAATTTATTGTTTTTGTTCTCCTGACAAATTAACAGCCACATTTTTCTTCCGGCACTTCGTATGACATGTTTGTAATCGGTGAAAGGAATCTATTTGTCTGATGTTATGAGACTCGCATTCTTGGCAGAAAAATCTGCTTTTTTTTTTTGTTGGCTGTGATTGCTGAATGTCCACGAATCCAACAGAAGATTAGTTTTTGCTTGTTTGTATGAAGCTGCACTAAATTTATTTGAATTTGTTGTAAACAGGGGTGACTTGAAGAAAGTTTATGCTGAAGAGCAGATACAGTGGTTAAGGATTCTGTATAGATCATGGTTTCAGGTTATGAAGACTGCTTTGCATTCTTTAATGCGATCAGGATAGCATACAGTTCTGCGGTGTAACTAAGGCACTCCAAAGGAAGCTGATGAGGTACTGTTAAATTTGGCAGTACTGCAGTTACACCAACTTCAGAGTCTGTCTTGGAGCTATCTGTGTAAATTTGAGTGTAACAGGAGAACTGGAATGAGTGAGCCACATTAATCTGCTTAATATCGCAATTTTGAAGGTTATGCGTTCTCCATTGTTGGAAATGTATATCAATATTTTCCAAGGGTATTTGCCATGGCGGTGTAACCATGTTTTCATTTGGAGTTATGTTATCCATATTTAGACCACAAGATGTGTTTAATTTCTGTAATCTAATGCTGCACGGTTTATTTTACAAAGGTTTATTTTTATACAAATTATCCCATTTTGGCGTGAAGAAATATTGCCATATAGGATGATGTGGAAAACTTCTGATCTTAGTTGCATAATTCAATAGCAGAGAATGCCAACAAAGGAAAAAGGGGTGTTTCATGTGCTTCTGTATAGAGACTCTGAACTGGTGATGTACAAAAAGTTCCTAGGGCAATTCGGAGACCATTGTGGTGTACAGGATCAAGCCATTTTAATATGCTCTGTCTTGCTGAACCATATACAAAAGATCCATTGTCTAGTCTGGATCAAAGTAATGAATGGTACAGGTGTAGCAGCATGTACCAATCAGCACCCCATGACATAGCAGAAATTGCCATAAGTAGATTCAGCTTTCTTAGACAGGTTGTACGGATGTGCTTAATCTGCTCAAAAAAATTTAATTTTTTATCCAGAATTATTCCAAGAAATCTAATAGTTTATTGATAAGAAATTTAATAAGAACTGAGTAGTAAATCTGGATCGGGATGTAAATTTCGTATATGGCAAAAATGTATTGCTCTTGTTTTTTGCTTTGAGAGTCGATAACCATTATTTTTTGCCGACGGAACAAGCTTGTTAATTGTGCTTTGAAGCTGTCTTTCAAGTACATGCATATTTTGAGAGTGACATGAGATTGCCAGATCAACTGCATACAGGTATGTTTCCACTGTGTCAGGAATGCATGTTTTTTTTTTATGAAAACCACAAACACGAGAGGTATTAGAACCTAGAGTACTTAGTACAGTGCTTGGGTTGGAGGCTGAGAAGACGAAAGAAGATATTTGTTGACATTAGGTTTGAACTTCTGTAGACTGTAATTTTCAGAAAATACAAATGAAGGAAGGTTGTTCCAGAAAAAGGCAGTTGAATGAATAAACGAGGAAGATGAAAAGTTAGTTCTGTGAGTTTGAAGTTGGACAGTAAATGGATGTTGGCTGGTGGCAGCACGTGTTCGGACTGTTTTGAAAAAGCTAGAGAGTGGGAATTATAGAAGCCAATTCAGAAGAACAGTGCCCACTGAAGTATCTGTAGAAAAGGCATGCAGCAGAAACAATACGTCTATGAGACAGCGAGTGGAGAGAGACTGATAGAGATGAATCATTAATTATCCCAACTGCCCTCTTCTGAATGGAATCTAGAAGTCTGACAGAGGTTTTGGGGGCATCGCCCCAGATGTGGGAACAATATTCCATGGTGGGTCGAATTTGCGATTTGAACAGAGTGAACAGCTGTTTGGAAGTAAGGTAACGTTTGTACAGAGTGAACAGCTGTTTGGAAGTAAGGTAACGCCAAGAATGAAAGAGAAAACCAAGTTTTTTAGATGCGGAGGAAGCAATATTTCTAATGTGTGTGTGCCAAGAGAGATTAGAAGTCAGGGTAATCCCCAAAAGAGATATATCATTTTGCCTAGAAATCGGAGTGTCACCAAAGATAAGCACAGGACAGAAGAATCCTTTTTGTGAAATAGAAGAGAAGACTACGTTTCAGAAGGATTGAATCAACTAAGTTGTCTTTGCCACACTGGAGAATTACCTGGAGATCAGCATTTAAGAAATTGGTAGCGGACGTTCGAGAAATTGAAGCTGACTGAGCAGGGCAAGGTTTTTCAAAATGGAAAGTGGAATGTAATGTGCTATCATCAGCAAAACTATGGATAGGATTTTCCAGTCAATGGAAAAATGTCATTAATACACAAGAGGAAAAGAATGGGGGAAAGAACTGAACCTTGGGGGACACCAGCATTAGTGGAGAAGTTAGAAGACAGAGAGCCATTGACCATCACCTTCAGTGAGCGATTAGAGAGAGAACTGGATAACCAATTACAAAAAAAAGTTGGCAAACCATAAGATGGAAGCTTGTTTATAAGACATTTATGCAAAACACGATCGAAAGCCTTTGAGATTTCAAAAGCAACTGCTTGTGTTTCACCACACTTTTCCATTTGTCCATAAATGGGTAACATAAGCCGGAATATCACCAGTGGATCGACACTGACGGAATCTATACTGGCAATCATTGATCAGACGGAAGGGTTCTAGGTAGTTTAAGAGTTGGCATTTAATTGATTTCGTCATTACTTTAGAAAGAGTAGAAGTAATAATAATTGGATGGGAGGGATTTTGTCAACCTTTTTAGGAATTGGCTGGATATGAGCAAATTTCCAAGCAGAAGGAAAAACACCTTTGGAATAAGAAAGTGAAAAAAGGCGGCAAAGAATAGGAGTAAGTTCGGGAGCACAGGTTTTGAGAACAAGTGGAGAAATACCATTGGGACCTGGAGCTTTCTTAGCATCAAGATTCGTCAAAATCCTCCTAACATCCTTTTGACGGAAGACCACAGGAGGCATTGAATAGAGCATGGTGGGAGGTGTTTTACCAAGATCATTAATACATGAGTTGGAAGAGAAATGGGATGCTAGCAGGTCAGTTTTATCCTTGGCTAAAGTGACAACAGAACCATCTGATTTGGACAGAGGTGGGAGCAGAGATGGGCAAAAGTTGTGGCCAATAGCTTTGGCAAGAGACCAGAATGCTCGGCTACCATTAGGGCAAGAAGCAGGTTTTCTACTCTTAGCCTGTTCAAACTCTAGTTTGGACTGATTAATAACTGCTTTACAATTGTTGTGAGCTTTGGTGTAGGCAGAAAATGAAACTGGAGAATTAGAAACAAGCCAATTACGGTATGCAACATTCTTCTCTTGAACGGCCTTAGCACAGTTATTGGAAAAGTAAGGTTTAAATAAAGGACGAGATTTGAAAGTGGACTGAGGAATAAAGGATTCCATTCCTACAAGAATAATTTCACAGACACGATCTGAGCAAACATTGACATCAGAAGTTTTGAAACAGTAATCTGACCAAGGAAAAGAAGAAAAGAAATCTCGCAGGTCATACCATTTTGCATTCTTGTTATGCCAAACAATACGAGGTTGGAATAGCCATGAGATAAAGGCTCCACTGGAGAAGAGACAATCACCAAATTTTGATCTGAGTTACCTAAAGGAACACTCACCTTGACCGTGTACTTATAAGGGTTGTTTGTGAGAAAAAGATCAAGCGAATTGGCTGTATGGTTAGGATTGTCCGGTATTCTTGTAGGTAAATGAACAATCTGTGCAAGATCATTAGAAATTGGAAAAGGCTCAGCATCTCGACCAGTTGGGTCGGTGTGACTAGAAAACGGAAGCCAGCTGGAGTTGTGAATATTAAAATCACCAAGGAAAATTACCTCACTGTTAGGAAAGTTGGACTGGGGAAAGTGAAGATGCAAAGAGAGGAAGTCAACAAGCTCAAAGTGATTAGTGGAGTTGGGAGAATGGTAAAGACAACAGATGAATTTGACACAATGAGGTAGAGAGATTTTAAGCCAGAGAAGATCAAAGAGAGGAGAATCCAAATTACCAATTCTCTGGCAGGGAATATCGGAATGGACATATGCACAAGTACCATCTTTGAGGTGAAAGGAATCATACAGTGAATAATTTGGACAATTGAGATGAGGTGTAGTTGAATCAATCAATAACTGAGATTCTGTCAGAAAAAGTACATGGGGTTTGGCAGACTGCAAGTGGAAATGGACATCATTGAGATTAGAATTGAAACAACGTATATTTGTGAAATGAACTAGGAAGTATTTGGGCGGTTTAGATCTTTTCGCAGATAAACTTGCTCTATTAGTTTGACAATTCATGATGTATTCAATAGTAAGAAAAAGTGGATGAGACATGCTGTATGAAGTAATGAAATTTTTGGATATGGCATACACATGGTAAGAATATACCCGGATTGTTGACATAACGTGGCCTCGACAATACCCCCCACATAAGCACTACTCGGACTCCCTGCAGTCACTGTCTGGCAGAGTAAAGGTAGCAAGATTATACACTAGCTGATCCGGAAGCCTCCTAATGATTTACCAATAGGTTCAATCAGGTATACTAATTAGCGGCCAGCCTGCAAACACCGTTTTAGTGCTGTGCCCTCAAAATGTAAGGAAGACTGGATCTCGCCATAATTTCCATAATAACCTCAAAAGCCATCAGTCATATTGCATGATGGAAGAGATGGGGAAGGGTTCACCGAAACTTAGCTCTGGAGACTAAACATGGGTTTCATGGGATATAGACCTATACATTATGTATAACCCCTGAATGTAAAATGAAGATATCAACCAGCAATTTTTTTTAAGTTAATATCCATATTGTTTTCAATAGGTTTTTTTAAATTTCATGATATTCAGTGCTTTTCTAAGATGTGGTAAAGGAAGGCTGAAGGGGAAACAATTACTGAGCAGTTTATTATGGAGTAATTTGATATTGTCTAAAAGAAGAATGTTGTTGCAAATATTGGTAATTCTGATGCATTGGGATAGTATTATATTTGAATGCACTTTTTTTTTTTAAAGGTATGAGTGCCAATGTGTGAATATGACAATATTGAAGTTGAAAGCATCTCTTTTATTATATATGTTAATTGCAGTTTGAGTGCTACTGATATTAATGTCCAGGTCTAAGTTATTAGCTGAATAATCATTGTTATTAGAACTCTCCAGGTAAGTTCTGGAGGATAAATACCAGAAGATTTCTGTATAAATCAAGGGTAGATGATTACTAACAAGTCATCTATATATCTGTAAATCTTTATGTCTAAGGGTATGAAAATCTCAGACCAATGTAGGTATAAGTTAGCTAAGACACAGCTAGCTTGGCTACCAATAGGGGAACCTTTTGTTTGCAATATACAGTTTTTGCCATCAAATCTGTAATTATTGGAAATGCATAGGTTTATGAGATTCTTCAATAAACAGAATAACAACTAATAATATTTTTATAGTTATTGTAAATTTCATTCATGACTGATTTTAGGTTGGTTAGGTCTATGCTGGTGAATAGACTATTGAAGTCAAACGTTTTAATCATGAGTGATGTTGCCATTATTTAGGGCTGTCTTTTCAACTTTTGGAGAGTGTGTATAAAAATTATTTCTCAGATTTACAAATGTTTCGAATATAGACTAATTATTTCATAGATTTGAAATAATTTTCTTCTTCCTTTTCTTTTCTTCTTTTCAGGCACCTTCCTTTGTATTGTTTTCAGTATATTATTGATAATATTATGATTATGCTTCTTTTTTAACTACTACTTTTCATTTTTTATACTACTGATTTTATTTTAGAACTGTTTTTATATTGATTTTATTTTAGAACTGTTTTTACACTGATTTTATTTTAGAACTGTTTATATGCTTTTATGAATTGTCAACTCAGTAATAACACACTACATGTGCAGAGCAGGATAAATCTGACCGTGGGGGCTTATGCTCTATACAGCTCCTCGACACATTCCTCAATTCTACAAAATTCTCATTTATCACACACTTCACAGAGCACACCAGCATCCAATGCTTCTAGTTGGGGTTATGACCTCCGATTCCAATCATCCCCAGTCGTTTTTAAAATTTAACAGATGTTCTAAAAGCTCTGCCTTGTAAGGCATGTATGCATCCACAGCATGTTTTAATAGTTCTGATGAACCTATTTTCTGAAAATGCAGCAACGTGGTTTACCTCTTAACCTGCAATAAGAAACAGGTAGGAAAAACTGGTAATAAACTTCTCCTCAGGCTTAACTTACAGAGATCAGATATCAAGAATTATATTAACTGCAATAACCATAATAACTGTCAACCTGCTTTACCAACAGTTTTATTTCCATACTAGCACAAATACCTGATCCTAGTGCCAGAAATAGACAGGAAGAATTATTCATGCTAAAGTTAAAAAATCTTTATCCATATGGACTCAGCAAACATGATTTGCTATTTTGTACTAAACATATCATCCTCAAGGCCCTTTACAGGTTCCTCCTCGCCTTTAATTTCACTTCTAAACACTTACTTACCTTATTAAAGACATTTGTAAATTTAAATTAAAATCCGGCATAAATTCGAATTGCCAAGTTAATATTTCCATCATATTTAAATACAATACTAGCTTGGACAACTTCAAAATTAACAGCTGCATTAAGAATTTAACTGACCTACTTCCTGCTGGCTGCCAGAATTTGAACATTATATCCAGATTCAGATATGCAAAACTATTCGGGCGAAGCCTGTAATTATAAACATCTAGCTACCAATATGGATTAATTTGCTCTTGAGCCTATTTCCCATGGATGTACAGTTAGTCCTCATATAGCATGATAGTTGTGTTTCTAGAAACCCTCGTGCAATGCAAAATCGTGCAATATAAACAACAGGTCCTATGGGGAAAAATAAGGTTAGGTTCCGACCACCCAAGATTGAACACACATTTGTAACCAAACACAATAAATAATCGTAATAAAATACTTAGGTATTTTATTACGACTATTACGTAATATTGACTACGAGAAAGCCTTCGATTCAGTAGACCACGACCGCCTAATTGACCGACTGAGAAAACTTGGGCTTGAAAACAATGATATCAACTTTATTACAACTCTCTACTGGAATCAAACAGCCCGACTTCGCTATGACATCGACCTGACAGACCCAATTCCAATAAAAAAAGGCGTCCGGCAAGGCTGTCCATTATCTCCCATTCTTTTTAACATCTATTCGGAAATGATCTTCGACCAAACACTGGCTGACAAGAACATCAGCATAAAAGTTAACGGACACTACATCAATAACTTAAGATATGCCGATGACACAGCACTAATAGCGGCTTCAGAACAAGATTTACAGACCATCTTGAACAAAGTGGACATAGAAAGCCAAGCATGGGGGCTACGAATCAACAAAAAGAAAACAAAGGTGATGAAGGTCAGCAGGACTGCAAGCAAAATCACGATCAAACTAAACAACGAAAAATTAGAGCAAATACACCGCTTCAAGTATCTTGGAGTACTCATTGATGACCAGCTGAACCATGAGGCCAAAATCAAAAGCAGAATTGAACAAGCCAGGCAGGCATTCACCAAATGGAGAACCCTCCTCACCGACAGAAGCTTGAACATCATGCTCAAATTACGCACATTGAAATGCTACATCTGGCCAATACTGCTCTACGGTGTAGAAACCTGGACTCTAACATCAGCCACTACAAAAAAAGCTCCAGGCCTTCGAAATGTGGCTCTACCGAAGAATGCTGAAAATTCCGTGGACAGCCAAGATAATCAACGCACAGGTCCTGCAGGACATGCACACGGAACGGGACCTGCTCAAAACCATCATCAGCAGGAAATGCAAATACCTAGGTCACATCGCTAGGAACCAACAAAAATATCACCTACTACCACTCATCCTGGAGGGAAAGATCGAAGGCAAGAAACGCCCAGGCAGACCGAAAATGGCATGGCTAGATAACATCAACACCTGGCTTCACATGACAACAGCACAAATTCTACACGCAGCGCTAGACAGAGAACAATATCAAAACGAAGTCGCAAACGCCATTCGGCAGCATTAAAGAAGAAGAAGATTACGTAATAAATATTGCTAATGCCTTTGCTTCTATGGTAAGCAAACTTGTTTTTTGTTTGATTTTCTATCAAAACAGATGACAGCCGTTCCATCTCTTCCAATTCTTTGTGTCTTAATCTAATGGATTTTAATTACACTTTGAGTTGTTCCTGCTATGAAAGTTGTTTTTATTTTCTCTGCATTCTTCGTAATTCTCGGCGTTGCCTCATTTAGGTCTGTAGCACGTACAATATAACATGGTCCTCCATTTCGCTCGAAGCGTTTCCCAATTTCATATTTTTTCTCTATCGACAGAGGCGGACTGGCCATAAGCCTTACCAGGGAAACCTCGGAAGCCGGTGTGATTTTGGCCATAAACCATAGTATGAGACCACTATAAATTTTCCTGGGTAAGAATTTTTGACCCAGTCCGCCTCTGTTTATCGATATTGCTTTTCTTTTTTCTCTCTGAATCTGCAGTGTCTTCACCAGGACACTTCCTTTTCACACCTTTTAAGAATTTTACTAATTTTTAGGGAATAAAGCACAATTACAAAACGAGGAGGCATGCTTGATACACATAATCAAAATTGCACGCGTGTAGCAACTGAATAAACAACATCGTAAAGGCAGAGATACACTATTAACACCTCACATTTTACTAAAGCACATTTCTAGGGGTTACTACCATAAAACAATAAAAACAATTTCCAGTTGCATTTCCGCTAGTGGAATCTGTTATAAACTGGTAGTAAAATCGATCTAATTGCATTTGCGATAATACCGATAGTTGGAACTGTGTTGGTTTTTACATTATTATGGTGAAATATGTTTCCCCTTCACTGATATAAAAAACATAAATACATTTTCAGAATCTTCTCTTCATTCCTATCGTGTTGCGTTCGCTTGGGGTGATTCTGTGTTCGACTGCCATTTCTTGTAAACACAAAGGCAAATCGTGCTTAAGCGAATTCAGTTCGTGTTAAATAAGATATCGTTCCCCTATTTATAAATCATGTATGATCGAATTCGTGTAGTGTAAACACGTGTTATACGAGGACTGACTGTATTTGCCATCAGCCACATTTTCAACCTTTTGTTGATGTACACTTTGGTCATATCATAACAGTCAACCTAAATATTACAAACCAGGAACTAAGAAGCCTCATAGCTTATGGCTTCAAATATAGATTATACTCTAAAATCAGCTTCACACTTTTCAAAAAACAGTTATATTAAGATTTACTCAACTTCTATTTTGAGCTTTCTTACCATTGTAACATCCCCGTTGAAGCCTTCCAATTATGGACTAATTCTGTTTTAGCTTAGAGGCTACATCTGTATAAGATATCTAGGCCAAAGGGGCAACCAACTACTAGATTAAAATTCCATTTTTCCAAAATAAAACAACAATTCGTAGATTTACACAAACATTTTGTCATCATCCCAGTGACTAAAGCCTCCTGCAACTATGCCATTATCTTTAAGGCCTTTTATTTCCAAGCGTTAAATGCAGAACTAAATACCAGTGCCACCTATTAGTCCATTTCAAATATCAGCCGTATAATTACTAAGAAATTAATTGCTTTCAGCAAGAAATTAAAAATCAGCATTAATAATTACAAATTTCCTTATATTTACCTAATACCTATGTTCCAAAAAAATCCCAAAAGGTTTCAGGTTCATCACTTCCTGCAAGTACAGTTATGCTCATAAGCCTGCCAAAACCTTAGAACTGTTACTTAAACCTATAATGGACATCCTTCCTTATAGCTGAATAATTAATAATAATATACCAGCTATTAATACCCTAAATAATGGCAACAGCACTCATGTTGAAACACATGGTCCTTGAGGTTGTCACAGATATTCTCTCAGATATGCCAGACAAGCTATACTTGCTACCTGGGAGTCTAAAACGCTGATCGAACTGATTTTCAGGTGACACTCAAATCAAGTGGACCCAATTTTGGCGAAGTCCGGACGGTCTGTAACAGCCAACTCCTCTGCTTGCACCTTCACGATGGTGGGACTGTTAGTCATCCTGGGTATAACTTCCAAGCACAAGTACATGGTGGGTGACCACCCAGGTGTGAACCTACATAAGCAGGGGTCAAGGTGTGACACCCACACCACATGGAGGAATGCCGACCCTCTATGTTACCAGGCAGTCCTAGGTGGTAGATGACTCTCATCAACCAATGAAATACCACCACTTTGCTTATTGGAAGCTTGAAGTGGTGGAACCCATGTTTAGTCTCTAGAGCTAAGTTCCGGTCAACCCTTCCTTATCTCTTCCATCATGCAGTATGATTGATGACTTTTGAGGATATGATAAACATCGCGGCGAGATCCAATATTCCTTACATTTCGAGGGTACAGCTCTAAAACGGTATTCGCAGGCCGGCCGCTAGTTAGTACACCGGACCGAACCTATTGGTAACTCTCTAGAAGGCTTCCGGATCAGCTAGTGTATAATCTTGCTACCTCTACTCTGCCAGATAGTGACTGGAGGCATTCCGAGTACTGTGTATGCGGGAAATATTTTCGAGGCCACGTTATGTCAAGGATCTGGGTATATTCTTACCACGTGTACGCCATATCCAAAAATTTCATTACTTCATACAGCATGTCCCACCCACTTTTTCTTACTATTGAATACACCATGATTTGTCAAACTAATAGAGCAAGCTTATCTGCGAAAAGATCTAAACCTCCCAAGCGCTTCCTAATTCATTTCACAAATATACATGGTCTAAATTCTAATCTCAACAATGTCCATTTCTACTTGCAAACTGCCAAACCCCATGTACTTTTTCTGACAGAATCTCAGTTATCGGTTGATTCAACTACTGCTCATCTCAGATGCCCAAATTATTCGCTGTATGATTCCTTTCGCCTCAAAGGTGGTACTTGTGCATATGTCTGTTATGATATTCCCTGTCAGAGACTTGGCAATTTGGAATCTCCTCTCTTTGATCTTCTCTGGCTTAAAATCTCTCTACCTCATTGTGTCAAATTCACCTGTTAACTCTACCGTTCTCCCAACTCCACTAATCACTTGGAGCTCTTTGACTTCCTCTCTTTGCAACTTGACTTTCTCCAGTCCAACTTTCCTAATAGTGAGGTAATTTTCCTTGGTGATTTTAATGTTCACAACTCCAGCTGGCTTCCGTTTTCTAGTCACACCGACCTAGCAGGTCGAGATGCTTAAGCTTTGGTAATTACTAATGACCTTGCACAGGTTGTTCATTTACCTACAAGAATACCAGACAATCCTAATCATACAGCCAATACGCTTGATCTTTTTCTCCCAGACAACCCTTCTAAGTACACGGTCAAAGTGAGAGGTCCTTTAGGCACTTCAGATCACAACTTGGTGATTGTCTCTTCTCCAATGAACCTTTATCTCATGGCTATTCCCAACCTCGTGTTGTTTGGCATTACAAGAATGCAAAATGGGATGACCTGCGAGACTTCTTTTCTTGTTTTCCTTGGTCGGATTACTGTTTCAAAACTTCTGATGTCAACGTTTGCTCAGATCGTGTCAGTGAAATTCTTCTTGCAGGAATGGAATCCTTTATCCCACACTCCATTTTAAAATCTTGTACTTTAAATAAACCTTGGTTTTACAATAAATGTACTAAGGCTGTTCAAGAGAAGAATGTTGCATATCGTAATTCGCTTGTTTCTAATTCTCCAGTTTCATTTTCTGCCTACACCAAACCTCGCAACTATTGTAAAGCAGTTATTAATCAAAGTATTCAAAGTATTTTATTATTTTTTTTGGCGGGCTCCAGGGTTTCCCCTATTCGCCGCTGAAAGTAATCTATACATTGTGCACAATTTATAATGATTAATTATACATGAAAAGTACAATGATTAATTATACATGAAAAGTACAATGATTAATTATATATGAAAAGACTATAGTATGAATCAGAGCTGTAATACTCAATATGTTCTATGTATTGTCGATTTTTTCGTTTTTTCCGTTTTAATTTCTGGAGGGTATCATACGGAAGTGTTCTACGTACTATATTGAGGTAAACTCCTCTTATTAATTTCTAATGAAAAGACTATTTACAGTGATGGTACATAAAAAGACTATATACAATGATGGTACATAAAGACTATATACAATGATGGTACATAAAAAGACTATATACAATGATGGTACATAAAAAGACTATATACAGTGATGATACGGTGAAATACTGGGCTTCGGAGTCCAGCAGACTGATCAATATATCAGGTAAGTGTAATCCAAAGAAACAGTTTAGCATTTTACTGAACCTCAGGAGCAAGAATTCTTTTTCTCCGTTTAAACAATTTCTCTGCGTAGGTGGAGAAGGCAGTGTAATATTCAGAACAGTTAACCAATCTCGGCAGTTCGGAGCAGACAAATACATTTGTGAGAAGTTGAAAGTCTAGTCTTAAATCGTCGTACAGAGGACAATGAAAGACGAGACGCTCAACAGTTTCTTGAGCACCGCAACTACAGAGAGGAGTGTTACTTAATCCTAGTGAGAACAATTTAAAGTTAAGACTTCCATGACCAGTATATAAAAACGTAACATATAAACCAGGATTGAACCAGTCCATTTTCTTGTCGTAATCAACAACCTCGGGAAAAAACTTAAAGGTCTCCCTACCCAAAGTAGAGGTGGACCAGGTATTTTGCCATGCTCTACAACATTCATTTCTCATTCTTTTAATGTCTACATTTTCTTGCAAGTCAGTATTATATGTTATGCCTTTTACAATCGCAGGAATATTTTTTCTTCTACAATATAAAAGATAATGTAACATTACTTCTTATTGGATTGGCAGTCGATGACTGAGGACCTGGAGAGCAGCTGTAGAGACAGTTCGACAAGCTCTACTTACAGTGAGAAGGAAGAATCTTTGTGCTTGAGTAAGATATTTTTGAACAAGGGAGTTACCGATTCTGTATCCCCGGGCCCCAGCCGCATAACACACAATTGGTATAAATATACAAGAGTAGTATAATTTAATGGAAGATTTCTTTACACCAAAAGTACTCCTGGTAATCTTAATAATTTTATAGTCATAGCTTTTATTTTCTGAAGTACATATTTTGCATGGTAATTGAAATTAAGATGGTCATCAAAATAAATTCCTAAGTATTTATGCTGCCGAGTGCTCCTAATCATTTCTCCATTCAACTTAATAACAGGTGGTCTATTCACATCAAGAGAGCCTTTTAGCAACATTTGTTTTGTTTTATTAGTAGAAATTTGAAGTTTATGTGTTTGACACCAGATATCCAAGTCCTCTAGAACTTCATTTGCTCTGCACTCTAGCTCCCGGCGGGAATTACCAAAAATCAGAATAGCAAGGTCGTCTGCATAAGCTATCTGAAGGATGTTGTCTCGATCAACCGAGAGCCACCCATCAAGGACCATGTTTCAGCACACAGGGCCAAGAATAGAGCCCTGAGGGCAGCCCCTAGAAACAGATCTGGAGACAGAGCAGAATCCTGAGGAAACTGTGATGCTGCGAGAATCAAAGTAGTTCGAAAGGAGACAGTAAATAGAAGCAGAGACCCCGGCCTCTCTGGACCTCGCCAGGACACTCGGCCACCAAACAGTGTCGAATGCCCCTTGGAAATCAACAAAGAGACCGAGGACATATTTAGAATTGGAATTTTGAACAGAACTCAAAACCTGACGAATAGCATCAACAGAAGACCTTCCACGCGTAAAGCCAAATTGAAGTGGGGAACTTAGGTTTCTGTCTAAATAGTAATTTAGAAGACGAGAAACAATTAATTTTTCCAAGACTTTGCCAAGGATGGGTAGCAGTGCAATGGGCCTGTAAGAGGCCGGATCATTGGAGGGTTTGTCAAAGGACTTAAGCAGAAGTTTAAGTCTAGCCTGTTTCCAAGCCAGTGGGAATAATCCTGAAGACAGACAAGCATTCAAAAGATTTAATATAATTAATGGGCATTTTTTCCAAAATCTTTTAAGTACAGAAACCTCAAGGAGATCTTGTCCAGGACATTTACCATCCCTTAAAGTTGATATAGCAGATTCCACCTCAGTATCCCTAAAAGGAGCTTCGGTTCGGGGCCCTTGGTAAGATAAATGATCTAATCTCATTGTAATTTGGATGGTGTTTTCACAGGAGGCAGTGTCCTCATGGAGCAAGCCGTCCAAGATAGCATTTATGGACAAACTCCAGTCCAGGGTTTCATTACCATTTACAATAATAGAAGAAAGAGCATCGCCGGGATGAACCTTGTTAGTAACAAGTTTGTAGGGTAATCCCCAAGGATCTTCATTTATGTTATGCTGAACAAACCTTGCCCAGGCAAGTTTCTTCTCTTGGAAAATGGTATTGAAATAACTCCTTCTATTGGATTTATACAACTCACCAAGTCTGTCAATCTCATCTCTGGGCCTGTTAGCTCTCTTTGCCCTCTGAAAATTACAACGAGCATTTTGTAAGTTTCTTCTGAGAATTGTGAGATTTGGGGTCCACCATGAAACACTATTCATTTTTTGTTTTTTCTTTTTTAGAGTGGACTCACAGACTGATTAGAATCTCTTGAACCCTAGAAACCTGCATATCAGCAGGAAACGAGCCAAGTTGGACAATTATTTCTTCTGAAGTAAACTCATGTACCTTTACATCAAAGATATTCCAATCAATGTGTTTTGTCTTAAAACACGGGAAATCAAAACAGCACCTAATAACCCTAGGATTGTTGCTTAAACTGATCATAAAAGTGATGACATTGTGGTCGCTCGAGCACCACGAAGTATGGCTAAGCCAGTTGGAAATGCCATAACCAAGAGTAGAGTTTGAAAGGGTAATGTCAATATAAGATTGACCCAGGGAAGAAACAAAAGTAGGCGGATGGCCTGGGGTATTCCACAGAGTGAGGTTATTGGACTGAATAAGCTCCTCCAAAAGCTCACCTTTAGAGTCTGTAGTGGGGCTATTCCAAAGCTGGGAGTGAGCTTTAGCATCCATCATAAAAATGACGGGAAAACCAGATAAACGGATCAAAATGTCTTCCATGTAATTTAGAAATGGCTCTATGGCCTGCCCAGCCTGACTACATTGAGTGTACAGAGAAACCACATAAATTTTTCCAAAACAGCCTTCCAAGCATGCACATGCGGCATGTGTGGTGCAAAGACTAGAAATTTTTGTTACAGTAATGAGGGGGGTCAGCAACCACCAGGGCGGCCCAAACCCTGGTGGCGTTACCACGGTTACCGACCGTAACAGGGTTTGAAGAGATAATGCGATAGCTGAGAGGGAAATTGACCACACCGTTATAAGAATACAGTTCTTGTAACCCTAAAAGTTGAAATTTGTGTTGGACCATTAACTTAGAAAGATCACTTAAAACCGATAAAGACCGTTGACAATTTAACTGTAAAGTATATACACAAGACTTTCCAGAGTTAGGTAAAGTCGGTCCGAATTTTTGTTACCTCTTGGGCTTTCACAAATTCAGGACACTTAACGTCCTTAAAGGAATGGTCTGCATTCCTCTTCTTAAGCCGACAATTTGGGCAAACAACAGGTTCCTCCATTTTAGGACAGTCTTGAATTTGATGACCCAGGTCACCGCAATGTCCACAGGTAAACTCGGACTGGTGGCAGTTTTTAGCCGAGTGTCCGTAGCCAAGACATTTAAAACAGCGGGATGCTGTGAAAAAATCCTTCATACCATGGACGGGCCATCCGACAAAAACCTTGAAATTTGAAGCCAAGAACGCTTTCCTAATTTTATTTGGGACCTCAAGAACCCAATGTTGATTGTTTTTGTTCCGAGACCTGATTTTAAAACGAACCTTAACAGACTCGAAATCTTCCTGGGAAATCCCATGATCCACAAGGTTTTTATTGAATAAGTCCTCCAGAAAATCAGAATCATTGACATCTTTAGGTATGTCATATATTATGACAGTGGGATTTAATTTTTTAGGGGAATCCACAGAGAATTTTAACTCCTTGAACTTAGGGCAGGATTTAAGTTTATTTAGATCCTTGCTGTTGTCAGTTTCGATTAGAACTCCCTTTTCTCTTATTTTTCTTATTGATTTAATCTTTAATTTTTTAAATTCAGGTTTAAGACTTTTAGAAATTTCAGCTTTAACTTCCTCACTAGTTTTACAATTACTATCTGCATTTGCTTTAACTATGAGTACGTGCTTTGTTTGAACATCCGGTAAGTTAACAATACTCTGAAATTGTTTGCCAGCACCTAAGGCAACCCACCCGCATAGGTGGGAGCCGGAACGGTTGGCAAGACATTTTGTTGTTTCCTCTGAATTTTGAGATCATTTAATTTTGTTCTCAACTTTTCATTCTCTATAGTTAGATCTATCACTAACCTTTCCATATTGTTCCAATTTTTGGACATCTCAACAAACACAAGAGGTGTCACAGTAGAGCCCTCTATAAAAACATCAAGCATATTTGCTTTTAATCCAAAGAGATAGTCAAGAATAGCTGCACTACCAGTTTGTTCACAATCTTGAGAGTCATTAAACATATGAGTAGTATTTAAAGGTCCTTTTATAGAGGGAAATTTGTCTTCCAGTGTTTTTTCCATTATAGCTAGAGGTTCCTTGAAACTGGTGTCTGGAACTTCAGAGAAAGTCAATTCACAAGACAACTCGGCTATTGAGGCACTACAATCCGACATTTTGGACGACAGAAATTTGTATGGGGGAGGATCGTCAAAGCTTTCCAGGAACACGAAGCCGCCTTTTCCATTAGGCACTGTGCAAGGGCTTTGTGACTGACACTGTGCTTCGCCCTACGGCGAGACGTCACTTTAATCAGTCCAAACTAGAGTTTGAACAGGCTAAGAGTAGAAAACCTGCTTCTTGCCCTAATGGTAGCCGAGCATTCTGGTCTCTTTCCAAAGCCATTGGCCGCAACTTTTGCCCATCTCTGCTCCCACCTCTGTCCAAATCAGATGGTTCTGTTGTCACTTCAGCCAAGGATAAAGCTGACCTGCTAGCATCCCATTTCTCTTCCAACTTATGTATTAATGATATTGGTAAAACACCTCCCACCATTCTCAACATGCTCTATTCAATGCCTCCTGTCGTCTTCCATCAAAAGGATGTTAGGAAGATTTTGACGAATCTTGATTCTAAGAAAGTTCCAGGTCGTGATGGTATTTCTCCACTTGTTCTCTAAACCTGTGATCCTGAACTTACTCCTATTCTTTGCTGCCTTTTTTTTTCACTTTCTTATTCCAAAGATGTTTTTCCTTCTGCTTGGAAATTTGCTCATATTCAGCCAGTTCCTAAAAAGGGTGACAAATCCCTCCCACCCAATTATCGTCCCATTGCAATTACTTCTACTCTTTCTAAAGTAATGGAGTAATCAATTAAGTGCCAAATTTAAAACTACCTAGAAACCTTCCGTCTGATCAACGATCGCCAGTATGGATTCTGTCAGTGTCGATCCACTGGTGATATTCTGGCTTATGTTACCCATTTATGGACTAATTCAATGGAAAGGTTCGGCGAAACAGAAGTAGTTGCTATTGACATCTCAAAGGCTTTTGATTGTGTTTGACATAAAGGTCTTCTTTACAAGCTTCCATCTTATGGTTTGCCAACTGTTTTTAGTAATTGGTTATCCAGTTTTCTTTCTGATCGCTCAATGAGGGTGAGCGATCAGAGAGCGCTCAATGAGGGTCATGGTAGATGGCTCTCTGTCTTCTAACTTCTGCACTAATGCCGGTGTCCCCCAAGGTTCAGTTCTTTCCCCACTCTTTTCCTCTAGTATATTAATGACCTGCTTCCATTGACTGGAAATCGTATCCATAGTTTTGCCGATGATAGCACATTGCATTCCACTTTCCATTTTGAGAAACCTTGTCCTGCTCAATCAGCTTCAGCTTCTCGAATATCTGCTACCAATTCCTTAAATGCCGATCTTCAGGTAATTCTCCAGTGGGGCAAAGACAACTAAGTTGATTTCAACCCTTCTAAAACTCAGTCTTGTCTTATATCTCGCAAAAAGGATTCTTCTGCTCCTATGCTTATCTTTAGTGACACTCCGATTTCTAGGCAAAATGATATATCTCTTTTGGGTTTTGGATTACTCTGACTTCTAATCTCTCTTGGCACAAGCACATTACAAATATTGCTTCCTCTGCATCTAAAAAACGTGGTTTTCTCTTTCGCTCTCAGCATTACTTTTCTTCCAAACAGCTGCTCACTCTGTATAAATCGCAAATCCGCCCAGCCATGGAATATTGTTCCCACATCTGGGGTTGGTGCCCCCAAAACCTCTCTCAGGCTTCTTGATTCCATTCAGAAGAGGGCAGTTAGGTTAATTAATGATTCATCTCTATCAGAGTCTCTCCACTCGCTGTCTCATAGAAGTAATGTTTCTGCTGCATGCCTCTTCTACAGATACTTCCATGGGCACTGTTCTTCTGAATTGGCATCTATAATTCCCGCTCTCTCTTTCACAACAGTCCGAACACGTGCCGCCACCAGCCAACATCCATTTGCTGTCCATTTTCAAACTCACAGAACCAACTTTTCATCTTCCTCGTTTATTCATTCAACTGCCGTTTCTGGAACAACCTTCCTTCATACGTATTTCCTGAAAATTACAGTCTACAGAAGTTCAAGTCCAATGTCAACAAATATCTTCTTTCGTCTTCTCAATCTCCAACCCAAGCATGGTACTAAGTACTATAGGTTCTAATACCTCTCGTGTTTGGGGTTTACAAAGGAAAAAAAAATATTTAACTCCAATAGTCTATTCACCAGCATAGGCCTAACCAACCTAAAATCAGTTTAATTAGAGAAATTTACAATAACTATAAACATATTATTAGTTGTAATTCTGTTTAATGGAACAATCTCATAAATTTATGCATTTCCAATAATCACATATTTGATGGCAAAACTGTACAGTGACACCTCACACAGTGCGGCTTCAATAAGTACGGGAATCAGTATAGTGCAGTTTATAATCTGCGAATGGAATTGGTTATAAATTAATTTCTTTCTTAGTCTACCACATTACTATTTGTATTTATGAATTTTCTAACTAATCATGCATAATTATTTCTAATATAAAAAATCCTTTGATACCCACGTATCATTATTTTTTCCATTGAAACTATTCCCAGTTTTGTGCTGATTCAGTCAGTGTGTTATTTTTTTTCCAAAGCATTAACCGCACTATGTTAGGTATTGCTTTATACCTGCAAACCAAAGATACCCCTATGGGTAGTCCAGCTAGCTGTGTCTTAGCTAACCTATACCGAGACTTCCCTACCCTGAGGCATAAAGATTTACAGATATATAGATAACGTGTTAGTAATCAACTGCCCTAGATTTATAGAGGATTTTCTGGTATTTATCCTCTGGAACTTACTCTGGAGAGAGCTAATAACAATGACTATTCAGGTAATTACTTAGACGGGGAATTTGTAATTACTCAGACGTGGGCTGCTCAGTAACAGTTTCCCTTCAACCTTCCTTTACCATCATTTTAGGAAAGCACTGAATATTATGAAATTTAAAAAACTCGTTGATACCAATATTGATATTAACATAATTACTGGTTGATATCTTCTTTTTACATTCAGGTGTGTACATAATGTATGGTTATATATCCCGTAGCCTCTATCATGTCTCATGGTGTAGAAAGCCTGTGACTACGGTTTGGCTAATTATGGGAACATTATATTTTGTTTGTCTTATACTGCTAACTGTCATCCTTATTTTTACTGTTCTTTTTAGACATTTTTCTCTCATATTTATAATAGTAAGTAAGCAAGCAGCAGCCATTATCAATCCACTGCAGGATGGAAGCCTCCTCAATAATTCACGTTGAGGGAAATAGACCATAATCTGCCACTCTGGTCCAGTGTGGATTGGCAGATACTGTATTTAGCAGTCAGAGGCTTCAATCCCAGTCTACTCAAAGAATGTGTGTGTGCTATTGCACTCTCACTCCTGACCACTTGGCTACAAAGGTCGAATATTTGTAATAACAACACCATTACTGACTTAAACACATGAGGCATATGGCCAGTCCTATGTCCAAGGACCTGCTTTAGGTACAGATTACACCATCTTGGACGTGACCGAGCACCACTACATTCTCTTTCTTCCCATTACTTTTTGCTGTTCTTATACACTACACCTTATATCTCGTGTGCGATTAGGCTAGCCAAAAATAATATTTGAGATATTATTTTTCTGCAATCACTTCTTTTTTTCTTCTAAGACAAAGTTTAGATTCTTTCAATGCTACTTTGTTTGTCTAGTTTTCTGCCCTTTGCCTCATTTGTTTAATTGCCTACACCCCCATAACACGTGTATGGTTCACTTTGAGCAATTCACACCTTCTTCTCCCCTATACTTGGGGTTATTTTAGCTGTTATAAATTTGCTGGGAACTATCGGCTTACTTCTTTGGTCTCCATTACAGTCTTATGTTCACTTCACTCGGTCTGTCAGTAAGTTGCCATATCCTGACAATTTGCTTTCATCCTGATATTTCATTTTCTTTGTTAAAATTCAGGAAGCATTAACTGGAATCAATTGGTCTTAAGTTTAGCTTAATTTTCCAATTTACTTATTTATTTTAGCATTATAGTATTTTTGTTTTTGGTTTTATTTTTTTAATTTCTTTTTCTTTTTGGTCCGTGTCTGGTTGGCTATGATGTATAAATTTGCTCGCTCTTTCTGTCTGCCACATAAACATCATAACAGAAATAGAAACCTTGCTTATTGCTGTGTTCCCTTTTGTTTTGGCTGCCGGCCCTGGATGATGTAGTTAAAATGCATTAAGTACCATTTTGCATTTATTTTTCAGGCACTTTTAATTTTTTCCATTGTAGCTACACCTGTCAGGTCAGTTCTCCTACCCATACACTTATGTAATCCATTTGCCTATATTTCATTATGGTTGCTGGGCATTTCTGCTTTCACTATGGATCCAGCAGTGTCCTGGATCCATAATCCATTATTATCTTTCAATATAGTAAAACAATTTTGCTTTATTCCTAATGATATTTATTCAACCAATGGGAGAATAGGGATGCAGATTACGTGGCAATACATAACACATACTAAAATATGTAATAGAAGTTTTACTGTGGTAAAGCAAGCTTCTGTCTTAGTGTGGTCATACTAGATACAACTCGTGCACCTGCTTTGTTTATCTAGCATGACCATGCAGTACCATTCCTGATTTCCAGTTATATTAAAGGAGGCAGCAAAGGAAGTAAGCAATCCATTAGCCATAATAACGAGAGCTTCCTTGGACTCAGGGGAGGTACCCACAGAATGGAGATGTGCAAATGTAACCCCAATTCACAAGGGAGGATCAAAGGCTGACACAAGTAATTATAGACCTGTGAGTTTAACTTCTGTTCCAGGAAAATTAATGGAGGCACTGGTTAAAATATCACTGCAAGATCATCTAGATAAGACTTCAGTAATAGCTCAGACACACCATGGTTTTGTTAAGGGAAGGTCTTGCCTGACCAATTTGATTGGATACTATGATGTAGTCACAAAAGAATTGGATGCAGGAAATAAATTTGATATTATATATTTGGATCTTAGAAAGGCTTTTGATACTGTTGCACATGGAAGACTGCTGCACAAACTGGAGCAGTGTGGCATTGGTGGCAAATTGTTGCTATGAAAAAATGGATGGTTAAGTGGCAGAAGACAGAGAGTGGTAATTAATGGACACTGCTCATCGTGGACTAATGTTATTAGTGGAATCCCTAGCGGTTCAGTGTTGGGTCCATTGTTGTTTTCTGTATTTATAAATAATATTGATGATGGTATATCAAGCTTAATGTCCAAGTTTGCAGACGATACAAAGGTTGGCAGGGTTGTAAAGGATGCTACTGACGCTATGCTGGTGCAACCGGATCTGGAAAGGGTGAGCAGATCGGCTGAGAGGTGGCAAATGAAGTTTAACATTGACAAACGTAAAGTACTACATATGGGAAACAGCAACCCCAGAGCAATGTATCAACTCTGTGGTACTACACTGACAGTGGTAGAGAATAAAAAGATCTGGGGGTAATTGTGCAGGCAGAATGAAGTTCTCTGAGCAGTGCAGACGGGCTGCAAAAGTAGTTCATGGTGTCTTATCAATGATATACAGGAATTTTTCTAGCAGGGATAGGGAGGTGATTATTCCCTTGTATAAGGCAATGGTCAGGCTGCACCTTGAGTACTGTATACAGGTCTGGAGGCCTCATTTCAAGAAGGATGTAAAGCTGCTGAAATGAGTACAGAGAAGGGCAACAAGGTTAGTGAACGGAACAAAGGGTTGCTCTTACAAAGAAAGGCTTAAGTTTTGCAAATTACAGTGTCTGGAGACTAGGCACCGGCGAGGTGATCTGATAGAGGTGTACAGAGCCTTGAATGGTTTGAGCATGCTCAATGCTGATGGGATACTGCCTCTTGCTCAGAATAATCACCTGAGAAGGCATAAATTCAAATTGAGGAAAGGAAAATGTAGGATAGATGTGCGGAACCAACCAACCAACTACCCGCTGCCTTTAGCCAGCGGGTAGTTGGTTGGTGGAACAGACTTCCATCCCTTGTTGTGGAAGTTGATAGCCTAAATAAATTTAAGGCTCAGCTGGACAGGTATTTCGAACGAATGGAGAGGTGAAGGGGTTTTTTTTTTTTTTTTTTTTTTTTGGCTGATGCTGCATAAGCTTGCTTTCTTGCATCATATGCCTCTACTAATGCTAATGCCTATATTTCATTATGGTTGCTGGGCATTTCTGCTTTCACTAGCAGTGTCCTGGATCCTTAATCCATTATTAACTTTCAATATATTAAAACAATTTTCCTTTATTCCTAATGATATTTATTTAGCCAATGGGAGAAGAGGGATGCAGGTTACGTGGCAATACGTAACACATACAAAAATATGTAATAGAAGTTTGTTGTACTGTGGTAAAACAAGCTTCTGTCTTAGCGTGGTCATACTAGATAAAACTCGTGCACCTGCTTTGTTTATCTAGCATGACCACGCAGCACCATTCCTGATTTCCATATGTAATGTATTTATGTATTCATAGATGAGGAAGAGACAAAGAGTTTTGAAAGCTTCTGTAGGTATTTTATTTTACCAAGAGAAGTGAGCAGCAAGCAGGGGGCAAAGCCTCCTAGTATATTTCGTTGGCAGTAATGATATTAAGAGTTGGAGACGGGCGGAATTACTTAACAAGTACAGGCAAATGCTGAAAGAAAAAAAAAACCGTGAGTTAGGGTTGAATTTCAAAGTGTCTGCAAATCTGCCCAGACATGATAGGAGGGAGTATATGATGAGAGCCTTGTTGATCAATTCGGCTCTGGACAGACTGTGCAATGCTCAAGGGGTAGAATTTTTCTCAGCCTGGTCTATGCTTGTTAACAGGAGAGACTGCTTCTACAGGGATGAGATACTCCTAAATAGAAAGGGTGCAAGAATATTTGTTGATGCTATCGAGGCAGTGTTAGGTGGGTCAGAAAACTGCTAGCTAGGTGGAAAACATGGAATAATAGAAGCCGCTGACAAAGTTGAAAGTGTTTCTTGCACTCCTTCTATTGAAATGAGCAGAAGTCTGGAAAGCAAGGCAATAAGGATTTTCAGGACTGCTGGGAGTCATAGTGGAACAAGTAAATACATAGGCTCTGTTAGGGTAAATAAGATTATAAAGGGTTGCATGTATACTTGCATGTACACCAATGCTAGGAGTATAGTTAATAAATTTGATGAGCTTGAAGTGCTAGTCAAGACAACAAAGACAGATATTGTTGGGATATAAGAGACATGGAGTCACACTCACATAAGCAGTGCAGAATTGGAATTCGGGGAGTACAATGTGTACAGAAAGAATAGACAGGACAGGAAGGGAGGAGGGGTTATGCTGTTAGTTAAGAAACATAAAACCTAAGGATGTTGATGTTGGTGGACAATGCAATGTTGAGTCTATTTGGTGTGGTAAGCACTGAGAAAGGGAAAATGAGAGTAGGTGTAAGTTTTAAGTCTAATGAATCTGATGAGTATAATGAGCAATTGTGCAGAGAAATAGAGTGGGCCAGTAAATCAGAGTGTCTTATAATAGGGGATTTTAATTTCCCAGAGATTTAATGTAATTTGTGGATTGGTCATTCACACACAAGCAAGGATTTTGTGGATTTAATGGATAATTGTTTTCTACAGCAGCATGTTCGGGAAGAAACTAGAGGGAGTAATATTTTTGATCTGATTATCAGTAGTGATTCTCCATGCATTAAGAATCTACAGATAAAGCAGCCACTAGGTGGCAGTGATCACAGTGTGCTGAATTAGGTAGAATTTTTTTCAGCCTGGTCTGTACTTGTTAACAGGAGAGACTGCTTCTATAGGGATGGGATACACTTAAATAGAAAGGGTGCAAGAATATTTGCTGATGCTATTGAGGCAGTGTTAGGTGGGTCGGAAAACTGCTAGCTTGGGGGGGGGATCCAAGGACTAATAGATTAACAGTAGCCACTGGCAGAGGTGAAAGTGATTCTTGCACTGCTTCTATTGGAACAAGCAGCAACCTGGAAAACAAGATGCAGGGAATTTCAGAGACTGCTGGAAGTCATTGCGGTACAAGTAAACACATGGGTTATGTTAGGGTAGCTAAGAATAGGAACAGGGGGCATGTATACTTGCGTTTACTCCAATGCAAGGAGTTTGGTAAATAAATTTGATGAATTTGAGGTATTGCTCAAAACATCAAAGGCAGATATTGTTGGGATATCAGATGCATTGTGTCACACAGATATAAGGAATGCAGAACTGGAATTTGGGGAATACAATGTGTACAGAAAGGATAGAGAGGATAGGAAGGGAGGAGGGGTTATGCTATTAGATAAGAAACACAAAATCCAAGGAAGTGAAGCCAGCCGACATCGCTGGACAGTGCAGTGTCGAGTCAGTTTGGTGTGACATAAGCATTGGGAGATCAAAATTGAGAGTTGGAGTGTACTATAGGCCTAATGACTCTGATGAGTATAATAAGAAATTTGTACAGGGAAATAGAGTGAGCCAGTAAATCAGAGAATCTTATAATGGGGGATTTTAATTTCCCAGATATTGACTGGAATTTGGGGGCTGGTCACTCACACACTAGCAGGGCTTTTATGGATTTATTGGATGACTGCTTTCTACATCAGCATGTTCGGATATCTTTCTACATCAGCATGTTTGGTGTAGAAAGATATCAGATGATTGCTTTCTACATCAGCATGTTCGGAGGCAACTAGAGGGAGTAATACGCTTGATCTGATTATCAGTAGTGATTCTTCATGCATTAAGAATCTGCAGATAAAGGAACCACTACATGGCAGTGATCAGAGTGTGCCAAAGTGGGATTTACTCAAAGAGGTAACTACCATTAGGGGTAAAGGGAAGGGTTATTGCTTTCGTAAAGGAGACTACGATGGTCTGAGACAATATTTAAATTCTATACAGTGGGACCAACTGATGATGTTACCAACAGCAAATTCAAAATGGGAAGCATTCAAGGAACTTATCTTGGAAGCTACTAAGCTTTAGATACCAACTAAGAAATATTGTTCAAGGTTTAGGCCTAAATGGATGTCAAATGAACTAATGAGACATATGGCAGAGAAGAAAAATGTGTGGGATACATATAAAATAATGGGTGACATGAAGCCTATGATAGATATAAGCTGGTCTGTAACCAGCTTATATCGATCATGGATATAAGGCGATTAGGCAGGCAAAGGCAGATTATGAGAAATCTTTGTAAAAGGATGCAAAGAAAAACAGAAAAGAGTTCTTTACCTATTTAAACTCTAGAAGGAAAGGGATAAATCAGATTGGTGCACTGGATATTGTTGGTTCAACAGTTGAGGATCCTGCTCAGGCGGCTAAAAAACTAAATGAGTATTTTACATTTACATTCACACATGAGGAGTTATTCAGGAAGGGGAATGCCAGAGGAGAATTAAACTCTGGCAGTGAGCTAATTGATTTTGTAATAACTGAGAGGAAAGTGGAGAAGAAATTGTTGAGGATAAACATAAAAAAGGCACCCGGGGTGGATGGGATCTATCCAGTTATATTAAAGGAGGCAGCAAAGAAGTAAGCAATTCCTTAGGCATAATTATGAGAGCTTCTTTGGACTCAGGGGAGGTACCCATAGATTGGAGATGTGTAAATGTGACCCCAATTCACAAAGGAGGATCAAAGGCTGACACAAGTAATTATAGACCTGTGAGTTTAACTTCTGTTCCAGGAAAATTAATGGAGGCACTTGTTAAAATATCACTGCAGGATCATCTGGACAAGACTTCAGTAATAGCTCGGACACAGCATGGTTTTGTTAAGGGAAAGTCTTGCCTGACCAATTTGATTGGTTACTATGATGCAGTCACAAAAGAACTGGATGCAGTTAATAACTTTGATATTATATATTTGGATCTTAGAAAGGCTTTTGATACTATTGCACATGGAAGACACAAATTGGAGTAGCGTGGCATTGGAGGCAAATTGCTGCTAGGGATAAAGGGATGGTTGAGGGGGAGAAGACAGTGTGGTAATCAATGGACACTGCTCATTCTGGACTAATGTTATTAGTGGAGTCCCTCAGGGTTCAGTGTTCGGTCCATTGTTGTTTTCTGTATTTATAAATGATATTTATGATGGTATAACAAGCTTAATGTCCAAGTTTGCAGATGATACAAAGGTTGGCAGGGTTGTTAAGGACACTACTGATGCTATGCTGCTGCAACAGGATCTAGTAAGGTTGAGCAGATGGGCTGAGAGGTGGAAAATGAAGTTTAACATTATTCCCTTGTATAAGGCAATGGTAAGGCCACACCTTGAGTACCGTATACAGGTCTGGAGGCCGCATTTCAAGAAGGATGTAGAGCTGCTGGAACGAGTACAGAGAAGGGCAACAAGATTAGTGAATGGAACAAAGGGTTGCTCTTACAAAGAAAGGCTTAAGTTTTGCAAATAACAGTGTCTGTAGACTAGGCACTGGCGAGGTGCATAAAGCCTTGAATGGTTTGAGTATGCTCAATGCTGATGGGATGCTTCGTCTTGCTCAGAATCACCTGAGAGGACATAAATTCAAATTGAGGAAAGACAGATGCAGGATAGATATGCGAAAATTTGCCTTTAGCCAGCGGGTAGTTGGTTGGTGGAACAGACTTCCATCCCTTGCGGTGGAAGTTGATAGCCTAAATAAGTTTAAGCCTCAGCTAGACAGGTATTTCAAACAAATGGAGGGGTGAAATGGGAGTGGTTTTTTTTTTTTTTTTTTGGCTGATGCTGTATAAGCTTGCTTTCTTGCATCATATGCCTCTACTAATGCTAAGGCTAAAAAGTGGGATTTACTCAAAGAGGTAACTACCATCAAATGAAGGGTTTTTGCTTTCGTAAAGGTGACTGTGGTGGTCTGAGACAGTATTTAAACTCTATATGGTGGGACCAACTGATGATGTTACCAACAGTAAATTCAAAATGGGAAGCATTCAAAGCATTAATCTTGGAAGCTACTAGGGTTTTCATAACAACTAAGAAATATTGTTCAAGATTTAGGCCTAAATGTATGTCAGATGAACAATTTAGACATGTGGCAGAGAAGGAAAATGCATGGGATACATATAAATTAACAGGTGACACAGAAGCCTATAATAGATATAAGCTGGTTTGTAACCAAGTCACAAAGGAGGTTAGGCAGGCAATGGCAGATTACGAGAAATCTTTGGCAAAGGATGCAAAGAACAACACCAAAGAGTTCTTTACTTATGTAAACTCTAGAAGAAAGGGGATGAATCAGATTAGTCCACTTGATATGATGGTTCAACTGTTGATGATCCTTCTCAGGTAGCTAATAAACTAAATGAATATTTTCCATCTACATTCACACATTAGGAGTTATTCAGGGAGGGTAATGCCAGAAGTGTATTAAACTCTGGCAGTAAGCTAGATAATCTTGTAAAAACTGAGATTAAAGTGGAGGAGAAATTGTTGAAGATAAACATAAGAAAGACACCTGGGGTGGATGGAATCTATCCAGTTATATTAAAGGAGGGAGCAAAGGAAGTAAACAAACCCTAATCCTATTATTCTTACATTTTATTTATTTTTTAGACATTCCTTTTTAACACTGCAACCTATTATTATTATATATATATATATATCTCCACTTTTACCATTAGTGAAGGAAAAATTTACCTGCATATTGTTTTTACAATTCCATCAATATCTTCCTCAGTTGGTGTATCTTGAATTCCACCTGCAAATGCCACATTTACAGCATCAAAAAGACGGGAGCGACATCGAAATAAGTATACTTTTTGAAAAGGTGCCACTGAATTTTCCAAAAATTCTTCTGGACTACGTTAAAAAAAAACAAAAAAAAAAAAAAAAAAAAAACAGTGATTATTTTTATTCAATATCCTTCAAACGTTTATTTCAAAATGAATTGATTCCATTTTTATTTTAAAAATGAAGCGTTTTTGATTAATCTTAATATATTAATAATAACTATACTGATATAAACTATAAATAAAAATTACACAGTGAAGTATTCAGCAGTAAAATGAAATATGGTTAAAAATTTTACTTATTTATCGAGCGATCCAATAACTTTTGCTAATATTTCTATACATTAAAATAATTTTCTGCCTAGTTAAACATTAATTTCAAAGAATAAATGCAAAGATTCTGGCATCTGCTGCTACTATTTTGATCAATATAAAACTACTCAAAGTAAAAAAACAATAAAGCTCATAATCTTATCACAAAAAATTTAAATTTACATCTAAGCAAAGAATAAAGCAAATGTGTGAGTCTCAGGCAATATATATATGCAAATATGCAACATATACATAATGCATCTACATATGTGAGCTGACAATCCTAGAGAGAATTAACAGTAATTCCTCCCAGCAATAGCTGCATGAAAAGAATGCATCAGAAATTTTGGAAAGTTCATTGCTAGATAAAAATAGGGAATATATTTTATAACTGTTAGCCCGAGAGTTTTTACTTTCCCTGAAATGATAATCTATCCATACTAATACCCAGTCAGCAATATTGTAAGGGAGCAACATCAAGCCCAATTTGTGTAACTGTGGGTATCTACTGCCAGCTGAAAGAACAGAGAGAATATGCCCATTGTAGCTAAACAAAAACGTGTATCCCAGGGAACGTGAAAATCTCTCATTCTAACTGTTTTCCTCTCCATAGCTGATGAGTAGCAAGATTAAAAACTCCCCCAAAGACTATCATAGCACATGGGCCAAAGAAGACGGTACATTCATGGCATATTGTCGAAACATAGCATACAGGGAGCCTGAAAGAATATTATCTAGGAATATGTCTAAAACTGCAGAAATTAAAGTACAATGAAAGAATTCTGCAAGCTAGGCTCTCTTCGCCAACCGCGATACCCAAAAGTTTTTACGACCGGGGTAATACAACGGAAATTGTGGGAGGTTGGCTAGGATGGGAAGCTAGCGTGAGAAAATGAGTAGGCGGGCATTTCATTAATATCTCCGACACTAGGATGCCAGGCAAAACACCCAGTGATGAGGGGATCCATTTGGGGGGGGGGAGTCATCCCTGGACCATCCGGGACAGGAAACTCGTGACTACCAGTGTTCAATGAGAGAACTTTGCTCTCAAAGACAAAGGAGAGCCCAAAGAATAAAAAGGGCCCAAAATGAAACCAAAGGGTCATTGGGGGTGTGGTCGCAGATCGCCATGGTCATTGTGATCTCCAGTGTGGCTCTTGTCCTCGCCTCAGTTGCCACTGCTTCTCATCCGAGCTCCTCCAGTAGCCGCCTGCATCACCCATTCGCCTAAGAAAGATAGAATTGCGAGGAACAGAGAAGACCGCTGCCAATGCCTCTACAGAAGGAAGCCCTGCAACAAGACTAGGGACAAATTCACCTAAATGGGTAAGCGAAGATCATTCCTAAGTATAAATGAACTTGTGTGAAACAGCCAAAATATATTCTAAATTCAATGCTACCTTTCTGAGTTTCTTTTATATATGGGGAAAGTAGAATTAAGTTAATAACATGGATTATTGTTCATGCCCTTGTATTACTTAGAGGAAGCCTATGAAATCGCAAGACCTTTGATTCTTATTTTTTTTTCTGTTTCAAAATGATTGCGCATAGATTGATGCATATTTTATTCGTCATATGTTTATGGCGTGAAAGTAGATTGTGTACATGACCTTTTTGTTTGTAATAAATAAATTGTTAAGTATTATTTGAATTGTTGTAATCCCTCTGCCAACATCTCAAACCACGCCAGGGTAAATAAACTTAGAAAATGGATTTTGCGGGATGGAAAGGTGCTAAGCGACCTTCTGATTAAAAACACAACACGCCTGTTGCTGCAGAAACTCAGGGCCCTAAAACCTCTGATTTCTAAGGGCTCACGTTATTGTCCTAACTGATTGCCTGAGTAAGGCAAGATAGACCCCCAAGAGAGAGAAAGAAAGCGAAAGAGAAGAGGAGAGGAGAGAAAGAGAGAGTGAAAGAGAGAGAAGAGTGAGGGTGGGGTCGTACAAGATGGTTTCCATGACCATGATGAAATATCAGTAATTTTTGGGGAATACTAAACCCTGGTAACAAAATGGTATCCGTCACTATGATTAAATAAAACGAGTTTAGCCGAAGTAAAACAAAGATTTAAAATAATCCCGTTATCAATATATTACTGGTACTGGAATGAAGTTTTGTCCGAACATGAGTTCAGGTTCAGGGTGAAGGTTTTGTTTGCGACAAAAGTATATGCAGGCAGTCTTCTGAGGAGAGAAGCAGAAACAATTAGCCATAGCCCAAGAGTTTATGTGGTCAATGGCACACTGCAATTAACTTTCAATGACCTTTCTCATATTGCATGAGAAATTAACTTTCTCATATTGTATGACTGTGAAAAGATGCTAAAGTCGTCTACAAATAGGGCACTGTCTATGGTTGGAGAGAGTTGTCAGCAATAGAGTTAACTTTGATAGCAAAAAGCATGACACATAGAACTGATCCTTGTGAAACTCTCTCATGGAAAAAAACTGATGGATAGAGTGGTTGGGGTTGGAATGATGACACAAGGGACTATTTAGCCAAACTGTGTGTGTGTGTGTGTTCATAGTGTATTTAATATATCAGATCTATTAAATTATATTCATGCATATATGTCAATATACTTCAAGAAGATGAAGGGATTTTCTATGTTGGCATAATTTCCAAAAGAAATGGGTCAAAGTGTGAGCTTCATTCGATTTGTAAAATGGGCAAAGAAGCGGAGGGACGAGTAAAAAGAAGAGTCTACAAGAAACTGACGGATCGTGAGTTGTGTGACAGTATGTGCACTGGGGTCAATTTTCCCCCGAAAATAAAAAGAGGTGTGTAAGATGAGAGTGCCCAATTCTGTCTTGCCAATACCTGTTTTATCTGAATCTGGAGAACCACAATTTTGGATCTTGTTTTATTTGGTAGTTTGTCGTTCATATCACTTTTCCAGATTTAATTCGTATTACTTTCTTAACTAACAGCATAATTCCTCCTCCCTTCCTATCCTGTCTATTCTTTCTGTACACATTGTACTCCCTAAATTCCAATTCTGCATTCCTTATATCTGTGTGACACCACGTCTCTAACATTCCAATAATATCTGCCTTTGATGTCTTCACCAGAACTACCAATTCATCAAATTTATTTACTATACTCCTAGCATTGGTGTACATGCAAGTATACATGAAACTGTTCTTACCCTTAGTTACTCTAAGACAGCCCATGTATTTACTTGGAATCATTTCATGATTCCCAGCTGTTCCTGAAATCCCCAGCAATTTGCTTACCAGTCTGTTGCTCAATCCAATAGAAACAATGCAAAAATTATTTCCACCTCTGCCTGCAGCTACTGTTCATCTATTAATCTGTGAAGCCCCCCAAGCTAGCAGTTTTCTGACCCACATAACATTGCCTCAATAGCATCAGCAAATATTCTTGCACCCTTTCTATTTAAGTGTACCCCATCCTTCTAAAAAGCAATTTCTCCTGTTAACAACAAACCATGCTGATAAAAAAAATTCTACTCCATAAACCTTGCACAATCTAATCCAGGGGTGAATTGGTTGACAAAGCTTTCATCATATAATCCCTCCTATCATGTATGGGTAAGACTGTAGACACTTTCGAATTTTTTAACATTGACCTGCACTGGTTAAGGAAATCCGTAGATAAACTACACTTAATGTCATTAGTGCTAACATGTACAACAATATCATCTTTTGTGCCCTTAAAAGATGATATCTGTTTTATAACATCATCAACTTTTGCCCTGTCAGACATACTCTGGTCTAATTCTACCTATCCATTTTACAGAATATATGACAATTGAGTTACTGACAATAACTCCTGTGGGACCAGCACATTCTGCCCTGAAGATTGCCGATGTGGGTGCACAAGAGTGAGCTCTGGCATTGCATTGGGCAGCTGAGAGCTTGATGTGCCCCCCCATTTTAATTCCTTTAAGGGCATCTACAGACACTTCAAACTTTCATCGACGCCCATCAGAATACTGAGTTGGCACTTAATTTCTTGATACTCTCTGCACCTAGCATACACAAAGACATCCTCCATGGCTAGATCATGTCCTGTTCCAGAAAGTCTGCAAACATTTCACATTTTGCACATTTTATTACACTGTGATTCATTGGAGAATCACCCAAATCAGTTCTCCCACAAGTCACAGCAGTCAGACTACTTTGTGCCCGTTGCTTTGCTGCTCTAGTCTGGGTCATAATTTTTCATTTATCACAATTTAATTAACAAAGAAAATTAATAAGATTTATAAATTTAATTGATTAATTGACAATACTATACTAAGCTAACAGATTAGATTCCTAAAACAATGCTATGTATTACGCTATCTAGTTTTACGTTATGCCTTACACTATCAAGTTCGAGTGTGTGGTGTTATGGAGGTTTAATGGCGCATAAGCTGCTGAGACTATAGTGCGCCTATTCATAGGAAACTGCTAAAAATAAATTTTTGTTGTAATAACTTGATTTTTGTTACAGTGATCTTTCAGAATTTATGATATAGTCCAATTTTTTTCAGGAAAGAGAAAAATTCATTGATATTTGCTTTCTCGCCAGTAATGTCATTTAGTGTCATCGGTTCTCACAGATTTCTAAGGGAAGACAGGACGGATGTTCTGTCTTGTTGATACTGTGGGCAGTCAATTAGAATATGTTTCACTGATAACTGTGTTAAACATATCAAGTTCGAGATACATGTTACGCTATCAAGTTTTACATTATAAATTACGCTATCAAATTCATGATATATGTTATGCTATTCCGTATATCAATCTAATATACTACAACAATGCCGGCAAGTTTCAAATGGTACAAAATTCCACCGATGCTAGTAACCTACAAAATCTTTATCTAAATTCAAAATAAACTAAGTAGTCCTGGTTACGCTACTTAGTTCACATGGATGCTCTCGTTCCCAACTCAAGTTGTTTTAACATTATGTAGTAGATGTCATCTGGACCAGTAGCTCTACTGAATGATTTATTGAGCAACCTTAAAAATCCTCTTAATATGAATGGCTGGTTGTATGTGTAAAACTATCGCAGAAAAATTAATGTTATACTGTTGTGCAAAGTCTTTAATTCGTTGAAAGATATACTGGCAAATGATTTCGCTAAGGCATTTGCTATTTCTTGTGGTGAGGAAAACTTCTTCCCTTTCTAGTTTAGTACTCAAGCTGGGGACTGAATCTATTAATTAATTAAGCAATTGTATTTTTCTCTAGATGATTCTGCTGTCCATGTCCTTGTTTATTAACAGGAGGAAGAGATTGCTTCTACAGAGATGGGATAAAATTAAATAGAAAGGCTGCAAGAATATTTGCTGATGCTATCGAGGCAGTGTTGGGTGGGTCAGAAAACTGCTAGCTTGGATGGTGATTAACAGACTAACAGATTAACAGTAGCCGAAGGCAAAGGTGGAAGTGAGTCTTGTACTGCTTCTATTGGAATGAGTATCAGCCTGGAAAGCAAGTTCCTGGATATTTCAGGAAATGCTGTGAGTCATGCAACCAGTAAATACATGGGCTGTGTTAGAGTAACTAAGAGTAAGAACAGCTGCATGTACATTAATGCTAGGAGCATAAATAAATTTCATGAATTGAAGTGCTGGTAAAGACATGAAAGGCGTATACTGATGGGATATCAGAGACGTGATGTCACACAGTTATATAAGGAATGCAGAATTGGAATTTGGGGAGTACAATTTGTACAGAAATGATAAACAGGATAGAAAGGGAGGAGGGGGTTATTGTTATTTGGTTTTTAGGAGCATTAGCAACTAAGGCCATATTGCTCGAGGATATGCGGTGGTCATTCCCGACCTTTCCGCATCCTCCGTATTTGGTGGTGACGGGCTCGAACCCCAGTCTAATCAAGAAGAGTGTGTTACGCACTGCTGCTGCTCCTTCCCACCTGGCTACGGAGGCGCCTGGAGGGGGTTATGCTTTAGTTAATAAACACATAAAATCTAAGGAAGTGCATCCAATTGACACAGATGGATGATACGGCAATGCTGAGTAATTCTGGTGTGACATTAGCACTGAGAAAGCAAATATGAGGGTAGGAGTTTGTTTTAGGCCTAATGACTCTGAGGAGTAATAATGAACAGAAATAATGAATACAGAAACAGAGTGGGCCAGTAAATGAGAGTGTCTTATAAAGTGGGGAAATTAACTTCCCAATTATAGACTGTAACTTTTGAGTTGGTGACTCGCACACTAGCAAAGCTTTTGTAGATTTACTGGATCATTGTTTTCTACAGCAGCATGTTCGGGAGGCAACTAGAAGGAGTAATATTCTTGATCTGATTATCAGTAGTGATTCTTCATGCATTAAGAATCTGCAGATAACGGAACCACTAGGTGGCAGTGATCACAGTGTGCTGAAGTGGGATTTACTTAAAGATGCAATTACCTGGTTTTCCGTTAAGAGGCCCACCCAAATATAAACCCATCTGGGCCTATATTAGGATTTTGTTTTCCAAATAGAAGCCCATGGGCTTTTATTGGGGACAAATAATACGCACTTTCTCGTAACATACCGTATATCGGCACTCTGCGCATGTCCGAGATGTCATTGCAATAGATGTGAACTGTGCGTCTTTGCTTGTTGTCAGAATATTTAACAATAGAAATGGAAAATAAAAAGTCTAATAAACAAAAATCTTATACTATCTAGGAAAAACTACAGTTTGTGACATGTTTAAAAGCAGGGGAAAGTCAAAATTCAATATCGCAACAAACAGGCATTAACAGGTTAAAGATGCATTGCAGGATCATCTAGACAAGACTGCAGCAATAATTCAGACACAGCATGGGTTTGTTAAGGGAAAGTCTTGTCTGACAAATTTGATAGGATATTATGATGTGGTTACAAAGGAACTGGATGCAAAAAATAATTTTGATATCATATATTTGGAAAGCTTTTGACACTGTTGCACATGGAAGACTATTGTACAAATTGGAGCAGAATGGTATTAAGGGTAAGTTGCTATAATGGATAAAAGGATGGTCGAGTGTGAGAAGACAGAGGGTGGTAATTAACGGGTGCTGCTCTTCGTGGACTAATGTTATTAGTGGAGTCCCACAGGATTCGGTGTTGGGTCCACTGTTGTTTTGTATATCTATCAGTGATATTGATGAAGGTATATCAGGCTTAATGTCGAAGTTTTTGGCAGCGTTGTTAATGGCAGTGTGCTACTGCAACAGGATCTAGATAATTTGGGCAGATGGGCTAAGAAGTGGCAACTGAAGTTTAACCTTGACAAATTCAAAGTACTGCATATGGGTAGAAGTAACACGAGAGAAACGTACCAACTGGGTGGTACTACATTTAAGGTGGTAGAAAATGAAAAAGACCTGGGAGTAATTGTGCAGTCAGATATGAAGTTTTCTGAGCAATGCAGACAGGCTGCCAGGGCAGGTCATGGGGTTTTGTCAATGATATATAGGAATTTTGCTAGCAGGGAAAAGGAGGTGATTGTCCCTCTGTATAAGGCAATGGTCAGGCCACGTCTTGAGTACTGTGTACAGGTCTGGAGGCCTCATTTTAGGAAGGATGTAGATTTACTTGAGCATGTACAGAGAAGGGCAACAAGATTGGTGAGGGGAATGAAGGGATCCTCTTACCAAGAGAGGCTTAAGTTCTGCAAATTGCGGTGGCTGGAGACTAGGCACCTGTGCGGTGATCTGATTGAGTTGTATAAGGCCTTGAATGGGTTTAGTACACTGAATTCTGATGGGATCCTTCCACTTGTTCAGATTACGAACCTAAGGAGGGGATAAATTCAAATTAAGAAAGGACAGATGAAGAATAGATGTGCGGAAATTTGCCTTTAGCCAGCGATTGGTTAATTGCTTGAATAAATTTAAGGAGGAACTGGACAGGCATTTGGAGGGAATGGTGTGAATTTTTTTTTTTTTGGCTGATGCTGCGTAAGCTCATACACTTGCTTTCTTGCATCACATGCTACTACTACAACAGGAAAAATCTTCGCCATTGGTTGCAACAAGAAGCAGAATTATTGAAGCTGGTTAAAAAACGTAAACACAAACGTCTTGAGGGTGCAGGAAGGAAGGTGTTTTATCCCGAAATTGAGAAAAAACTATTTGAATTTTTAAAAAAGGAACGAAATAACCACCGATCAGTTACCTATAACACATTGCAAAACTATATTTTCTCACCAGAATTTGGCCTTAAAATACCACCTGCTTTTAAAGTAAGCAACAAATTCCTATTTGGATGGACCAGGAGACATCGGATTACATCACGTAAAATAACTCATCATGGACAACTGGATAATCGTGATCCAAAGGAAACGCAGGAACATGTAAAGCAATACTTAATTCAAGTAAATAATGCTACAGCAGCAATGACAAGTGATCGTGTTTTTAATATGGATGAAACTCCATGTTACTTTGCCATGGCAAGAGATTGCACTCTTCACTTTGTTGGGAGCAAAAATATATGAGAAAGGAATGGGATAATTGGGTAAGAGAAGAACCTGCTGAATTTACTCCAAAAGGATATAGAAAAAGACCATCTTACCAAAAGATTGTTGAAATGGTTATTTCTGCCTGTAATACAATCCAATCACCAGCGACCAATATATTAAATCAAAAATTGCGAATTATCCTTGAAAACAATCATGGACTTGAAATTGAATCTGTTGATCTGGCTGCTAGTGATGGAAGTGAAAAAGAATTAATGGAATTGGATGAAGACGAAAACAACAATTCTTCCACTACTAACTCGGATTGCTCTGATACAACAGGTTCTGAATGAAAATTACTAATATAAATAATTCTCTTCTTGCAATTATTATTTGTCTAATATATTTATATTTTTTAAGATGATAAGAATAATTTTTAATTTTATACTGTTCTATTGTTGCAATATTTAAAATAAAAATAACCTTTCATTAATCAAATAAATATTATTTCAAAATAAACCTGTTTCTGTTAAGAAGCCCATGGACTTCTATTTAGGGACAACATGAGAACCTTAAAAATGCAAAAACCAAATACAAGCCCATGGGCTTCTTAACGGAAAAACCCGGTACCGTCAGGGGTAAAGGAAAGGGTTTTTGCTTTTGTGAAGGTGACTACAGTGGCCTCAGAGATATAAAAGTTCTACAGAGTGGGAATAACTGATGATGTTACCAACAGCAAATTCTAAATGGGAAGCATTCGAGGAAGTAATTTTGGAAGCTACTAGGCTTTCTGTACCAACTAAGAAAAACTGTTCTAGATTTAGGCCAAAATAAATGTCATATGAACTAATGAGACTCGTGAGAGAGAAGAAAAATGCATGGGATGCATATAAATTATCAGGTAGATACAAGCTAGTCTGTATCTACCTGATAATTTATATGTATCTACCTTGTATCTATCTATGGTAGATACAAGCTAGTCTGTAATCAAGTCGCAAAGGAGGTTAGGCAAGCAAAGGCAAAGGGTTCAAAGAAAAACAGCAAAGACTTCTTTACTTATATAATCTCTAGAAGGAAGGGGATGAATCATATTGGTCCACTTGATATCTATGGTTTGACTGTAGATGATCATTCGCAGATAGCTGCCAAAGTAAATGACTATTTTGTATCTACATTCACACATGAGGAGTTATTCAAAGAGGAGAGCATAAGATGTTTATAAAACTCTAACAGGGAGTTAAATGATTTTGTAATAACTGAGAGCAAAGTGCAGGAGAAATTGTTGAAGTTAAACATAAGAAAGCTACTGGGGTAGATGGGATCTATCCAGTTTTATTAAAGGAGGATGGCAAAGGAAGTAAGCAAACCATTAGCCATAATTATGAGAGCATCCTTGGATTTGGTGGAAGTCCCCCACAGACTGGAGATAATGCAAATGTATCTTCAATTCACAAAGAGGATCAAAGGGTGACATGAGGATTACAGACCTGTTAGTTTGACCTTTGTTCCAGGGAAAATAATGGAGTCACTGGTTGAAGAACTGCATGATCATCTAGACAAGACTGCAGTAATAATTCAGACACAGAAAGTTTGGTTAGGGAAAGTCTTGTCTGACCAATTTGATTGGATACTATGACAAGGTAACAAACGAACTGGATGCGAAAAATAATTTTGATATCAAATACTTGGATTTAAGGAAAGTTTTTGATACTGTTTCACAATGAAGACTACTGTACAAATTGGAGCAGTATGGCATTAAGGGCAAGTTGCTACAATGGATAATAGATGGTTGAGTGGGAGAAGACAGAGTGGTAATCAATGGATACTGTTATACATGGACTAATATTATCAGTGGTGTTCCACTCAGGGTTCGGTGTTGGGCCCATTGTTGTTTTGTATATTTATCAATGATATTGATGAAAGTATACCTAGCTTGATGTCAAAATTTGCAAATGATAGAAAGGTTAGGAGGGTTGTTAATAACAGTAATGAAAGTATGCTGCTAAAACAGGATCTGGAGAAGTTGGGAAGATGGGGTGAGAAGTGGCAACTGAATTTTAACATTGACAAGTGCAAAGTACTGCATATGGGTAACAGTAGCTGCAGAGAAATGTACCAGCTGTGTGGTGTTACACTCTGGGTAGTGGAGAATGAAAGCAACTTTGGGGTAATTGTGCATTTACATATGAAGTTTTCTGAGCAGTGCAGACAGGCTGCCAGATTAGGTCATGGGGTCTTGTCAAGGATACACAGGAATTTTGCAAACATTGATAAGGAGATGATTATTAGCATTATCATTATGCTAATGCTAATAATCAAAGGCCTAAGTTCTGCAAATTGCAGGTCCTTGAAACTAGGCTCCTGCAAGGTGGTCTGATCGAGGTGTATAAGGCCTTGAATATATTGAGCAGACTCAATCCTGATGGGAGTCTTCCTCTTGCTCAGATTACAAACCTGAGAGGGCATAGATTCAAAATGAGGAAAGACAGTCGAAGAATAGATGTGTGGAAATTTGCCTTTATTCAGTGGGTAGTTGATTGCGGGAACAAACTTCTATCTGTTGTGGAAGTTGATAGCTTAAATAAATTCAAGGCACAACTAAACGAACATTTGAAATGAATGGATCAGTGAAATGGGAATGTTTTTTTTTTTTTTTTTAGTATTAGCATTAGCCTCTACTAATGCTAATACTAAAAGAAAATCCTGATTCTGTCAGTAATTACTGTGTCTGCATTTCAACAGAAAAGATTTTGGTATTGCAGAAGTAGCAGCTTGTAATATTTGAATAGTTATATGTTTTTTTACATTATCTATGGGCTGGGATTGCACTATTTCATCATCAAATTGTACATGAGAGGCATATTTGTTCCAGTGTGCCCTATGAAATTCCAGTTGGAGCAATGCAGTGAAGGTGAGTTTACCTGTGTTTTCAGCTTGCAGATGATCACCTTATTTAGTGGATTTTTAAGAACAGACCACTCCATATTGGTATGCACGGAAAACAGATTGACAGGTCTAAAGCACTTATGGGTCCTGTTGAAAAATGAATATAGATAGGTTCACACCACCAGTGTGCAAAAGGGCAAGTTGATAAGAATCAAGAAAAAGTGATTTATTAGTTTACATCGTTTGTTGACTGTTGGAGACCCGCACTGAGGATGATGTGCACTGAAGTCTCCAAGTAAGAAGAATGGAGATGGCAGCTGGTCTATTAGATTTTCTAGGTCATCTGAAGAGAATTAGAAATTAGCAAGGATATATATATATATATAAAAATGCTATTGTAAGAGTGATGACAATTAAAGCATGCACTACAACTACTTCAAAAGGAGTCTGAAGATCAATATGTTTCAACAGAACACTCTAACAATAACCTTCACCCCTCTATGGGCTGTCAAGTCAATACTCCTATCTTGTCTGAAGATATTGTAATTTTTAATGGTAGGACACACTTGTGAATTAAAATAAGTTTCCTGTAGAGACATGCCTGTTGTTCATAGCAGTCGATGAGATTATGTAAATCATCTTTTGTATTGCGAAAGCTTCTTCAATTCCATTGAAGCATTCTTTCCATTAAGAAGTTTTGTTGGTTTTTTTTTTTTTTTCTGACTGCTTTTTAGTTGTAAAATGTAATTTGTAACATGTTTGTATCAATCTACTTTCACTTTGTCTCTCTTTGGACGGAATGGACATGTCACATTCATCTCATTGGTCGCATGAAGGTCTAATATTCCATCATCAATCATTCTGTTGATCAATATCCATTTTGTTTGAAACCAGTGATTTCAGTACAATGGTTTCTGTCACTTTTGGTTTTGCTGTTGGAAACTCAGCTGGAATGATAATTGGGGTATTACTGGGTTCTTCGGTTTTTTGTTGTGAAGGACACTGTTTGGAAGCAACAAACATGGAACATGCCAATAAGGGGTAGAAATGTACAGTTTCGCTCTGTTTTGATTATTTGTCTTCTTGCCTCTGAATATGTACTTTGTTCTTGACTTTATTTTCCTTGCTTCCATAGTTCATATATTTTGAAGAAAGCTGGGCATTACCCTTACAATTTGGGCAATGAGAAGTCACAACAGTGCATTCAGATTGATTGTGCTCCTTTCACCACAATTGGGGCATACTGCCTCACCTAAACATTCAGTTTGGGAGTGTCCATATTTTTGGCACTTGTAGCACCCAATTGGGTCTGGATGCAAGGACGGACACAGCAATAGAGATAACCTACTTTAACAGATGTTGGTAGGAGGGGAGAGCTAGAAGTGAGAATTATGTTCCATGCGAGAAAAAGAATACCATCTTTCTGAGTCATGATTCTACTTAATATAATTCCTTTCATGCACCGACCAAGTGAAAAGAACTTTAATACAAAGCAAGAGAGTAACAGACAATCAAGAAATAACATAATAAATTTAGCACAAAGAACACAGCAATAGTAGCTTTTGGCTACTGAATATAGCCGTTATCAACTAACTGAGCGCTGGAAAGTGGTGGTTTTTATGTGTGTAGATGACCTTCAAGTACACAAGCACGTGAGGTCAAGGAGGAGGGGTAATTTTGGGGGGGGTGAAGGGTGATTAGGGCAAGAAAGACAGCAGACTAGGCATGGGGGAGAAGGAAGAGAGAGGGTTGAGGTAGGTGTATGGTGATGGTGACTGCCAAGCTTGCAGGTTATGAGAGTCTGAAATACAGGTTGTATGCAGGTGGCACAGTCCCTATTAATTGTAGTTCTGGTGATGCTGATATGTGCCAATTCTAACCATGATGGATCCTGAAATTGTGTGAAAAGATAATGATTGTGCTTCATGATCCTTTTCACATAGCAGTCGCATCCTTCATGATCCTTTTCACATTATTTAGATGACTCTCTGTTCACATAGCACTTGGACTATTGCCTTCTCTGATATAGTCAATAAGTCACAATTTCGCAATTACTCCGTTCAAGGAGTTTATGATGGCATGGGAGTAACTTTTATTGGTTGTCTGCCAAAAGTAGTCAGCTGTAATAACTTTGCAGAAAGTTGGGGCTTCGTGGTCTTTACCAGAATATCACCAGACTGGAGTCAGCTTACTGTTTTCATGCAGCAGACTCTATACATTTCTGCACAAGAAATGGCGATAACTTACTCGGAAGCTGGTCTGAAAAAGAAAGTGTAGAATGAGGAATGCTGGTATCTCCTCTTGAGGTGTTTTCAACCTCGTGGTTTCAGAAAAGTTATTTTTGTTGTCTTTTGTATCTAGTCTTGAGCTCAATAGCTCTAAAGTTGGAAACAGTGTTATCTATCTTTGTTCCTTTCAGCCGTGAGATAGTGGGTTTCTTCTCCTAGGTTACTGCCCTCGCCACGGGGAGTTGTCGTTGTTTGGTTTTTAGGAGCATTAGCAACTAAGGCCATATTGCTTCAGGGATATGCGGTGGTTGTTCCCTGACCTTTCCGCATCCTCCGTATTTGGTGGTCATGGGCTCGAACCCTGGTCTAATCAAGAAGCGTGTGCTACGCACTGCTGCTCCTGCCCATCTGACTACAGAGGCACCCCGCCACGGGGAGGCAGGAGCAATGTCACTAGAGCTGATCAAGCAGTGTGTGTGTGTGTGTGTGTGTGTGTGTTACGGGTGTTTAATGGCACATAAACTAATGGCCAGTGCACCCTCCACAGCTGTGTTAGGAAATAATTCAGAATTGAAGACATTTAAATTTCATTTTAGAAAAACTATTTAGAATCGATAGTACAGTCCAATTTTTTTTAAGAAGACAGAAAAGTTCCTTAACATTTGCCCGATTGCCAATAATATGCTCTAGTGATATCGGTTCTTGCAGTTTAGTCTGAGAAAGCAGAACTGATGTTTTGTCCTGGTGATATTGAGGACAGTCAATAAGAATATGCTTGACTGTTAGATGTACTGAGCAGTGTGGACACTGAGGAGGATCATCACCTGTGAGTAGATGGAGGTGGGTCAAATGAGTATGTCCTATTCTTGCCCATGCTAGTACTACTTCTTCCCTTCTAGTTGTTTGGATGCTTGAGTGCCAAAATTTTGGTTCCTGTTTCAACTGAAAAAGTTTGTTATTAGTCTGGGTATGCCATAGCACTTTCCACTGTTCGAGGCATGCTGCTTTTATGATGATATCAAGGTCAGAGGCTGGAATATGGACAGAGGTCAAATCTAACGTTGAGGGATTTTTTTGCCGATATATCCGCTGGTTCATTCCCCTTTATCCCTGATTAAGCAGTACAAAAAGTTAGTATGTTAGTTTAAAGGGAAAAAAAAGAAAGAAAGGTAGTTTCTTTTCTGAAACTTGCTTACAATTATTTGTAAGACTACGTTGCCTACAATTAATAGAAAACTAGGATAACTTTTACAACTGAACAAAACTTTGACAAAACGCTCTAGAAAACACTCGGAGGATCGTTTGATCACTATAACACTTGCACACCTGGGGCCTACATTTGTCAATATTAAAATTCAATTGCCACTTCTCAGCTCATTTGCCTAATTTATCTAGGTCTTTCACAGTAGTATATCACGATTACTGTGATTAACTACCCTGTCAACATTCGTATCATCTGTAAAATTAGACATGAAACTTGATTGCCTTCATTAATATCATTAAGAAATACTGAAAATTTGAATCATAGTTCCAGCATTTGAATAATGTTGTTGCATTTGCAATCTTTTCTCATAGATCAGAATAAACCTACTATGAAGAGCATTAAAGACACTGTTACCTCTTCAATTCAGTAAATATTTCATGCCTAGAATGCCAGTGGAGATCTTCACCATATCTTTCTTGACCTGAAATTTGCATTTGACTTTGTACAAATTATTCTTGCCTTACTCTAAAGATATTCTATGAGATATTGAACAAGATTCTGAATCTTCTCAAAAATATTTTGCACTTCAGGGTAAGTAAGCATAGTACAATCTGTAAAACAGTGGATGTTGGAATCTCACAAGGTGGAGCTCTCAACCCCCCCCCCCCCATTCTTTTCAGCAATATCTGTTCCACTATTCGTTCAAGTTACAGCTTTATCATATACTGCTGATATATGTTATATGCCATGCAAGGGCCATGTGGGCAACCCACAAGATGGACAAACTACATGTGATATACTAAACAGTCATCTAAACACTTTTTGTGTGTATGCCAAATTTTTTGACCTGTCAATAAATCCTGATAAATACCTTATTGTTACCCTGAGTTAGATGCTTTCTGCTGACAGAACCTTATCTTTATATCTGACTAACTTCTATTAATAGTATCAAATTTTTTGGAGTAACCTTCGATGTGAACCTGACCTACATACATGAACTTTTGCAAGTAGAGATAGGGACGTGATAATCCCATTATATAAGGCTTATGTTAGACCACACTTGGAATACTGAGTATGGAGACCGCACCTAAAGAAAGACATCGAGCTTCTTGAAAGGGTGCAAAGAAGGGTAACTCGCCTGGTGAGATCGGCAAAAAGGCGTCCTTATGAAGAAAGACTTCGATATGTGGGTTGCAGAGTTTGGAAACTAGACACCTTAGAGGAGATTTGATTGAGGTGTTTAAGGCTCTGAGAGGCATCAGTAAAATGAATGAGGACAAAATTTTCAAGATTATAAATGATGCTAGAACTAGGGGACATAAATTCAAGTTACGGGGGGAAATGTTTAGATTGGACTGCAGGAAGTTTTATTTTAGCCAGCGAGTTATAAATTACTGGAATAAGTTGCCTTCATGGGTGGTAGAGGCCAACAGTTTGGGGAAATTCAAAGGTCATCTGGATAGTACTTTCGGGTAAGGGAAGCGCATAGGATGATAGGTTTAATTTCCTTTTTATTTATTTTTTATTTTATTATTTTTTTATTTATTAATTATTATTATTTAGTTATTTATTTTATTTATTTATTTTTTTTTTTTTTTGTTTTTATCATTGTTTTGTTCGGATTTTTTTTTTTTTTTTTTTTTGGCTAGTGCAGCATAAGCCATAGGCTTTCTTGCACCATGCGGCCGTTACTAATACTAATACTAATACATGCCCAATATGAATCCCCCAAAGCCTTGAGTGTTCCTTGGAGTAAAGATAGATTTATGTAAAACCCACAAAGTAATTATCAGGAAATATTTCTTGCCAACTAACTTCAGCAGTGTGCTATTTTAAGCTGTTCAAATTTGGTCTGCCATATCTCCCTAAGCAGCCTAAAGAAACTATGTGGCCTAGAATGGGTACTGAAGTGGGCCAATGGGTGGGTTCACCAGGCTCACACCACAACTAAGGCTGAACTTTGTCCCTACCTTGGATATATGCTCATAATCTTCAGATGTGCTCATCCAAACACAATCACATAAAACATTTGGAACAGTGGAGAGATGGTTGCCAGGCGGCCACCTCCTTGTGCTCAAAGTTCCAAAGTCTACATAGCTTCAATAAACATTTCCCAAATATGACCCTGATGCTCAGCTCACTACACATTAACTTGGATCTTTGGTTGACTGACAAGTTTTATGTTGATGCCATTTTGGATTCTAAATGTAGAGAGTGGGTGTGTCAATGTCAGTCTTAACCAGGATAAGTTATTTTATTTTGCAATTACATTTATTTATCTCTTATTTTTATATATTTTATTATCATTATTTTGTGAAATTAATGTACCTAATGATATGACTAGCTTTTTGGATTCGGTAAGGTATATGCAGTTTATCTTTGTAGCACTGTTTTATCCATTTGTATATACAACTGTATATAAATGGATACAAGTGAGACATATCACAAGAAAAAACATCAACTGCCATGCAGCCAGGAAGTAAAACAGGAATGGAAATTTCATTAGGAAGTTATCTTTCTATACATTAAAAAAAGTTTTCCTCCAAGTGATATTTATTCGAGCCAATGCGAGAAGAGAACAAGGGATCTAACATTTGATGTTCCATTGTTAATGCTTTTTGTATATTAATGAATATTGTATTTTGTAAATACCGTAGTTTAGTATTTTGTAAATATTTTAGTCCTGCTCTTTTGGATGCAACATGAATATTCCTCGTATTATGGAACCGGAAGCAAAAGTCCTTTTCCTAAGTGACCTATATAAATGCAGATAAATAATTACATAGTGATACTGGCCGAAGTCCAGTACAGTATACACCGGCAGGTACTTCGATGAAAGCAAGGAAGATGGTGATAACTGACAGGTGAAGGCATCTCCCTCTTCTGATTGTTTTTGTTGTCGAGGTAGGGGCTTAGCTTAGGTAGGGTGTTTATACCTCCTTCCCGCTGTTTTAAAATGGGAAAATGAGTTCTCAATTTAAGAACAGTGGCAATCATGGGAAATAACACCCTAGGCATATCAACCTAGGAAGACAGTGGGCAGGGAAAGTAGTGGCATCTACCAATTCCTTCTTTGTTCCTGTCCGTTTGTCAAAATATGGGAGTCACAACTTGTCAATCACTGCTTTCCCACTGTTTTTCTTGCCGCCATGATGGAAACTAGATACCTGTTAGTTGATCTGACTGAGGTGTTTAAAGGCTTTGAGTAGATTGAGCAAGTTCAATGCTGATGGCATTTTTCTTCTTCTTGCTCAGACTACACATCAGAGGCATCAGCGGGTGGTTGATTGTTGGAAAAAACTTCTATCTGTTAAGGAAGTGGTTATTTTCAATAAATTCGAAATAACTAAACAAATTAATTGAAGTGAATGGTCAGGTGATGTGGGAGGGTTTTTTGGCTGATACTTTATAAGCTTTCTGTCTTGCATCGTATGCCACTCCAACTACTATTAATACTACTACTAATAATAATATTCAATATACTATTGACATAAATTACATACAGAAATGTAAGAAATTTTCAAATTATTTTAACTGTTTTTATCCAGCTTATTTTTCAAGAGTTGAAGGAAAATAAAAAAAGAACAACTTAGAATATTACAACAGAAGGTGCTAAACTACCATTCACAGAAATGGTTTTTAAACTTTTCTGAAATAATGATAATTATCAGATTATATGTCTAATGCTTGCAGCATACAAATCTCACAGTAAATGATCACATAAATAAAATATTAAAAATTTTATTAAAATTAAAAGCTCACGTAAAATTTTCGCATGACATGCTTTCTTTAGAAATGATTTCCTCTCCAGTTAAATTCACACTCCCGTCAGTAAGATCACTTGCAGTTAACATCTGAAGTCTTTTCCATAATGCATTAATAAGTCTAAGAAGTTTTGGATATTCTCCCTCAAATGCTTGTTTGATAAATCCACATTCTATATATATATATAAAAAAACATAAATAAATAACACACACACACACACAGGGGGGGGGGGGCGAAGTAGGTATAGAGTTTTTATTATGGAAAAAAACATGCTGATGATTACAAAGTTATGATTATTATATTATTACATTATTATTACAATAGCTTTATTAAGTCACAATAACGATGACATACAAATTGCAATTAAGTACAATCTCTTAAGTGCTCAAATTGTTTGTCTTCAGCATTTTTATTATTTTTTTTTATTATTATTAATGGCCATATGGTACAAGGAAGCTTGAGGCTTATGCTGCAACAGCCAAAAAAAAAAATTCCCAAGTTACCCCCTGAGAGAGAGAGAGAGAGAGAGAGAGAGAGAGAGAGAGAGAGAGAGAGAGAGAGAGAGAGAGAGAGAGAGAGAGAGAGAGAGAGAAGTAGAAAGGAATCACCAAGAAAGAGAAGAATGATGATATCCAGCTCAGGACCCTGGGTTTGCCAAGCCCATACTCACTAGATGTGAGCCCCCGGGATTTACACGTTCCTGTACTCTAGTTTCTACCCTCAAGCACACTTTGGCACAAAGGTCTTTATTGTTATCAATTTATTGGCATGCTTATCTTATGAATAGAATCATGTCATCAACAGTGCATGGTTTTCTTGAAAATGCTTTATCTTTGTTAACACCCCCAAAAAAAAAAAAAGTCCATTGGGGTGAGGTCTGGTGATCGTGGTGGCCATTCAACTGGCCCTTGTTGACCTATCCACTTATGGGGGAATTCTTGGTCAAGACAATCATGCACGGTTACAGCATAGTGGGGAGGAGCCCCAACTTGCTGAAAAAAGAAGACCTCATTAGCATGCTATCATTGTAATTCTGGTATAACAGTGTCCTTCAGCATGTTAAGATACAGGTGTTGGTTTACAGTTGTACTGAAAAAGATAGGTCCAATGACCCCCTTTACATGAAAGGCCCACCCAAACTGTAACCCCAGGTTGAATCAACTATTCTTCAATTGTTATATGGGGATTTTCTGCTGAACAATACACACAGTTGTGCCTATTAACAGCACCTGACAATTTAAAATTTGCTTTGTCAGACCAACAAAGTTTTCGAATGATGCTATCACCTTGTCTTTTTTCATTCAAAACTACCTCGCAGAATTGTAAACAGCGATCCAGATCATCCTCTGATAATCCATGAATTAATCTTGGCCGATACATTTTCAAACCTAAACTTTGCATCAGATGGCAAAATTAAAAAAGAGAGCTTATGGAACCGGAAGCAAAAGTCCTTTTCCTAAGTGACCTATATAAATGCAGATAAATAATTACATAGTGATACTGGCCGAAGTCCAGTACAGGACAACTACCAAATCAAATCAAAAATCAAACCCCGCGGGTTTGATTTTTGATTTGATTTGGTAGTTGTTGGCGCATCGGCTTCTGTGGCCATATTGCACCTCCCAAGGTTTTTGCAGTACTTTGATCCAAGCCCGAGGCGGGAATCGAACCCGCAACCTTTGGGTTGCCGGGCAGGTACTTTACCCACTCGGCTAGCCCAGTCAGCCCATTCCTGCGGGGAATGCTGAACTAACTAGAAGCTCTCTTTTTTAATTTTCGTGGGCTTTGAGTAAATGCCACAGCAATTAACATTTCATTTTCAGGGGTAGTAATATTGGCTGGTCGACCATTCTTTGCCGTATTACAGATAGACCCAGTCTAATCAAATTTATCGTATATTCATATTGAGGTAAACTTCTCTCATTCTAATTTGAATTTATGCCCTCTCAGGTGATTATTCTGAGCAAGAGGAAGAATCCCATCAGCATTGAGCATGCTCAAACCATTCAAGGCCTTATACACCTCTATCAGATCACCTCGCTGGTGCCTAGTCCCCAGACACTGTAATTTGCAAAACTTAAGCCTTTCTTCGTAAGAGCACACCTTTGTTCCATTCACTAATCTTGTTGCCCTTCTCTGTACTCGTTCCAGCATCTCTACATCCTTCTTGAAATGTAGAATTCCTAGAATACTGTATACAGGCCTCCAGACCTGTATACAGTATTCTAGGTGTGGCCTGACCATTGCCTTATACAAGGGAATAATCACCTCCTTATCCCTGCTAGAAAAATTCCTATATATCATCGACAATACACCATGAGCTACTCTTGCAGCCCATCTGCACTGCTCAGAAAACTTCATATCCGCCTGCACAACCACCCCCAGGTCCCTTTCATTCTCTACCACTGTCAGTGTAGTACCACAGAGTTGATACGTTGCTGTTTCCCATATGTAGTGCTTTACATTTGTCAATGTTAAACTTCATTTGCCACCTCTCAGCCCATCTATTCAACCTTTCCAAATCCTGTTGCAGTAGCATAGTGTCAGTAGTGTCCTTGACAACCCTGCCAACCTTCGTATCATCTGCAAACTTGGACATTAAGCTGGATATACCATCATCAATATCATTTATAAATACAGAAAACAATAATGGACCCAATACTGAACCCTGAGGGACTCCACTAATAACATTAGTCCACGATGAGCAGTGTCCATTGATTTCCACTCTCTGTCTTCTCCCCCTCAACCATCCCTTTATCCATAGCAGCAATTTGCCTCCAATGCCACACTGCTCTAATTTGGGCAGCAGTCTTCCATGTGAAACAGTATCAAAAGCCTTTCTAAGATCCAAGTATATAATATCAAAGTTATTCCCTGCATCCAGTTCTTTTGTGACTGCATCATAATATCCAATCAAATTGGTCAGGCAAGACTTGCCCTTAACAAAACCATGCTGTGTCTGAGCTATAACTGAAGTCTTGTCTAGATGATCCTGCAGTGCTTCTTTTACCAGTGCCTCCATTAATTTTCCAGGAACAGAAGTTAAACTAACAGGTCTATAATTACTTGTGTCGCCCTTTGATCCTCCTTTGTGAATTGGGGTCACATTTGCACATCTCCAGTCCATGGGTACTTCCCCTGGGTCCAAGGAAGCTCTCATAATTATGGCTAAGGGTTTGCTTACTTCCTTTGCTGCCTCCTTTAATATAACTGGATAGATCCCATCCACCCCAGGTGCCTTTCTTGTATTTATCTTCAACAATTTCTCCTCCACTTTACTCTCAGTTATTACAAGATTCTCTAGCTTACTGCCAGAGTTGAATACACCTCTGGCATTCCCCTCGCTGAATAACTCCTCGTGTGTGAATGTCGATGCAAAATATTCATTCAGTTTGTTAGCTACCTGAGCAGGTTCATCAACAGTTGACCCATCGATATTTATTTGAAAAATAAATCTGTGAACGGTAATAACAATTCTGTGTTAAATCATGTTCGTGGACTGTTATGTCGATTGCTCAAGACATATTTTTCGCACGCAGAGATGCAGAATGTGAGGCTCAAAGGCAAAAACTTCATAATATGCCCTATTAGACACCGGTGGATTATCATATGAACTTCCTTTACTTAATGGCAAACCATAATTGATAACCACTGATACTGACATGTCCGATGGTCTGGCTAATGGAGCCGTAGGAAAATTGGCATGTATTGAATATGACAAAGAGACATTGTATTAAACATCTTTGGTTGAAATTTCCAGGATCACCTGTTGTGGGTTGACCTGCTAGAACGAAGGCTCGTCAGTTTACTATGGCTAGAGAAATCGATTGACAAGGCATACCGATCGCAAGAACAAGTACGAGTGTTTCAACGAATAACAACAGAAGGTTCTTGGCTAAACAAAATCATTTTCCACTAGTACTAGCTTGTGCTATTACCATCCACAAATCTCACAGAGGTACTTTGAATCATTGAATTCATCCATTTTGTTTTACTTCCTTACATGGCTAAAGGAGCTGCACGCTACACTGCTACAACAATTTTCTCACAAAAACTGCAATCAAATACCAATGATGCTCAGTGGAGATTTCAACATTAATTTTGCAGATATTCAATCCAAACGGATTCTTTTCAGACTAATCCCCTTTAACTTCATCCGAGACAAAGATGTTTTCACATAAAATAAACATCTGTTGTATGTACAGAGTACACAACCTGCTTTTTTTTTCTCAGGCGCATAAAACTTCACAACACAAGATTGTCAATTTTATGTTCCACCAAGGAGTGGTGACATGTTTTTTAGATTTCCTTTTAGGTGAGTAACAGTTTGAGGAGAGTATTGTAAACAAGAGTAGCACAGTCAGCTGGAGGTATATTTTCAGATACTTCAGGAAGACAATAAAATTCGGAAATCAAAAATATTAGAGAATTTTTGCCAATTACCATTTCGCAAGGAAAAACGAGGTGGTGGAAGAATACCAGTAAGAAATGAAGAAATAGACTGAATCTGAAAGAAAATGGCAGAATGATCAGAGAAAGAGCAGAGCATTAAATCAATATTGAACTGACTACTGACCAATAGAAGAAGAACAAGAATAATGTAGATCAGGTTTGTTGAGAATATTAAGTCAATGCTGAAGGACAAAATCTTCAAGAAGACTTGGTTCTCTTCTTCTTCCAACCATTGTTGGAAGAAGAGAACCAAGTCACGGATTTGGTTTGGCTTGGGTTTTATTGGCGCATTAGCTACTGAGGCCATAGTGTGCCAAAACCAGGTCGTAAAAGTACAGAAATAAAATTTTAGTGACCTAAAAAAATGAGGAAATTATGTCACAGTATATATATTACAATAAAGGCATAAAAATTTATAAAATATAACAATAAATATAGCAATAAAATGCAATTTTAAATACAAGTATAAAGGTTAACTGCGCAAAAGACAAGTGGTCGCTGTCAGATAAAATCCGACTGAATGTGTAAGGCTCAGCCAGACGACTAAAATCTGTAAAATATAAAACACGCTCATATCTATAACGTGGACACTCAATTAAAATATGATAAATGGTTAAAGGGGTGCCACAATTCTCACACATAACACGGTCATCAGCCCTCAGCAGAAATGCATATGTAAGATGACTGTGTCCTATGCGGAGGTAAGCTAGAACAACTTCCTCTCTGTGGTTCCTGCGCAGACTAGACTGCCAGTGTCGGACGACAGGCTTTAGCTGATAGAGTTTGTTTGTGACTTGCTCACGCCAAGATTGTTGCCATTGGGAGAGTAATTTATTATGTATTAGCTGCCTATAGTCTGTATAGGGTCTAACAGGGAAAAAGTGTTTTGGGGTTCTGGTGATCTGGTCACAGCATCTGCCAGTTCATTTCCCCTGATCCCAATGTAGCTTGGAATCCAGCAGAAACGAATGTCAAAAGGACACTCAGACAGAGAGTGTAGCGTATGCTGAATCTGGGTCACAAATGGATGAGGATTATACCTCATCCCCGATAAAGCCTGCAGTGTACACCATACACCTTTGATACCTATGGGTTTTAATGTGGTCCAAGGCTAACTCTATAGCATACAACTCAGCTGTATATATGCTGCATTCTTGGTGAACCTTTCCAGATATAGAACGACCTGGAAAGGTAGCAGCAGATCTGACAGACAACTCTGACTTCAGGCCATCAGTGAAGACAGGCAAGAAGTCAGAATATTCAGCTCAGTGGGCAGCGTAGAGCTGTTGGTAGAGACAGAACGTGGAGTTATGGACTTACCCAAATTTTTAATGGAGAAGTCGCATGATGGTAAGAGAGAATGCCAGGGTGGAAGTGGTTGCCTCGGTGACTGGGCAACATTGTCTACCATGATGTCAAGTTCTCCGAGTAGCTCTTGGACACAGATACCAAAGGGCAGGTTGGCAGTATGATGAATGTATATAGGTTTTCCCATCATGGCTTGAAAATGGATGTCCATGTAGGGTTGTCTGGCAGGGATTTTAATTTAAAGGTACATTTTAAAGACAACTGCTTTCATTGAAATGGCAGTGGTGGTTCAGTTGCTTCAACATATAAACTCTGTACAGGGGATGTTCAAAATGCTCCAGTAGCAATATGGATGGCTTGGTGGTGAACTGGGTCCAGCCACCTAACTACGCGTTTCTAGCCAATGCGTACATTTCAAACCCATAGTCTAGTTTAGATCGGACAAGCACATGATAGCAGTTGAGTAAAGTGGAGCGGTCTGCTCCTCATTTATTGGAGGAGATAGTGCGGAGGAAATTCAACCCTCTCGTGCACTTCATCCGCAGTTGACGAATATATGGTAAAAATGTTAACTTCTTATTGAAAATGAGCCTCAAGAATTTTGTCTCTGGTGCTACTGGAATCCCATCAGACAATGTCTTGTCTGAGTTTAAGTTCTGGTTCAGGGTGAAGGTTCCGTTTGCGACAAAAGTGTATGCAGACAGTCTTCTGTGGCGAAAACCTAAAACCATTAACCACTGCCCAAGAGATGACGTGGTCAATGGCATGCTGCAATTGTCTTTCAAAAACCCTCATACTGAATGACTGCAAAAAGATGCTAAAGTCGTCTACAAAGAGGGCACTATTTATGGTTGGAGGATGTTGTTCAATTATAGAGTTACCTTGATAGCAAAAAGCGTAACACTTAAAACTGATCCTTGTGGAACTCCCTCTTCTTGGCAAAATGGCCGGGAGAAGATGGACCCTACATGAACTTGGAAAGACCTGTTTGCAAGGAAATTTTTAATAAAGAGGGCAACATGTCCCCTAAGACCAAAGTTATATATGTCTTTTAAAATTCCATATCTCCAAGCCGTGACATACGCTTTTTCCATATCAAAGAAAACCGACACCTGGTGCTCACGTTTCAGGAACACATCACGTATAGATGTTTCCAAGCAGATTAAATGGTCAAGTGTTGACCTATTCCTTCGAAATACCAAAAAAGGCAAGCAGTGACCATTCTTTCCAGGATCTTGCACAAGCAGCTCGCCAAGCAATAGGATGGTAATTTTTTGGTATTTTTGAATCCTTTCCTGGTTTCCGAAAGGGAAGGATGGTTACCATATGCCATGAATCCGGAAATGTCTCTTCAATATAGATTCTATTATTAGCATTAGCATACGATGCAAGAAAGCAAGCTTATGCAGCATCAGCTAAAAAAAAAAAAAAAAAAAAAAAAAAATCCCATTTCACCCCTCCATTTGTTCCAAATGCCTGTCCAGCTCAGCCTTAAATTTATTTAGGCTATTAGCTTCCATAACAAAAGATGGAAGCCTGTTCCACCAATCAACTACCCACTGGCTAAAGGCAAATTTCTGCACAACTATTCTACAACTATCTTTCCTCAATTTGAAACTGTGCCCCCTCAAGTACTTAGTATGAGCATGATGAAGAATCCCATCAGCATTCAGCTTGCTCAACCCATTCAAGGTCTTATACACCTCAATCAGATCACCTCGCAGGTGCCTATTCTCCAGGTGCTGCAATTTGCAGAACTTAGGCCTTTCTTGGTAAGAGCACCCTTTTGTTCCCCTCACCAATCTTCTTGCCCTTCTTTTTACTCATTCTAGCAACTCTACATCCTTCCTAAAATGAGGCCTCCAGCCCTGTACACAGTACTCTAGGTGTGGCCTGACTATTGCCTTCTATAACGGGATAATCACCTCCCTATCCCTGCTAGCAAAATTCCTATATATCATTGACAAGACTCCATAACCTGCCCTGGCAACCGTCTACACTGCTCAGCGAACTTCATATTTGACTGCACAATTTCCCCACAGGTCTTTCTCGCTTTCCACTTCCCTGAGTATAGTACCATACAGTTGGTATGTTTCTCTTCGGTTATTGCTAACCATATGCAGTACTTTGCATTTGTCAATGTTAAACTTCAGTTGCCACTTCTCAGCCCATTTTCCCAACTTATATAGATCCAGCTGGAGTAGCATACTGTCTTTACTGTCGTTAACAACCCTGCCAACCTTTGTATCATCTGCAAACTTGGGCATTAAACCTGATATGCCTTCATCAATATCACTGATAAATATACAGAACAACAATGTGCCCAACACCAAATGCTGGGAACTCCACTAATAACATTTGTCCACGAGGAGCAGTATCCATTGATTACCACTCTCTGTTGTCTCCCACTCAACCATCCCTTTATCCATTGTAGCAGCTTACCCTTGATGTCATTTGTACCTCTCCAATTTGTACAGCAGTCTTCCATGTGTAACAGTATCAAAAGCTTTCCTGAAATCCAAGTATATGATATCAAAATTATTTTTTGCATTCAGTTCCTTTGTGACCACATCATAGTATCCAATCAAATCGGTCAAACAAGACCTCCGTTTAACAAACTCGTGTTGTGTCATAACTATTACTGCAGTCTTGTCTAGATGATCCTGGAATGCTTCTTTAACCAGTGATTCCATTATTTTACCAGGAACACAAGTTAAACTAACAGGTCTGTAGTTACTTGTGTCACTTTTTTAACCCCCTTTGTGAATTAGTGCTACATTTGCACACCTCCAGTCCGTGGGGACCTCCCCTGAGTCCAAGGAAGCTCTCATAATTATGGCTAAGGGTTTGCTTACTTTCTTTGCTGCCTCCTTTAATATAACTGGATAGATCCTGTCCAACCCAGGTGCCTTCCTTATGTTTAACTTCAACAATTTCTCCTCCACTTTGCTCTCAGTTATTACAAAATCACTTAGCTCCCTGTTAGTGTTTGATTAACTTCTGGCACTCTCCTCATTGAATAACTCCTCATGTTTGAGTGCAAAAATACTCATTCAGTTTATCAGCTACTACAGCAAACTCATCAACAGTCAAACTAACTATGTTAAGTGGACAAATCTGATTCATCCCTTTCCTTCTAAAGTTTACATAAGTAAAGAACTCTTTGCATCCTTTGCCAAAGATTTCTCGTAATCTGCCTTCATCTTCAACGTGGTATCCTTGACTGGTGACATTGTCTTCCATTAGAAATGGTGGATAACACAGGGAAGTGATCACTGCCATAAAGGATTTCTTCAACCTCCCATGTACTAAGAGGCAGGAGGAATGCAGAGCAGATGGAAAGATCAACGGCAGTAAATGCAGGTAGCAAAGTGGAAAAAGGTATTAGATCCTGCACTTAGAAAGGTCAGATTGTTCACAAAAAATCGCTCAATAATCCAACCTCTTCTATTGATGTCAGAACTACTGCACAGAGTATTATGTCCGTTGAAATCCCCTAAAAATAGAAAACGGGGTGGCAATTGCTTAATGAGATCATCAAGGTCTGCCTGTGAGGATATCGTTCCCAGGTGGCAAATAGATGGAGCAAACAGTTAAAAGGTACCCTATTGTAAGACTAACTGCTACAGCCTTAGGTTAGTGGTAAATGGCATAGCTTCAAAGGGGGGGTGTGGTTACCCACGATACCAATTCCTCCGTGGGCAGGTCAATCCCCAGCTCTGGCTCTGCAAATAACTGAGTAGTTACATTAGTAAGGGTGTACGTCTCCTGATATATGTTTAGCTCTCTTTTTAGTTTCTGAATTTCCTTTTCATCCTTCCACCACTGGCATGCTCGAGAGTACACAGGGTGTTCTCCTTGGCAGTTAGTACAACTTGGCTTAGAAGCTAAACATTCCTTGCTGTCTTGGTCTTTAACACCACAGCGAGCACAGGCAGGGGTGCCACGACAAGCTGTTTGAGAGTGGCTGTACTTTTGGCATTTAAAACACCTGAGTGGGTTTGGAATATAAATCCTCACTGGGCAGTTTAAATAGCCTGCCTTTATGGAACTTGGAGGCCATGGGGTGTTGAACGTTAGAATGAGAACTCAGGGTAGGGCCGAGATTCCCATCCTCCCACATCGATATTCTTTTGACAGCCGTCACTCCTTGATCTTTAAGTTCAGAGCAAATCTCTTCTTCAGAAACATGAAGGAGGTCCCACTCTGATATGAACCAAGTCACGGACTTGGCATTGAAATCACCAGTTACAATAAAATTTGCTGGGCACAAGATTTTGAAAGCATGGTTGAAAAAAGAAAGAATTCCATCCAATTCATCTTGAGGAAGGCAATAAACCGAAAAAAAAAAAAATAATAATAATATATATATACTTCCAATGGAACCAGAGAAATATGTACAAGTTACAAACAGGTTTAGATAGCCAATCAAAGTAACCCCCAAAACATCATTCAAAAGCAAAATAAGGATAATGATATGGAGCATAGAAGGCTCTTTTTGGTTGTAGAGAAACCAGTTATCATTCCACTCAAATAATAGGGCTCCTGAATTAACAAAATATCAATAGATTTCTGTAAAGAGATTTGCCAAAGTTCTCTGCAACAGTTTTTGATTTTTGACCATTAATGATGAATTTTAACAGAAGAACTGTATGCGATAGAACTATAATTATGATTTGGTACGATTCCTTACATTTTCCAAAGTTCATACATATTCACTACAGATAACATTTCGGACTGAAAGTTTATGGTCTTTCTTTTTACACTTACAGTTGCAGCAACAAGAGGAATGATCTTTAGTGGGACAGTCCTCAAAGACATGTCCAGTATGGGCTCAGCGACTGTAGGATGGATTATCCTGAGAACAGAGTCCATGACCAAAATACAAAAAATACCTGGTAGCTACTGTGAAATGCCTATATCTGTGAGAAGACCAATCAATATATAAGCATTCTAAGGAGATAGCAAGTTTATATATTCTTGGAGGAAAGCCTAGAATCCAATTCACAGTTTGTATAGATTTTCAGGAAGTACTAAATGAAAGGTAACTTCTTTAGTGAAGTCATCAAAAGAAAAACTTTGTTCACTATAGTTTTTATAAAAAAGATCCTCCGAGTATTTCTTCCTTGGAGGAATTTCTCTGTCATAAATTAAAATGGTTCATTTTAGAATTTTAGGGGATTCCATCTTAATACCCATATCAGTCAGTGAAAAGGTAATGAAGCTATCTTACAAATATCTTCTGAGGTGGTTGTCTCTACAGCAATACCTTTGTTCTTTATCATTTTTATAGATTTTATTTTAACCTGTTTTAAGGACTGTCAGAAGGTCTTAGCTATGTTATCAAAAACATCTTTATTGGTGGAACAAGTACAGTGAATTCCGGTTATTTGGGCCACCAGTTAATTGCGGCAGCATTTGGGGCAAATCTTAAAAAACAGAACCAAATCGAGAAAATGGCCAGGGTTCCGCATTCTCCATATTTGGTGGTCACAGGCTCGAACCCCGGTCTAATCAAGAAGCATGTGCTATGCACTGCTGCTTCTGCCCACCTGGCTACAGAGGCACCAGGTGGGCAGAAGAGAGAGTATTTGCAATTTCAAAAGAATTGCAGATTTTTTTCCCTTTTAGAAGTATTATCGGAGTAGTTATAGGAGGATGTTTTCCATTAATTCTTCGAACTTTAGTCCAAACGGTTCTGATGTCTGTGGTTCTGTTTATAGGGAGGCATATCTGGACCATGTCTCTTTTTTGCTTATTCATTGTATGTGACGAGCTTTAGCTCTAGCTTTCTTGAACTGTATGAGATTAGCTGTGGTTGGGTATTTACAAAATAAATTCCAATATCTATTCTTCTCTTTCTTGGCATTGCTACAGGCTTAATTCCAGCATATTTTTGGGTGCGAGCAGGCTTTGATAGATGATTTGGGTATGGTGGTTTCTTCAGCTGCCATTATTTTCCAAGTGATGTAAGTTACTGTAGAGTCAATTATGACAGTCTCAATAGTCTGAATATCTAGATGTTCCAGTTTTTGATATTTCTTCTAGTTAACTTTGTCAAATTTCCAAACACTTTTTATTTCAGTTTGAGGAGAAGAGTTAGACGACTGTGTGCATATTACTAGAAAGTGGTCACTATTACGAAGGTTATCAGGGACCATCTAATCAATAAGCGGAAAGAGGATTGGTGAGTATATTTGAAAGATCAATTGCAGAAGTTGACCTTGAGGAAAGATGCACGTATGTGTGAGTCCCATTGTTTAATAATGTTAAGTGGTGCAAGAAACCCCATAAGGGGCGATGCCCATTCCAGTCACCCAAGATACAGATATGTGGTGGCAGCTAATTAAATCATCCAAATCTGCTAAAGTGTATGAATTACTGGGTGAAAGGTATAAGGAAACAACTGTTACTGCTATCCCAACCATAACTTTGGCAGCAATTTCTTCTAAAGTTCTTTGTAGTGGAATAGGTTTGAAAGGAGTTCTAGAGTTTACTAGCAATGCTACACCTCCATGTGCTGTATTAGAGTCGTTTCTATGCTTTCTAAACATTATATGATATTTTATGCTCATATATATTTTAGGGGTCAGGATTGTTTCCTCTAGACAAAGAACAGCTGGCTTATATTTGTCTAAGTTAGTTCTGAGTCCGCAACAATTCCACTGAATGAATCTATACCTTATTGGGGATTATCGGGTGTGTCTGCTTGCTTATGGGATGTGGTTTGTGTGCGCCTGTCTAGTTTTGTTTTTTCCGTTTTTGGGAGAGTTGGCCTGGTGATGTGCATTTCCTCCTCTTCTGCATGAATTTCAAGAAGTGGTTCATCTTGGTGTGAATTTCTATCTATGTCCATGGTATCAATAGTTGATTTTTGATAATCTCTTTCAGAGCTTGTTTGCTTTACTGGCTGCTGTACAATGTTTTTATCTGACAGTATTGTCAATGGGGAAGTTACCAAATGAGTTGATTGCTGTTGAGTAGGCCATGCTTTTAGTGTAGAGAGGACTGACATTGCCCAATCGAAATTGAGATGCTTGGTGTAACTGAACCATCTGTTTGCACTGTTATGGATAGTTGCTTTTTTACAACTAAAGAATAGGATGGCAATTTATTAGAAATTTAAAAATGTCTTTTTGCTTCTTGGTATGGCACCTTATGTTCTACTTTGTACTTCTGTATATTCTTTTCTGTCTGCCACTGGATGTACTCCTTTGAAAATGCTGAATGATTTTCCTTGCAGTTTGGGCAGCATTGTATTTCAGTGGTGCAGTCTGTGTGAACATGCTCTTTTGAACCACAGAAGACACAGGTGGTTACACCCCTGCAGACTGCTTGCGAGTGTCCAAATTTTTGACATTTAAAACACCGGACTGGGTTTGGAATGTACAGTTGAATTTTGCACCTTAAATATCCAGCTTTAACAGTTGTTGGTAGAATTGGTGTTTTTAATGTAAGAATGACTGTTCAGGTAGAAGTAAGAATCCCCATCTTTCTTAATGACTATCCCTTTGGCATTTATCACATTTTGATCACTTAATTCCTGAACTATCTCTACCTCAGATGCATTAAGGAGATCCCACTCTGCTATTACCGCTTTAGAGGAGTTAGGGTGGCATGAGGGGTAACCTTTGTGAGAGTTCCACCAAAAGTCTATGTTTTTAATAGTCTTTCTGAGTGCTTGTTCTCACTCATCTCCACTAGGTCTCCAGATTTTAATCTACAAACAATTTTTGGAGGGCCCACCACATTTTCAAGACGTTTCTGTATGAAGAGTGGGGAGAGCTTACTCAAAGGATTATCAGTTAAAGAATGCAGTATCAGAAATAGAGCAGCAGGGTTTCTGTTCCTTCTTTTTTCTGAAGTTTTGCATTACATGCATTTAAGTCATCTCTATTTGAGAGATCTGGATCGTGAGATCCATAAGTGACATATTTATTTATGTCCATCTTTGTTCCTTTTATCCCAGGGAGAGGGATTTTCTTCTCCCAGGTTACCGGACACGCCACGTGGAGGCAGGCACGGTGCCACCATTGACCAAGCAGTTTAGAAAGTTAGTTAGGTTAGTACAAATTATATCAATAGATATACAAGGAAAGAAAGGTGTATTTCCTTTCTAGATTCCTACTTCAAAGCTTTTCAGTAAACAATCACTTACAAAAAACAGAAAGAATAAAGACACTAAAAAATAAATATAACTAATCCACTGAGAAGAGCATTATGTATTGCCCAAAATATTGCTTTGACACTATCTATCAATTGGCACTCGGGGCCATCACAGAGAAGTGATCACTTCCATATGGGTTTCCTACCACCTCCATGTAGCAAGTAAGGGAAGGAAGTAGAGATGGGGAGCAGATAGAAAGATTAATTGCAGAGAACATACTGGGTAGGCATGTGGAAAAAGATGTTTGTTCCCACATTTAGAAAGGAGAAGTCATTGTCAGTGAGCATATGCTCTATGACTCTCCCCTTCCATTGATGTTAGCATTGGCCCACAGAGTGTTATGTCCATTAAAATCGTAAGGTAAGGTAAGATGGTAAGGGCATGACAAGATCATCAAGGTCTTTGTGGGGGAAGTCACTCCCATGTGGCAAATAAGCAGAACAAATGGTTAATAAGAACCCCACTGTAAAGCAAATTGCTACAGCCTCAATGCTAGCTGAAAGTTGCAAAAGTTAAGAGGTTCTGGTTGCCCATGAGGATTCTGACTCCTTCATGAACAGGGCCATCCACAATTCTGTCCTTACGAATTATGGTAGTGTTATGCATGGTGGGATCATCATTTTCCTTTAAATAAGCAAGCTGGCTTGTGCTTTTGCAGGACTGCTTTGATGTAGAGGTCATCAGTATTTTGCCAGAATCCACGGCAATTCCACTGCAGGAATTTAGTCATTATTCTGGCTTGGTGAGTCCATCAGGCAGCTTCCAGATTGCCAAAGGCTTAATTTTGTGAGCCTTGGATTTATCTTTTTTGGAGAAGTATGGACACTGCCCTGTGTCCATTTCTTCCAACGAAAAGAGCTTCAAAACTCAGTCATCATGTACCTCCTTGGTTTCGAAATCCATTTTTTCTTGCGCTGACGTGGGAGGTTCAGTTTGCTGTAATGTTAATTTAGTGCTAGCTTTTGGTAAGGCTGGAGCACTGGGAGGTACCAATATTGGAAGGGCAGCTGACTGAGATTTCTGTACTGGTTTTTCTGAGCTCAGTAAGTAGCAGGTGATGGGCATGAATGACTCTTCAGTGGTATAGTCATTTCTGGATGAATCCCAATCAAACATTTCTGGGATACCTTTTCAGCATATGTTGCCTTACTGCTACTTACTGGTTTAACTGTTTTACTGTCCTGGTGCAAGATGTACAGTTCTGTCTTTGTGCTTGTTAACAAGAGAGACTGCTTCTACAGGGATGGGATATACTTAAATAGAAGGGGTGCAAAAGTGTTTGTTGGTTCTATTGAGGCAGCATTAGGTGGGTCACAAAACTACAAGCTTGGGAGTGATTCACAGACTAAGAGGTTCAAAGTAGTGGCAGGCAGAGGTGAAGGTGATTCTTGAACTACTTCTATTAGATTCAGCAGCAGCCTGGAGGTCTGGGTGCTGGGGGTTTCAGGGACTAATGGCAGTCATCATGAAACAAATAAATACTTGGACTGTGTTAGGGTAACTAAGAATAAGAATAGGTGCATGTATACTTGCATGTACACCAAAGCTAGAAGAATAGTAAATAAATTTTATGATTTTGAAGTGATGGCCCAGACCTCGAAGGCAGATACTGTTGAGATATTAGAGACGTGGTGCCACACTGATATTAGGAATGCAAAATTGAAAGTTGAGGAGTACAATTTGTACAGAAAGGATAAACGGGATAAGAAAGGAGGAGGAGATATGTTGTTAATTAAGAAAAACAAAATCTAAGGAGGTGCATCCAGTTAACATAGATGGACAGTGCAATGTTAAGTCAGATTGGCGTGATATAAGCACTGGGAAAGCGAAAATAGGAACAGGAGTGTGTTACAGGCCTAATGACTCTAATGATTACGATGAACAATGATACAGAGAAATAGAGTGGGCCAAATCAGAATGTCTTATAATGGGGGATTTTAACTTACAGATATTGATTGGAACTTGTCAGTTGGTCACTGGCACACTAGCAAGAATTTTATGGATTTATTGGATGATTGTTTTCTACAGCAGCACATTAGAGTTGTTGTTGTTGTTGTTTTGGTTTTTAGGAGCATTAGCAACTAAGGCCATATTGCTCCGGGAATACGCGGTGGTCATTCCCTTGACCTTTCCGCATCCTCCGTATTTGGTGGTGACGGGCTCGAACCCCGGTCTAATCAAGAAGCGTGTGCTACGCACTGCTACTCCTTCCCACCTGGCTACGGAGGCGCCTAGCACATTAGAGAGGCAACCAGAGAGGATTACCTCTCTTGATCTGGTTATCAGCAATGATTATTTGTGTATTAAGAATTTGCAGACAAAGGAAGCAGTAGATGGCAGTGTACTGATGTGGGATTTACTCAAAGATATAATTACCATCAGGGATAAAGGGAAGGGTTTTTGCATCCGTAAAGGAGACTACAGTGGTCTCAGACAGTTTTTAAATTCTGTACAGTGGGACCAACTGATGATGTTACCAAGAGCAAACTCTAAGTGGGAAGAATTCAAGGAAGTAATCTTGGAAGCTACTAGGTTTTTTTTGTTCCAACTAAGAAATACTGTTCAGGGTTCAGGCCTAAATGGACAGACTGACGAATTAATGAAGTTCGTGGCTGAGAAGAAAAATGCATGGGATGCATATTAATTATCAGGCGACACAGAAGCTTATGGCAGATATAATGACTCTAATGATTACAATGAACCAGTCTGTAATCTAGTCACAAAGGAGGATAGGCAGGCGAAGACAGATTACGAGAAATTGTTGGCAAAGGATGCAAAGAGTTCTTTACTCATGTAAACTCTAGAAGAAAGGGGATGAATCAGATTGGTTCACTTAACATAGACAGTTTTGACTATTGTTGATTCTGCTCAACTGGCTGATAAACTAAATCAGTATTTTGCATCTACATTCACACATGAGGAGTTATTCAAGGAGGGGGAATGCCAGACATTAATCAAACTGTAACTGGGTGCTTAATGGTTTTGTAGTAACTGAGAGTAAAGTGGAGGAGAAATTGTTGAAGTTAAACATAATAAAGGAACCTGGGGTTGATGGGATCTATCCAGTTATATTAAAGGAGGGCAGCAAAGGAACTAAGCAAATCCTTAGCCATAATTATTAACCTTGGACTTTGAGGAAGTCCCCACAGACTGGAGATGTGCAAATGTATTGGCAATTCACAAAGGGGGTTCTAAGGGTGACACGAATAATTACAGACCAGTTAGTTTAACTTCTGTTCCAGGTAAAATAATGGCGTCACTGATTAAAAATATATTGCAGGGTCATCTAGACAAGACTGCAGCAATAATTCAGACACAGCTTGGGTTTATTAAGGGAAAGTTTTGTCAGACAAAGTTGATTGGATACCAAGATGTGGTTAAAAGGAATTAGAGGTAAAAAATAATTTTGATATCATATACTTGGATTTCAGGAAAGCTTTTGACACTGTTGTGTACGGAAGATGCATACAAATTGGAGAAGTATGGTATTAAGGGTAAGTTAGTACAATGGATAAAAGAGTGGTTGAGTGAGAAAGACAGAGAGTGGTAATCAATGGACGCTGTTCTTCGTGGACTAATGTTATTAGTTGAGTTCCACTGGGTTCGGTGTTGTAGCCACTGTTGTTTTGCGAATTTATCAATAATATTGATGAAGGTATATCAGGCTTAGTGTCAAAGTTCGCAGATGATACAAAGTTTGGCTGGGTTGTTAATGACAGTAATGGCAGTGTGCTACTGCAACAGAATCTAGAAAATTTGGGCAGATGGGCTGAGAAGTGGCAACTAAAATTTAAAATTGACAAATGCAAAATACTGCATATAGGTAGTAACCCCAGAGGAACGTATCAACTGTGTAGTACTTAAGGTGGTAGAAAATAAAAGACCTGGGAGTGATTGTGCAGTCAGATATGAAGTTTTCTGAGCAATGCAGACAGGTGCCAGAGCAGGTCATGGGGTATTGTCAATAATATACAGGAATATGGTAGCAGCGAAAAGGAGGTGATTTTACCTTTGTATAAGCCAATGGTCAGACAACACCTTGAGTAATAAGTACAGGTCTGGAGGCCTCATTTTAGGAAGGATGTAGAGTTGCTTGAGTTTGTGAGAAGGGCAACAAGATTGGTGAGAGGAACGAAGGGGTTCTCTTACCAAGAAAGCCTTTAAGTTTTGCAAATTGCAGTGGCTGGAGACTAGGTACCTGCGAGGTGATCTGATTAAGGTGTGTGAGGCCTTCAATGGGTTTGAGCAGGCTGAGTTCTGATGGGATTCTTCAACTTGCTTAGATTACGAACCTGAGGGGGCATAAATTCAAATTGAGGAAAGACAGTTGTAGAATAGATGTGTGGAAATTTGTCTTTAGCCAGCAGGCGGTTAATTGCTGGAACAAACTTCCATCTGTCGTTGTGGAAGTTGAAAGCTTAAATAAATTCAAGAAGGAACTCGCCAAACGTTTAGAGGAAATGGATGTGTGAAATTGTTTTTTTTTTTTTTTTTGGCTGAAGCTACATAATCTCATACACTTCTTTTCTTGCAACGCATACCTCTATTACTACTACTATTTCCTTTTCTCCCTTCCACCTCTGGCATGCTCCAGAGCAAGCTGGGTGTTGAATTTGGGAGCAGGTTTTGCTGCTGAACATGATGTTTCATGATCCTTTGCACCACATTGATCGCACGCAAGGATTCATGGCAAGCCATTTGCGAATGTCCATATTTCTGGCAGTAAAGCACCTTAAAGGATCTGGAACTTATAGACATACTGAACAGTTGATGTAGCCAGCTTTAATCTCATTAGGAGATGTTGGTGAGTTGAAAGTTAGGATGATGTTTCTAGTAGCAACAAGTATTCCGTCCCTAAGTGTAGAACTTCTCTTAAAAGCAATCACTCCCTGTAGCTTTCGTTCAGAGCAGATTTCCTCCTCGGTTACCTCAAGAAGGTCCCACTCGGAAATGACACCTCTCGATTAATTGAGTGTTCTATGTACAGTTTCCAAAATCGGTATTCCTCTGATTGATGTTGCTCAGAGTAACTGCTCTGAATGCCTTCTACTTTCAATTAAGAGGTCCCTAGAACAAAGCCCTTTAACTGATTTAGGGGAACCTGCTAACCCCTCTACAACTTTCTTTATTTATTTATTTATGAATAAATAAATACATTTTCGGAATTTGGTTTTTCACTGTTACAATTCATGATTTAAAATCTTGGGATAAGCCCTGATGTTATTTCAGTCTCTTGACAGCATTAGCTTTATCTGTCTCTCTGTCCACATTTTGAGATAGGGACTGGGTTGCAGCCCCTGAAGAAATTAGTTTTATCAGGTTGAATAATTATTTTTTGTATTGGTTCAATGTCCAGACTCCTGAAGTTCCAATGAGCCGAAAGGGACACCCACTACCTGACAAGCTATAAATGCGCTCAGGAGTGGAATGGCAGGGCTACCAAGACACCACACCCACAATGCAGCCAGCCTGAAATCTGTCCCATAGATCATGAGGGTGGGGACATGGCATTGACACGTTTGACCCTTGCAGGCAACCCCACTAGCCTACAGATTCTAGCCGGGTCATTCTGGACCACCTGTCTTGTTGAAGCAAGGGCCAAAGTGGTGTGTTGAACCTAATCCCTCAACCACCAGGATCCACCTTTCCGAAATTTCATGGATCGCAGCGCACAACAAACACACTGGATTTCTATGATGTTGGCCTGGAACCTAGGCTGTGTGCTAATCTGGAGGACCAGCAGCCTCTCTGGGAGGTCCCCTCACCACGTTCCACTCTATTTTTCCTATTATCCTCACTGTTATAAAGAATTCATTCTTCCATTGGTTCTACAGCAATGGGCAGCAGTCTGGAAAGCAAGGTGTGGAGATTCCAAGAACTGCAGAAAGTTATCATGGAATAAGAAAATACATGGGCTGTGTCCAGGTAACTAAGAGTAAGAACAAGTGTATGTGTATTTGCATGTATAACACAGATAGAAGTACAGTAAATAAATTCATTAAATTTGAAGTGCCAGTCAAAAGGATGCCCAAATCAAAGGCAGATATTGTTGAGATATCAGAGACTGGTACCACAGAGATATAAGGAATGCTGAGATGGAATTTGGGGAGTTGTTGCTGCTGCTTTTTTGGGCTTTATTGGTGCATCAGTGACTAAGGCTATAATGCACCAAAACAAGGTCAAATAAAAGACAATATTTATATTTCACTGACCCAAAAAATTAGGTCGCTACAACAATATGTATAGAAATAAAGATATGTAAAAACTTTATAAAACAGTAACTTTTAAATACATGTAAAAATATCTAACCATTTTAAATAATTAAAAGCAGCTGATAAATTTACATTGTCGGGTCCAATCTGACTGAGTGTATAAGGCTCAGTCAGATGGCTAAAAGTACTAAAATATAAATGACATTCGTGCCATGTAAAGTGGACACTCAGGAAAAATATGTCATGGTTAAAAAGGTGTCACATTGCTCACACATAGGAGAGTCATCAAGGAATGAATGAATAAGATGAGCAAGAACAACTTCCTCCTGGGCAGATCAGACTGCAAGAGTTCAGTTGCAGATTTTATCTGATTGAGCTTGTTTGTTACTTGCCCATGCAAAGATTATTGCTACTGGAAGAGTAATATTTTGCAGATTAATAGTCTGTATAGCGGAATAACAGGCTACAGCTGTTCTGAGGTTGTGGTGATCTGGTTGCAGCGTCAGCCAGTTAATTACCCGTGATCCCAGTGTAACTTGGGATCCAGCAGAAATGAATGTCAAGAGAACATTCAGGAAGGGAATATAGAATCTGCTGGACCCAGGTCAGGAATGTATGAGGATTATACCACAATGCTGATAAAGCCTGTAGTACACTTAAATAGTCTGTATACGCCTTTGGTAACTGTGGGTTTTAATGCGGCCCAAGGCTAACCAAACTGCATACAACTTTGCTGTATATATGAAGCATTAGTCAAGTATCTTCACATATATAACGTTATTTAAATTTGGGGAGCACAATGTGTACAGAAAGGACAGGCAGGAGAGAAAGATAGAAAGGGTTATGCTGTTACTTAAGAAACACATAAAATATAACGCAGTGCATCCAGTTAACATGGGTGGACAGTGCAAGGTTGAGTCAATTTGGTGTGATATAAGTATTGGGAAAGGAAAAATGAGAGTGAGTGTGTGTTATAGGCCAAATGACTCTGATGAGTACAATGAACAACTGTACAGGAAAATAGAATGGGCCAGTAAATCAGAATATTTTATAACGGGGGTGGTATAAACTTTCCAGATATTGACTGGAATTTGTCAGATGGTCACTTGCAGACTAACAAGATTTTGTGAATTCATTGGATTACTGTTTTCTACAGAAGCAAATAGAGGAAGTAATACCTATGATATGATTATCAGTAGTATTATTCATTCATAAAGAATCTGTGGAAAGAGGAACTACCAGGTGACAGTGTTCCAAGTGTACTGACATTCAATTTACCAAAGATATAACTACCTTCAGGGATAAAAGGAAGGATTTTTGCTTTCATAAAGGTGACTACAGTGGTCTCAGACAGTTTTTAAATTCTATACAGTTGGAACCAACTGATGATGTTACAACAGCAAATTCTAAATGAGAAGCATTCAAGAAATTAATCTTGGAAGCTACTAGGCTTTTCATACCAACTAAGAAATACTGTTCAAGGTTTAAACCTAAATGGATGTAAGATGAACTAATGAGGCGCGTGGCAGAGAAGAAAAATGCATGGGATGCATATAAATTATCATATGGTAGATATAAGCTAGTCTGCAATCAAGTCACAAAGGAATGCAGCAACCGAATGCAGATTACAAGAAAACTTTGGAAAAGGATGCAAAGAAATACAATAAAGACATTTTTACTAATGTAAACTATAGAAGGAAGGGGATGAATCAGATTGGTTCACTTGATATTAATGGTTGGACCGTTGATGATCCTGCTCAGGTAGCTAACAAACTGAATGAGAATTTTGCATCAAAATTCACACACAAGGAATTTCATGGGAAAGGGGAGGCCAGACGTTTATCAAACTCTAACAGGGAGCTAAATAATTTTGTAATAACTGAGAGCAAAGGGGAGGAGAAATTTTTGGAGTTAAACATAAGAAAAGCACCTGGGGTTAATGAGACCTATCCAGTTAGTATTAGTATTAGTAACGGCCGCATGGTGCAAGAAAGCCTATGGCTTATGCTGCACCAGCCAAAAAAAAAAAAAATAAAAAATAAATAAAAAAAAATAAATCCGAACAAAACAATGATAAAAACAAAAAAATAAAAATAAATAACTAAATAATAATAATTAATAAAATAAAAAATAAATAAAAAGGAAATTAAACCTATCATCCTATGTGCTTCCCTTACCCTTCCCTTACTATCCAGATGACCTTTGAATTTCCCCAAACTCTCGGCCTCTACCACCCATGAAGGCAACTTATTCCAGTAATTTATAACTCGCTGGCTAAAATAGAACTTCCTGCAATCCAATCTAAACATTTCCCCCCGTAACTTGAATTTATGTCCCCTAGTTCTAGCATCATTTATAATCTTGAAAATTTTGTCCTCATTCATTTTACTGATGCCTCTCAGAGCCTTAAACACCTCAATCAAATCTCCTCTAAGGTGTCTAGTTTCCAAACTCTGCAACCCACATATTCGAAGTCTTTCTTCATAAGGACGCCCTTTTGCCGATCTCACCAGGCGAGTTACCCTTCTTTGCACCCTTTCAAGAAGCTCGATGTCTTTCTTCAGGTGCGGTCTCCATACTTGAACACAGTATTCCAAGTGTGGTCTAACATAAGCCTTATATAATGGGATTATCACGTCCCTATCTCTACTTGCAAAAGTTCGATAGATCATTGATAGGACACCATGGGCCTTCCTTGCAACCTGTTTACAATGCTCAGAGAATTTCATGTCTGACCGTATCGTAACACCCAAGTCCCTTTCCTCCAGTACTGGCTTTAGTTGAACTCCACCAAGTGAATAAGTTTTTTTGGGATTACTGTTTCCCAGGTGTAATACCTTACACTTTGTTGGATTAAAGCACAGCTGCCATTTTTCTGACCATTCCTGAAGTCTATCTAGGTCTCTCTGAAGAAGCTCAGCTTGACAGTGATCATTAACTACTCTCCCAATTTTAACATCATCTGCAAATTTAGACATCACGCCCTCTATCCCTTCATCAATGTCGTTTATGAAAATTAAAAACAACAGTGGTCCTAATACTGATCCTTGGGGAACCCCACTTCTTACATCAACCCAATCTGAGGAATAGCCATTTATCACAACCCTCTGCCTCCTGCCCTGAAGCCATCCTTCTATCCATCTAAGGATTTTCCCAGTGATTCCAACCTGTTCCAGCTTATAAAGCAACCGCTCATGTGGGACTGAGTCAAAAGCTTTGCTGAAATCTAAATAAACAATGTCGAAATTATTCCCTAAATCCAGCTCGTGAGTGACCCTTTTGAAATAGCGAACCAGATTGGTTAAACATGATTTTCCCTTTACAAAACCATGCTGAGTATCCTTGAGAATTTCAATTCGATCCAAATGATCCTGAATTCCACCCTTGATCATTGCCTCCATGATTTTCCCTACTACTGAAGTCAGACTGACAGGTCGATAATTTCCAACTTCACTTTTAGAGCCACCCTTATGTATGGGAGATACATTTGCACTTTTCCAATCCAAGGGAATCTCCCCAGAGTCTAATGATGCTCGCATAATTAGCCTCAATGGTTCAATGCACTCGCTTGCCGCCTCTCTTAAGATTATAGGGTATATTCCATCAACTCCAGGAGCCTTACTGGTCTGTAGGCTCGAAAGTTTTTTCATTAAATAATCTTGCGAAATTTCAATATCATTAATTACATATTTTTTAACTTCGCTCCCACAATTTCCCTTTGCCACAAAAGGCTTTTCATTTGTAAATATCGATGCAAAATAACTGTTGAGTTCATCTGCAACGGCAGCTGGTGTATTTATTACTATCCCCTTTCCCTTACATAAAGGTCCAATCTGGTTTGTCCTGCTCTTCTTGGCATTTATATATGTGAAGAATTCTTTATCCCCCCCCTCTTTGCTCTGTTTGCTAGTGATTTCTCATAAACTGCCTTTGCCTGTCAAACCTTTTCTGTGGCTCTATTACACATCACCTTGTAGCTGTTATAGGCTTCAGTACTTTTTATTGTTCTGTAACCTTTCCATGCCACCTTTTTCTGCTCAAGTAATGCGGCAAGAAAGATGATATACAGTTATATTAAAGAATGATGATATACAGTTATATTACAGGAGGCAGCAAAGGATGTAAGCAAAACCTAAGCCACAATTATTAAAGCACCCTTTGATTCAGAGGAGATCCCCCACAGACTGGAGATGTGCAAATGTATCCCTAATTCACAGAGAAGGATCAAAGGATGGCAAGGATAATTACAGACTTGTTAGTTTAACTTCTGTTCTGGGGAAAATAATGGAGTCATTGGTTAAAGAAGCATTGTAGAATCATCTAGACAAGACTACAGTTATAGTTCAGACACAGCATAGGTTTGTTGTGGAAGTCTTGTCTAACCAATTTGAGTAGATATTACGATGTGGTCACAAAGTATCTAGATGCAAAAAATAATTTTTTGTATCATATACTTTGTTTTAAGGAAAGATTTTTGATACTGTTGCACATGGAAGACTGCTGTACAAATTGAATGTTGTACAGTATGGCATTGAGGGAAAGTTGCTGCTATGGATAAAGGGATCGTTGAGTGTGAGAAGACAGTGAGTGATAACCAATGGACAGTGCTCATCGTGGACTAATTTATTAGCGGAGACTCCCAGGTTCGATGTTGGGTCCATTGTTGTTTTCTATATTTATTAATGATATTGATGAAAGCATATCAGGCCTAATGTTCAAGTTGGCAGATGATACAAAGGTTGGCAGGGTTGTTAATAACAGTATGTTACTGCAACAGGAACTAGAATAGTTTAATATTGACAAATGCATATGGGAAGCAGTATCCCCAGAGTAACATACCAACTGTGCAGGTACTGTAAGTACTACAACTCAGGGTAGTGGAGAATGAAAAAGACCTGTGGGGTATTTGTGCAGTCAGATATGAAGGTTTCTGAGCAGTGTAGACAAGCCAGAACAGCTCATTGGGTCTTGTCAATGATGATATACAGGAATTTTTCTAGCAGGTAAGTATCCCCTGGTCAGGCCACACCTTGAGTGCTGCATACAGATCTGGAGGCCTCGTTTTAGTAAGGATGTAGGGCTGCTGGAACGAGTATAGCATAAGGTAACGAGATTGGTGAGGAACACAAATAGGTTATGAAAGTTTGGTAACTACTCTTTAACAAGAATGGCTGAAGTTCTGCAAATTGCAGCATTTAGAGACTAGGCACCCACAGAAGGTTAACTGATTGAGATGTATAAGGCCTTGAATGTTTTGAGCAATCCCAATGCTGATGGCATTCTTCCTCCTGTTCAGATTATGCTCTTGAGAGGACATAAATTCAAACAGAGGAATGATGAAATGATCTGCACTTTACTGAAAAAGATGCTACTATCCTGTTGTTGAACAGATGTGAAGAAATTTGGCTTTAGACATCGGGTGATTGATTGGAGGAAAAAAGCTTTCATCTGTTGTGGAAGTTAACAGCTTAAATTTTCTTTTTTTTTTCTTTTTTTTTTTTTTCTTTTAAGACACCCAAAACAGGAGTGGTATTAGAACCTATAATACTTAGTGCCATGCATGAGTTTGAGAAGACAAAATAAGATATTTGTTGACATTAGACTTGAACTTCTGTATACTACAATTTTTAGGAAATACATATGAAGGAAGGTTGTTCCAGAAAGGGCACAACCTTCACAGAAGATGAAGGCATAAACGAGGAAAAAGAAAAGTTTGTTCTGTGAATTTGAAGCTGGGCAGTAAAAGGATGCTGATTGATTGCAACATGGGTTCGGATAGCTTTGAAAGAAAGAGCAGGAATTATAGAATTCAGAATAACAGTGCCCATGGAAGTATCTATAGAAAAGGCATGCAGCAGAAACAGAACATCTATGAGACAGAGTGGAGAGATTCTGTTAGAGATGAGTCATTAATTAACCTAAATGCCCTCTTTTGAATAGAATTTAGAGGCATGCAAAAGGTTTTGGAGGTACCACCTCAGATGTGTAAACAATATTCCATGGTAGGAAGGATATGTGATTTGTACAGAGTTTGGATGTTGTTGTTGTTATTTGGTTTTTAGGAGCATTAGCAACTAAGGCCATATTGCTCCGAGATATGCAGTGGTCATTCCCTGACCTTTTTGCATCCTCCGTATTTGGTGGTGACGGGCTCGAACCCCGGTCTAATCTAGAAACGTGAGCTACGCACTGCTGCTCCTTCCCACCTGGCTACGGAGGCGCCACAGAGTTTGGAAGAAAAGTAATTTGGAAGAGGCAGTGTTAGGTGGGTCGGAAAACTGCTAGCTTGGGGGGATACAAAGACAAATAGATTAACAGTAGCCACTGACAGAGGTGAAAGAGATTCTTGCACTGCTTCTATTGGAATGAGCAGAAGCCTGAAAAACGAGATTCAGGATATTTCAGAGACTGCTGGGAGTCATTGCGGTACAAGTAAACACATGGGTTGTGTTAGGGTAGCTAAAAATAGAAATAGGTGCATGTATACTTGGGTGTACACCAATGCTAGGAGTTTAGTAAATAAATTTGATGAATTTGAGGTATTGCTCAAAACATCAAAGGAAGATATTGTTGGGATATCAGAGACTTGGTGACACACAGATATAAGGAATGCAGAACTGGAATTTGGGGAGTACAACGTCTACAGAAAAGATAGACTGGATAGGAAGGGAGGAGGGGTTATGCTATTAGTTAAGAAATACATAAAATCCAAGGAAGTGAAGCCAGTGGACATCGCTGGACAGTGCAGTGTTGAATCAGTTTGGTGTGACATAAGCATTGGGAGATCAAAATTGAGAGTAGGAGTGTGCTATAGGCCTAATGACTCTGATGAGTATAATAAGAAACTATACAGGGAAATAGAGTGGGCCAGTAAATCAGAGAGTCTTATAATGGGAGATTTTAATTTTCCCAGATATTGACTGGAATTTGTGGGCTGGTCACTCACACACTAGCAAGGCTTTTGTGGATTTATTGGATGATTGTTTTCTATATCACCATGTTCGGGAGGCAACTAGAGGGAGGAATACTCTTGATTTGATTATCAGCAGTGATTCTTCATGCATTAAGAATCTGCAGATAAATGAACCACTAGGTGGCAGTGATCACAGTGTGCTGAAGTGGGATTTACTCAAAGAGGTAACTACCATTAGGGGTAAAGGGAAGGGTTATTGCTTTCGTAAAGGCGACTACGATGGACTGAGACAGTATTTAAATTCTATACAGTGGGACCAACTGATGATGTTACCAACAGTAAATGCAAAATGGGAAGCATTCAAAGAACTTATCTTGGAAGCTACTAGACTTTACATACCAACTAAGAAATATTGTTCACGGTTTAAGCCTAAATGGATGTCAGATGAACTGATGAGGCATATGGCAGAGAAGAAACATGCATGGGATACATACAAATTAACACATGACACAGAAGCCTATGATAGATACAAGTTGATCTGTAACCAAGTTACAAAGGAGGTTAGGCAGGCGAAGGCAGATTACGAGAAATCTTTGGCAAGGGATGCAAAGAAAAACAGCAAAGAGTTCTTTACTTATGTAAACTCTAGAAGGAAGGGGATGAATCAGATTGGTCCACTTGATATCGATGGGTCAACTGTTGATGATCCTGCTCAGGTAGCTAACAAACTAAATGAATATTTTGCATCGACATTCACACATGAGGAGTTATTTATCGAGGGAAATGCCAGAGGTGTATTCAACTCTAGCAGTAAGCTAGGGAATCTTGTAATAACTGAGAGTAAAGTGGAGGAGAAATTGTTGAAGATAAACACAAGAAAGGCACCTGGGGTGGATGGGATCTATCCAGTTATATTAAAGGAGGCAGCAAAGGAAGTAAGCAAACCCTTAGCCATAATTATGAGAGCTTCCTTGGACTCAGGGGAGGTACCCATAGACTGGAGATGTGCAAATGTGACCCCATTTCACAAAGGAGGATCAAAAGCTGACACAAGCAATTATAGACCTGTGAGTTTAACTTCTGTTCCAGGAAAATTAATGGAGGCACTAGTTAAAGAAGCACTGCAGGATCATTTAGACAAGACTTCAGTTATAGCTCGGACACAGCATGGTTTTGTTAAGGGGAAGTCTTGCCTGACCAATTTGATTGGATACTATGATGCAGTCACAAAGGAACTGGATGCAGGGAATAACTTTGATATTATATACTTGGATCTTAGAAAGGCTTTTGATACTGTTGCACATGGAAGACTGCTGCACAAATTGGAGCAGTGTAACATTGGAGGCAAATTGCTGCTGTGGGTAAAGGGGTGGCTGAGGGGGAGAAGACAGAGAGTGGTAATCAATGGACACTGCTCGTCGTGGATTAATGTTATTAGTGGAGTCCCTCAGGGCTCAGTGTTGGGTCGATTATTGTTTTCTGTATTCATAAATGATATTGATGATAGTATATCAAGCTTAATGTCGAAGTTTGCAGACGATACAAAGGTAGGCAGGGTTGTCAAGGACACTACTGACACTATGCTGCTGCAACAGGATCTGGAAATGTTGAGCAGATGGGCTGAGAGGTGGCAAATGAAGTTTAACATTGACAAATGTAAAGTACTACACATGGGAAACAGCAACCCCAGAGCAACGTATCAACTCTGTGGTATTACACTGACAGTGGTAGAGAATGAAAGGGACCTGGGGGGTGGTTGTGCAGGCAGATATGAAGTTCTCTGAGCAGTGCAGACGGGCTGAAAGAGTAGCTCATGGTGCATTGTCAATGATATATAGGAATTTTTCTAGCAGGGATAAGGAGGTGATTATTCCCTTGTATAAGGCAATGGTCAGGCCACACCTAGAGTACTGTATACAGGCCTGGAGGCCTCATTTCAAGAAGGATGTAGAGCTGCTGGAACGAGTACAGAGAAGGGCAACAAGATTAGTGAATGGAACAAAGGGGTGCTCTTACGAAGAAAGGCTTAAGATTTGCAAATTACAGTGTCTGGAGACTAGGCACCAGCGAGGTGATCTGATAGAGGTGTATAAAGCATTGAATGGTTTGAGCATGCTCAATGCTGATGGGATTCTCCCTCTCGCTAAGAATAATCACCTGAGAGGGCATAAATTCAAATTGAGGAAAGACAGATGTAGGATAGACGTGCGGAAATTTGCCTTTAGCCAGCGAGTGGTTGGTTGGTGGAACAGACTTCCATCCCTTGTCGTGGAAGTTGATAGCCTAAATAAGTTTAAGGCTCAGCTGGACAGGTATTTTGAACGAACAGAGGGGTGAAGTGGGAGTGGTTTTTTTTTTTTTTTTTTTTTTTGGCTGATGCTGCATAAGCTTGCTTTCTTGCATCAAATGCCTCTACTAATGCTAATGCTAATGCTAATGTGCTTATTCCAAGAAAAATTATGTCATTATAAGTAATCGCTGATTTCTAATTCAGAGTGTCATCAAACATAAGCATAGGACCAGAAGAATCATTTTTGCGAGATATAACAATGGACTGAGTTTTCAAAAGATTGAAATCAACTAAGTTATCTTCGCTGCACTCGAGAATTACATGCAGATCAACATTTAAGGAATTGTTAGTGGATATTCGAGAATTTGAAGCTGTTTGAGTAGGGCAAGGTTTCTCAAACTTAAAGGTGAAATGCGATGTGCTGTCATCAGCAAAACTATGGATAGAATTTCCATAATTTACAATAGAATTTCCATAATTTTCATTAATATACAAGAGGAGACAAGTGAGAAAAAAGAACTGAACCTTTTGGAACACCAGCATTAGTGGAGAAGTCAGAAGACAAAATAAATTCAAGGGAGAACTGGACAAACTTTTAGAGCAAATTGTGAGACGGGAATTTTTTTTTTTTTTTTTTTCTTCTTTTGGCTGATGCTCTATAAGCTTGCTTTCTTGTATCATATGCCCCTACTAATACTAAATGCTAATGGTTAAAAAGGTGTTACAGTGCTCATACATAAGAGAGTCATCCGCCCTCAGCAAACATGAAATCATCTTGATTACTGTAACAGTCAATTTTCCGGCACCATCATTAACTCTTCCTTCCCTATCTGTGCAATTTCATTACCAATGCATGTTGTTTTTGTTCTTTCACAATTGAAAAACATACTTCTGAACAACACACCTACATGATCACCATAACTCAGAGAAAGATTATGTTTTAAAACAAAAAATGCAAATAAATGTATTAAAACATAAAATGAAATGCTACATCTATTTTTGAATTTCTTTCTGTGCATTGCATGCTGACCTTATGTTTATTTGTTTGACAGTTAAAAAACACATCTACATATAGTACATAGAGCAAAAGTGTTGCCTTTTTTCAAATTATATATGTGGAAAATCTTGCAAATATCTTCTGAAATTTTACACTGTATTTCTTTGGCATCTTAGGCAATGTTACTCACTTCCCATCATACAGTTATAATGAAACAATCTGCACATTACTGAAAAAGATGCTACTATCCTGTGTCTCCTTTTGTAACATAGACTAGCACACCTAAATAGGAAGAAATTCACATAATTTTTAATATAATTCTAATTTTAATGGAGTTGCTATATCTTTGCAAAAATAAAATATAGAAATACAGAAAAATCTGTCTTTACACAATGACAAAGAAACTCTTTGTAACCAATAACCAACTATATTACTACAATGAGATAGAGAAGGAGGTCAAATCGAGTGAAAAAAAAAAAGATTGATTCTCTGTCATAAATGCAGACAGCTGACAGATATGCAATAAGGTCTGAAGTTGCCTTCTGCAACTACACCAGAAGAACCTTGACATATACCATGGATATTTGCTTTACTTAATTTTATTATTATTAGCCATATGGTGCAAGGAAGCCTGAGGCTTATGCTGGAGGGGAAGAGTTCATAGGTTATTAAAGTTTGAGAACCACAGCTCTAGATAATGGTCATCTTATTTTTTAACTGAAAACATCAAGTTTTCCATTCCAATATTTTCAAGACAAACCTTTGATATGATTAACCAATTTACCAAGAATTGAATTATTATTCTTACCACTAGCTGCATACTGGAACTCTTCTAAGAGAATTTTAGTTACATTATTCCAAAAATACTGCATTATGTTATGCTGTTTTCCATCCTATGAGATAATTACAACTTATTAACATTTACTTTGAACTATAAAAGTGACATTTAGTAAAATTTCTAAATAGATTTGTCATGCTTGCATCATCCAAAGGAATACTGATTTCTCACACCACTTGATCAATTTAGTCATTTAAAGAAGGCATTTTATAAAAGTTAAATTAAGTAAAAGTAAGGTCAGTTCAAGAAGCAATTTTATATGAAATGCTACAACCATGAAAAAATTAAAGAATAAACTACAGTACATGAGCTATATGAAAGAAAAAAATATAATAATAAAATACAAATGTAACAGGATTAACAACAGACATTTATAAACAAATAAATTTTTGTTTAACTTATATACAGCCGAAGCCAGAGTGTTTACAAATTCATTATGACTGCATGCATACATACTGAATTGCTAAGGCAGCTGGATTTTCAACACCACAGCCACCATGGGTCATGTATTAATTGTGACAGCATGCAGACTCAAACCTGCAACCTCCTTAGACTACGCTGGAGAGCAAATTGGAGTAGAAATTGCTAAAGTTAAACATAAGGAAAGCACCTTGGGTGGATGGGACACATCACCAGATCTCAATCCCCCTGTGATTTCTGGCTATGGGGATACCTGAAAGACAGAGTTTACCGTGGCAGCATACAGAAGCTTGTTGATTTGAAAGCAAGCATTAAATAGCATGTAGCTAACATCCCCAATGAGATGCCATGCGAAACTGTGTCGCACGCAGTCCTCTGTTTTCAGAATGTCATCTCAAGTGAAGGAAAGCACATAGAATGATATCTGTAGATTTCTAAGTTCTGATATTAAATTTTAATCTTAAGTTAAGTATTCCATCTCATGTTTACAGTGCCAATTTCTCCCCTGGTGGCAGACATTTGAACTAATTTTTATTTTTCTTCTACAAATTGCTTCCCTATACCCTAAATCAGTGGTCTCAAACTGGCAGCCCATGGGCCGAATCCATCCCTCGAAGCAATTTTACACAGCCCGCAAATACATTTCAATTATGCATTTGTTGTAAATACAGTGCTTATATTCACTCTCATTTTTTTAAAAAAAAAAAATTCCAGCCCGTCAGCTGCTTTCAGATCGTGCATTTGGCCCGCATGCAATTTGAGTTTGAGACCACTGCCCTAAATGACATATACACCAATTTTCACAGCACTATCTCTAACCGTTTTGACACTAGAGTCTCCTGAATATGGAAACTTATTTTATAACCACCCGGTATACACCCAATTCACAATGAACAAAGGGGTCATTTCTTTGTGTCTGCTGAATCAGAAGATGATATGGCATGGTCGAAGAATCTGTTTAATTATACAAAGTTTGTTGTTAATCTGATCTTGCTATTGTCATTACCATTGCTTTATACTGCTTTGGTGGATTAAGGACTTGTAAATCTTTATACGGTATTGAATGAAATGCATATTCAGAAGTGGCAACTTCTCTTGTTGCTTTGCTTGCTCTTTCGCTTTTAGTTATTTATGTGTGGCCTGTGATCCAGCTGATATTGCAATTTCTTTGCAATAGTTTTGATATTGAATAGTGGACCTGTTGCAGAACTGGGAGTGCTGTGGTATTAGCATTCAGCAAGGCAATAAGCAAGTCAGTAAAAATTATGCTGTCTGCTATCAGTTTACACAGAATTTGGTTTTCAACCATCAAAATGGCTTGCAATTCTTTTGAGAGTCATCTGATGAGGGGTCTAATCAAAATGAATCACAGTTCTAACCAAAATGAATCACAGGTCTAATCATAATGAATTACGGCTCCTATACAAGTTTTTGTTTTTGATCCATCAATATATAAGTAAGCATGATGTGCATATTAGACTTTGTATGCTGCATGTAGTTTGTTCTCAATACAGTTGTTTTATTCCAGGATTGAAAATACAGGCCATTTAAAGGGCAAACTATATGCCATGGTGGGATGATCTCTGCAATTGTAACAGCTATGTTATCAAAATTAAGCTCTCAGCTTAACAGTAAATCTTTTAGACAGGTGGTCAGTTCATTTGTGGATGGGCCTGCTATATATTTTCTCACATGAAAACAGTCTCTATGTGGATTATTGGTGATAGATTTTATCTTGATGGCATAACGTCACAAGTTCTCTCATCTATGCTGTAGTGAAGATTCATAAGCTTCTGCATAAAGGCTTTTTATAGGTGAACTGCAGAAAGCCCCAAGGTGCAGAGACTGTGAAGAAATTAGGCCCCAACTCAGAATTCTGATGAGCATCTATGAGAGTTTGAGGTGTAGGGTAAATGCCCTCGAAGAAATTAATATGAGGGGCCCATCAAGCTCTCAGCTGCCCAACTCAATGCCAGAGCTCACTCCTGAGCATCAGGCAACACAGTGGCAATCTCCAAGCCAGAATTTGCTGGTCCCACAGGAACTAGTTATTGTTGGTGATTCTATTGTCATGGGGAATGCAGTATGCAAAAAGGCTAGTGGAACAGAACCAGATATGTCTGCCAGGGATGATGCTGTAGAGGATATCATCTTTTAAGGGCACAAAAGGTGATATTGGTGTTCACGTTGGCACTAATGACTTTCAGAATAAGAGATATGCAGATTTACTTAAGTACAGGTTAATGCTGAAAAAAAAAAGTCGGGAGGTAGGGTTAAATTTGAAAGTGTCTGCAATTCTGCCCAGACACGATAAGAGGGAGTATATGATGACAGCCTTGTCAATCACTTCGGCCCTGGAGAGATTGTGCAAGGCTCACAGGATAGAATTTTTTTCAGCTTGGTCTGTGCTTGCTAACAGGGATGGGATACACTTAAATAAAAAAGTGGGAAAGAATATTTGCTGATGCTATTGAGGCAATATTAGGTGGGACAGAACACTGTTATTTGGGGGGGAGATTCACAGACTAATACGTTAACAGTAGCCGCAGGCAGAGGCGGATATTATTCTTGCACTGCTTCTATTGGAATGAGCAATAGCCCAGAAAGCCAGTTGCTGTTGATTTCAGGAACTGCTGGGGGTCATGAAAGAGGTAAATACATGGGATGTGTTAGAGTAACTAAGAGTACAAACAGGTGCATGTATACTTGCAAGTACACCAATGCTAGGAGTACAGTAAACAAATTTGATGAATATGAAGTTCTGGTAAAGACATCCAAGATAGATATTGTTGGGATATCAGAGACATGGTGTCACATAGATATAAGCAGTGCAGAATTGGAATTTGGGGAGTATAATGTGTACAGAAAGGACAGACAGGTTAGGAAGGGAGGAGGGGTTATGCTGTTAGTTAAGAAACATATAAAATCTAAGGAAATGCATCCAGTTGACTAGGGTGGACAGTGCAATGCTGAGTCTGTTTGGTGTGACATAAACACTGGGAAAGGGAAAAATGAGAGTAGGAGTATGTTATAGGCCTAACGGCGCCTCCGTAGCCAGGTGGGAAGGAGCAGCAGTGCGTAGCACATGCTTCTTGATTAGACTGGGGTTCGAGCCCGTGACCACCAAATACGGAAAGGTCAGGGAATGACTACCGCATATCCCAGAGCAATATGGCCTTAGTTGCTAATGCTCCTAAAAACCAAATAACAAACAAACAACAACAATATAGGCCTAACGGTGCTGATGAGTACAATGAACAGTTGTGCAGAGAAGTTTATATGTGTGTGTGTGTGTGTGTGTGTTATGGGGCACATAAGCTGCTGGGGTTATAGTGCACCTATTCATAGGAAAAAGTTAAAAACAAAGTTCAGAAGTAACTCCATTTTTATTACCAAGATCTTTTAGAATTTATGATATAGTCCAATTTTTTTTAGAAAATTGAAAAATTCATTGATGTTTGTATCCTCGCCAATAATATGTCGTAGTGTCATCGGTTCTCGTAGATTTGTCAAAGAAAACAGGATGGATGTTCTGTCATGTTGATAGTGTGGACATTCAATCAGGATGTTTCACTGTCAAAAGTGGTGAACAGTGTGGACACTGAGGAGGATCCTCTCCTGTCAGTAGATGAAGGCGAGTCAGATGTGTGTCCCTATACATGCCCATGCAAGTACCACTTCTTCTCTTCACACTGTTTTGGTGCTAGAGCACCAAAGCTTTGGTTCCTGTTTTAATTGGTAGAGTTTATTATTAGTTTGGGGTGCCATAGCTCTTTCCACTATGTGAGACATGCTATTTGTATGATGTGATTATAGTCAGAGCTTGTTTCTATAGAGATGGGACACTGTGGAAGAGATTAAATCAAAAGTTGTTGGATTTTTGGAAGTTTTGTCAGATAGTTCATTCCCCTTTATCCCTGAATGTGCAGGGATCCAGCAAATGGTCACTGATTGGTGTCTTTCTTCAATTTTCACTAGGAGACTTCTGATTTGATTTAACACAGGGTGAATCTTGTAAGAAGAGTTTTAAACTGATGTAATCAAACTGAGCGAGTCCATATATACTACGTATTTTAGAAAAGGGCAGCGATTCAGGTTTTCTAAAAATAATTTTATTGCATGGAGTTCTGCTGAGAAGCTGCTAAACTCAGGTGGAAAAGAAGCCGAAATGACTGTAGAAGGAAATACTGCCACTGCTCCAAAGGATGAATGTGATTTGAAGCCATCAGTATATATTGGAAAAAAATCAGCATATTTTTGAATATGCCTTGCATGGAGTTAATTCACATTGATAATCAGTAGGTGATTCTTTCCTCACTTGTGAAGATAAGTATCACAGGTTAATTTCAGAGGAGGAGGAGTCCACGGTGGTTGAGAGTAATTCATTATTTCTTGTCTGTTGACAATAGGAACATTCCAACTCTGTGTTAGTTTAATAAGCCTGCTGGTCTTATTTTAGTGGGCTTGTTTCTATAGAGATTTTGCAGTGGTGGATTAAAGAGGTGTGGCTCAATAGGATGCTGAGAAACTTTGTATTCAGGCTGCATACTTAAGAAGCAGCATTTTTCTGCGGAGGTAAAGAGGGGGGGCTTGTTAGCTTCAATGTATAAACTATGAGAAGGAGATGTCCTGAAAGCACGAAGTGCAATCCACAATGCCCTATGCTGTATGGAATCCAGCCATTGTAGTGTACTCTTACGGGCAGAATCATAAAGTGGAGCACCATAATCCAATCAGGATCTGATCAATGCTCTATATAAGAGCAGAAAAGATGTATGGTCTGCTCCCCAAGGCAAGGTAAATAAAGCTCTTAGAATGTTCAGCTTTTTGAGGTAGAAAGTACGCACAAATTTAATGTGCTCAAAGAAATTTAATTTCCAGTCAAGGATTAATCCCAAGAATCTGATGCTGTTAGTCACTGGAATGGTAAAGTTTGACATCTGAAGTTCAGGATCTGTATGCATTTTCTGTTGATTACAAAAGTGGATTGCAACAGTTTTCTGCTGTGATAGACGACAGCCATTTAACTCTGCCCACCTTTGGACTTTATTCAAGGATATCTGCAGTTGCCATTCAATGGATCTCATGTTCTGAGAATGGCAAGAAAAAAAAGAGATCATCGGTGTAAAGGTAGGTCTGAATAGTATTTGGAAGTTCTTTGGTGATGGAATCGATTCTAGGGGCAAAAAGGGTTGCACTCAGTACAGAACCTTGTGGCACTCCTTCCTTTAAAAATGTCGTAGAAAGAGAGTTGTGGTATCGAACTTGGAACTAACAATACTGGAGAAAGTTCCTGATGAATATAGGTAGGTTGCCTCGTAGACCAAGAGCATGGAGGTCACTGAGAATGCCATGATGCCAGGTAGTATCAAATGCCTTCTCTATGTCTATGGAAACCATAACAATATGTTAATTTTTTACAAAGGCATTACGAATTGCAGACTCAGCTTTGATCATGAGATCTAAGGAGGACCTGTTCTTTTGAAAGCCATGCTGATTATTACAAATTAGTTGTTGCGTTTCGATGATCCAAGGAAAACGATTATGGATCATTTTTTCAAGTAATTTACTGAGGCAACTGGATAGGGAAATAGGTCTATAACTGTTAGGACTGGCAGGATCTTTTCAAGGTTTCAAAAAGCAAGAACTGTGGCATGATGCCAAGAGCTGGGATAAATGTTTTCCATAAATATTTGGTTATAGTAGTAGACCAGCAGTATTTGTATTTTTGTCACCTAGGTTTTGTAACATGATATAAGATATTCCATCTGGCCCAGCGGCACTGTTGCATGTTGTTTTAATGGTGGGCAGAAGTTCAGAAAATTGAAGAGGCTGGTTATACGGAAGGAAAACTGAGGTTCGAAAGTTGATGGCTCGTTGTTCAGTCTTGGTCTTTATTTTCTGAAAATCCGGAGAATAAGTTGATGCCACTGAAACTTGGGCAAAGGTTTTGCCCAAAGCATTTGTTATGTCCTCGGGAGCAGAGAGTTCTTCCCCTTCCATGAAAGAATTGGTGAAGGGGTAGTTGGAAATTTGCTAGAAATCAGCCAGATTTTCTTCCATATTAACCTGGAGTTAGTGTTTCTATTTATGGTAGATGCAAACCGAATCCAAGAATTCTTGGCTTGTCTTTGAAGGAGACGTGCTTTTGCTCTTAGCTTCTTGTAGTTAAGAAGTTTAGCTGCGGTTGGGGATCTACGAAATAAATTTCATGCTTTATTTTTTAACTTATTTTGCATTTTTCATTCCAAAAAATAGTTAAGTTGCTGTAGGGACTGGGGGTTCAACAATGGAATTGAACATTTAGCTACAGATAGTAGGTGTGAAGTGATATAATCTGTGGCTTCATCTATTAATTGTGTTCGTATAAATTTCTCATCCAGGGTGACAGCTGGCTGAAATTTGACCCAGTTGGCTTGAGAAAACTTCCATTTCCTGCAGGGTTGGGCTAATGGTGGCCGTGCAATGAGCAGATCCCAAATAAGCGGAAAATGGTCACTGCCCACAGGGTTGTCCATAACAGACCATTCTATGATTGGAAACAGGATTAGGAAGCATATCAAGAGATTGATTGCAAATGTTTGTCCAGTAGGTAATTGTATGTGAGTGGACAGACCTATATTACGAACAGTAAGGTTTTGCTTATCCAGAAACATTTCAATTAGTCGACCATGTCTATCTAATTTATTCGATCCCCATAAGGGGTGGTGGCTATTGAAATCCCCCAAGAGACAGAGCGGTGAAGGTAACTGTATTAGCAGGTTTTCAAGATCTTGGTAAGAGTCTTGGTGGGAGATAGACTGATACTAGAGTTAACACAATCTGGGCTATCAAACGTACAGCAACAACTTCAATTTCAGTTTGTACAACAATTTTCTTGGTTGGGATCTCTGAGCTAAGCAAGATGGCCACACCACCTGAACTAATTCCTCCTAAGACACTACAAGAAGTTTCCAAAATGTAATGACTCCTTTCTATGAATTTAAGGTATTGTGGGGAGTAACAGATACTGGCAGCCCAACAAACGTCTTTGTCTTTAACAGCCAGTCAGAATATTTAGGTGTGGCTGTTTCTACCAGGAGGTCTCCGGATTGTAGAAACAGCCACACCTAAAATTCTGACTGATTTTGATGACTCACGAGTGTATCATCAAAGATATGACATTTTTGATGATACACTCATTCTGACTGGATGCGTGTATCATCAAAAAGTTCGGTAGGTTAGGACACTCTGCTGCTGCTCTTTGAAGCCTTTTATGTTGGTTGGCGTCATAATTATTGGGTATGTCTGTCCTTGAGCTTGATCACTCTAAATGGGAAAGTTATTTAAGTACATCGTCGCTCCGCTCCTTTAAGTCCTGGAAGAGTGACTTTCTTGTACCAGATTTCCGGCCCGCCACATGGAGGCAGGAGCAGTGTCACCAGTGACCAAGCTTTTGTAGAAGTTAGTTTGTTAGCAATTAATATATATATATAAACTTAAGTGAGAATAATGATTAAAAAATAAAAATAAAAAATAAATAAAAATTCCAGCAGCACGGCAAGACAGAAGAGCGAAAATTGTAAAATTATACATAACGATCAAACCAACAGGGAGAGAAGAGAATAAAATTATTGCAGCAGAAAATCTTGAAGATAATTTAGATCGAAAAATCTTCAAGATTTTTCGATCGATTCGTCTTTGCGGCGATTTGTCTAGCGATCGAAATGCAGTGATTCCCTGACCATTATTGGCCTTGTGCTCCTCTATAGAGATGGGGCATAATGGTCAGTCTATTTTTATTTTTGTTTTATTTTATTTTAGTTGTTCGCATCTCTGCTCGTGATATTTCACATAAATTTGGACCTGTGCCCGTCAGAGGGGGCACCGTTAAATTTCATTTAATTGGCTATTCAAAATTTAATTGATTATATTTTATTATCTTTGTATTTAGTTTTCTAAATTATCTTCAAGATTTTCTGCTCAATAATTTTATTCTCTTCTCTCCCTGTTGGTTTGATCGTTATGTATAATTTTACAATTTTCGCTGTTCTGTCTTGCCATGCTGCTGCTGGCATTTTTATTTATACTGCAATATTTTTACTCTTGTTACCCCTCTCTTCCCTCCCTGCTTGGTTTGATTTAATTTCGACTTTTTTCGCTCTTGTCTTGCCATACTGCTGGCATTATTTTATTTTTATTTTAATCCTTATTCAAATTTATTAGTATATATATATATATGTATGTATATACACACACACACACACACACACACATATATGTATGTATATACACACACACACACATAAGTCCAATATCTTTCTATTACAGAAGATTTCGGAGAAGTCTGGTTGGCCTGCCTCCCTAAAATACACTCATGCACACCTTCTCGATGGTAAGCCCTGTTACGTCACTTAGGTGGCAACGAACATGTAAAGTGGCTCTCTTCAAGACGCCTGATCAGCGTGAAGAGGAAAAGACCAAACCCTCCAGCATATGACAGCACGACGAAACAAATGGCCCCACAGTCCCCAGCGGCTTTCACTCCCCCTCTTATGGCAGTGAGAGGTGCTAAGAATCTCTGGGTACGACCAGGCTGCCATGCACGGAAACTGAACTTGGCTTGTTACACCGTAAGATCGCTCATCGGTGAAGACAGGATATTAGAGCTGGAAAAGGAATTAGAAAATGTGAATTGGGATATCATTGGTTTGGCTGAAACAAAAAGAAGAAATGAATCACTTATAAGTTTATCAAATGAAAATCTGCTGTACACCAATGGAAACAGTGAAAGGAGCAAAGGTGGAGTTGGGTTTCTCGTCCCAACGATATAGATATAAAAAGATATAAAAACGTCAAAGATATAAAAACAACATTTTGGAATTCAAAAGTACATCACCAAGGGTCATCATCATCATCATCATCATCAGCCATTTTCAATCCACTGCAGGATGAAGGCCTCTCCAGCAACTTTCCAGTTCCTTCTGTTTTGAGCACTGGACATCCATTTACTACCCACAAACTCATGAATTTCATCTATCCATCTCCGCCTTTGTCTTCCAGGTTTTCTTCTAGCTCCTCTTGGATACCATTCTGTCATTTTCTTAGTCCATCTGTCATCATGTCTTCGAGCTATGTGTCCTGCCCAAGACCATTTTAGTTCTTTAGTTTTGATAAGAATGTCCTTTACTTGAGTTTGTTGCCTAATCCATGTGTTTCTCTTCTTATCTAACAGTCTGATTCCCAATATGATTCGTTCCATTCTTCGCTGTGTAGTTCTCAGCTTCTCTTCCATTCTTTTGGTGAGTGCCCAAGTTTCACTTCCATAAGTCATGATGGGGAGTATACATTGGTCCATTATTTTACGTTTCAGACAAACTGGGATATTGCTCTTCAGTATGTGACTATATTTCCTGAATGCTATCATCCAAAATTTATTCTTCTCTTGACTTCCAGCCATTTATCATTATTACAGCTAATAACTTGTCCCAGATAAGTATATGACTCCACCTTTTCAATTACTGCTCCTTCAATCATTATTTCCCTTTCTGTGGCATACTTGTTCATCATTACTTTTGTTTTAGCCATATTCATCTTTAGTCCAAAATCCTTACTAGCTGTGCATAACTGATTAAGATTTTCCTCTAATTCTTTGGGATCTTGGCTTATGACCACAATGTCATCTGCAAATCGTAAATGGTTTAGGTACTCTCCATTCACATTGACTCCTTTCTGCGAACAGTCTAATCTTCTGAAAGCTTCCTCAAGGGCAGCAGTAAATAGCTTCGGAGATATTGTGTCTCCTTGTCGAACTCCTTTCTCAATTTTAAATTTCCTACTGTCTTTGTCACCAAGGGTATCAAGACTAATACTCAAGATTTCTAAGAGGTACAAGCTAAAGGTTATTTAAGCACTAACATAGAGCCATGATGATGAAGAGGTTGAAGAAATGTATACCGAAATTGAGAGTCTTCTAGATGAACAGAAAACCCACTACACTATTATTATGGGGGACTTCAATGCTAAGGTTGGAAAAAGACAAAACAGCACAGAAAGGGGAAATATAGGAAATTTTGAAATTGGTGAAAGAAATGAAACAGGTGAAAGACTTGTGGAATTTGCAGAATCTCAAGGATTGTCAGTAATGAACACTTTTTTCAAGAAAAGGGTGAACAGAAAGTGGACATGGAAGAGTCCAAATGGATTAACAACTAATGAAATCGACTTCATCCTCACTAACAGAAGATATATTGTGAATGATGTTACCGTCCTGAATAAGGTAAATGTTGGAAGTGATCACAGAATGGTAAGATGCACACTTGATATAGATGTAGGAAAGGAAAGGAAAAAACTGACTCGAGTAAATAACATGAAGGTCTTTGAGATAACAGAAGACGAGAAAGAGCAGTATGTACTGGAACTTAAGAACAAGTTTGAGCTTCTGCAGACTGCTCAGAACCAAGATATCAATGAACAATATTAGAACTTTCTGAAAGTGATAAAGCCCAAGAAACCTATAGGGAAAAAGAAATCCAAAGAAGAAAAAATTAGTCAAGAAACACTTGTTATGATGAACCGAAGGCAACAAATGAAGAGCAAGATAAACACTGACAAGGAGAAAATTGAGTATACTGAGTTATGCAAAGCCATTAGAAAGAGGCTCAGAGAGGACATAAGAAAATTTAACATAATAAAAGTAGAACAAGCATTAAGGGAAAACAAAGGACTTAAATCAGGAGCCATGAGCAGTAATACAGAAAGACAAATAATACTAAAACTGAAGAATAGCGATGGTGTACTAATAAATAGCAGAGAAAGCATAACTCAAATAGCAGAAGGTTTGGTTTGGTTTTTTTTTGGTTTTATTGGCGCATCAGCTACTAAGGCTATAATGCGCCAAGACCAGGTCATTTATAAAAAATTTTTTAAACTTTCAGTGACCTAATTAGTTAGGTCACTATGTCAAAATGTATAACAAATATATAAAAGAAAAATGTAAAAATTTTATATATGAGTAAAAATATTTATTGATTTTAAAAAGCTAAAAACAGCAGACATGTTGTCATTGTCATAAAATCTGACTGAGTGTATATGGCTCAGTCAGATGGTTAAAAGCGGTAAGACGGATATTGCTAAAATCTGAACATTCGATTAAAATGTGTCTAATTGATAAAACTGTGCCACAAGACTCACACATAGGAGGGTCATCAGCCCTCGGCAAAAAAGAATGTGTCAAATGACTATGTCCTATGCGGATCCGGGCAAGAACAACTTCCTCCTTACGATTCCTGCGCAGACTAGACTGCCACGGTTCAATTACAGGCTTTATTTGATATAATTTATTTGCAGTCTGTCTATTCCACGAATCCTGCCATTGGGAATGTATTTTCTCGTGTATTATTTGCCTGTAGTCTGTATAGGGGACTAACAGGCAGCGGTTATTATTGGGAACTGCTGATTTGGCTGCGGCGTCAGCCAAATCATTTCCCCTGATCCCAATGTGGCTGGGAATCCAGCAGAAGCAGATATCATATTCGCGTTCATGGAGAACGTGAATCTTCTGCTGAATGCTAGGCAGAACTGGATGAGGATTATATCTCACAGATATTAAAGCCTGTAACATGCTAAGAGAGTCTGAATATAAAATGAACCGTTGGTATTGGCATTTACTAATGTGATCCAAGGCTAACTCTATAGCATGCAGCTCTGCAGTAAATATACTGCATTCAGAGGGAATCTGCTCCGATGTAGAGCTGTCTGTAAAGACAGCAGCAGATCCCACATAAGATTCCGACTTCGAGCCATCTGTGTAGACTGGCGCGAAGTCGGAATATTGATTTCGGTGTTCTGAATGAAGCTGCAGGTAGACACATGATGGAGTGTCCGACTTTCCCCAGTTTCTAAGCGACAAGTCGCATGCCGGGACACGAGCATGCCAGGGTGGAAAGGGTTGCTTTGATGTTTGGGCAACCTTGTCTACCTTGATATTAATTTCTTTGAGTAGCTCTTGGAAACGAATACCAAAAGGACGATTGGCAGTCTTACGAGTATTGTATAAATTTTCCCATCGTGGCTCAAAAACGAATGGCCACGTAGGATGGTCTGGCAGGGATTTCAGTTTTAAAGCATACTTTAAAGACAACTGCTTACGTCGGAGCGATAACGGTGGTTCATTTGCTTCAACGTATAAGCTCTGGACAGGAGATGTAAGATATGCTCCAGTAGCAGTACGTAGGGCCTGATGGACAGGGTCCAGCCATCGAAGGACACTGTCTCTGGCTGAGGAATATACCTGGGACCCATAATCAAGTTTGGATCGCACAAGTGCACGGTAAAGCCAAAGAAGGGTCCATCGGTCTGCTCCCCAAGATGTAGTGGAGAGCGAGCGGAGAATATTAAGCCCACGTGTGCACTTTGTGCGGAGTTGACGAACATGATCCAAAAAGGTCAGTTTTTTATCGAATATGAGTCCCAAGAATTTTGTGTTCGCTGCTACTGGAATAGCATTTTGTCCGAGCCTTAATTCAGGCTCAGGATGAAGATTACGCTTGCGACAAAAGTGTACGCAAACGGTCTTCTCCGGCGAGAACCTGAAGCCATTAGCAAGTGCCCAGGAATTAAGGCGATCAATGGCTTTCTGCAGTTGTCTTTCAATAACCCTCATGTTGCAAGACTGACAAAATATGCTAAAGTCATCAACATAGAGGGTACAGTTTACAGTTGGAGGAAGTTATTCTGTGATGGAATTGACTTTGATGGCAAAAAGCGTGACATTCAAAACTGATCCTTGTGGTACTCCCTCCTCTTGGCTGAAGGGACGAGAGAGTGAGGATCCCACACGAACTTGGAAAGATAGATTGGCTAAAAAGTTTTTAATAAAAATGGGGAGTTGCCCCCTAAGGCCAAGGCTATGCAGATCTTTTAAGATGCCAAATCTCCAAGTTGTGTCATACGCTTTCTCCATGTCAAAGAACACCGACACCAAGTGTTTGCGTTTTAGGAAAGCATCCCGGATGGATGCTTCCAATCTAATAAGATGGTCCAAAGTGGACCGGTTCCTTCGGAAGCCGCACTGAATGTTGGAGAGGTCATTTGTTTCGAGATACCATATTAAACGAGAATTAACCATTCTCTCCAGGATTTTGCACAGACAGCTGGTCAGAGCAATAGGACGATAATTGGTGGTAACTTTTGGATCCTTTCCTGGCTTAGGAAAGGCAAGAATGATTGCCTTTCGCCAGGAGTCCGGAAACTGCTCTTCAGTAAAGATTCTGTTATACAGAAGGAGCAGACAATCCATAGATTTTGGTGAAAGATGTTTAATCATTTCATAATGGATGCCATCTGGTCCAACGGCACTTGCTTTGGAAAGAGCGAGGGCTCTTTTCAGTTCCTGAATAGTGAAATTCCCGTTGTAGGGATAAATGCTCTTAGATTTATTAAGTGCCTGTTTTTCGATTTTATATTTCAGGACCAGGAACTCTGGGGAATACGAAGATGTTGCAGAGATGTTAGAGAATGTTTCCCCAAGAGCACTGGCTATTGGGGAACTTGGCAACTTGGGGAGCTTGGCAACTTGGTAACTTAAAAGGGTTCTAATTGAAGTTTATAAGGCTCTCAGAGGGATTAATAAAATGAAGGAATGTGGAATTTTCATTGTTATAAAGAATTCCAGAACAAGGGAATCATAAATTCAAATTACAGGGGTTCAGGTTTAGCCTATATTGTGGAACATTTTCTTTTAGCCAGAGAGTTGTTGATTACTAGAAGAATTGCCTTCAGAGGTAGCTGAGACTGACCATTCAAAGAAATTCAAACTGACAGCTTCAAAGTTGAATTTTTTTGAACTGTCACGTTTCTACATGAGAAGGGAAGCATATAATTTGTATTTTCTTATCTTTTTGATGTGAAAACATCATTGGTGGCATCTGCAAAATTTCAGACTGAAGTAAAATCAATTTGTCAAGATTTTAGACTTGGCATTAGTTGAGGCATATGATGCAAGAAAGCAAGCTTATACAGCATCTGCCAAAAAAAAAAAAAAAAAAAAAAAATCCCATTTCACCCATCTGGTCACTCCAAATGTTTGTCTAGTTCAGCCTTAAATTTATTTAGGCCATCAATTTCCACAACAACAACAGATGGAAGTCTGTTCCAGAAATCAACTACCCATTGGCTAATGACAAACTCCCACACATCTTTTTACAACTGTCTTTTCTCAATTTGAATCTATGCCCCCTCAGTTCTTAATCTGAGTAAGCAGAAGTATCCCATCAGCACTGAACCTGCTCAAACCATTCAAGGCCTTATACACCTCAATCAGATCGCCTCACCGGTACCTAGTCTCCAGATGTTGCAACTTGCAGAACTTAAGCCTCTCTTGGTAAGAGCACCTCATTGTTCCTCTCACCAATCTTGTTGCCCTTCTCTGTGCTCGTGCTAGCAACTCTACATCCTTTCTAAAATGAGGGCTCTAGACCTGTACACAGTACTCAAGGCGTAGCCTGATCACTGCCTTATACAAATGGATAATCACCTCCTTGTCTCTGTAACACGGAAATGACATCCATTCCAGTTAAATCGAAAAACCAGAAATGACACGTTGCAAAATCTTGACAGAATAGTGAATTCCAAGGGGATAAAAGAGGTGTCAATTACAGAAATGATGTCAAATGATGATTCTGTGACATAGAAATGATGTGTCAACATGATTTTGTTGAATTGAAGCACCATTCATGCGACAAGGCATGAATGGTGCTTCAAATCGACATATCTGTCGTTTACCTGGCATTATTTTCTTGCACCACATGAATGTATGTTTGTGAGTTTGATGCTTGATGATGCCTGAAGCCTCACTAGCGGTGATAGACACTATCTTGTCAATCATTGCAATGGTGTCTTCTTTGTTCTCATCCAAAGGATCTTTGGGAGCGTTATTGAGCCACAGAAAAATGTGCGCATGTTGAACTTCTATGCCCCTGAAAAAAGATTGCTAAATGTGCTATAATGTTTTGACTGCAATTTGTTCATAATTTCATCCACAAGCTTCTTGAAGAATATCGCATGCTACAGCATCTTCGTTCATTAGCATTGCCCTTTGCATGAGGTCCGTGTTGCACGTGTTGTCCTCACTAATATCGCGCCTTTTATTCTGTAACTTGTACAACAGCAGAAACAAGTCCGACCAACCGATTTCACTGGCACTCAGAGTCAAGAACACTGTGGGTTTACCATGCTGTATAATCATAGTGAATAGATTGCGATTACATTGAATCCAGTAGTATGTCGAGTTTGGAATTGTCCTTAGGAAGGCCAAATTGTTTTCAATACAGCTGTTAATATGTTCTTTGGATTGAACTTGCTCACTTTACCTATGTATTTGAAAGCCACTGTCAGAGTCTCTTGTTCTCAATCTCATTATTTTCATTGCTATGTAAAGGAGATGATATGGAGTAGTACGGCATCAATCAGCTCATCTGAGCTCACTCATTGCCATCATGAACAAAGTCACATGTAAATTCTCTCTGAACGTTCTGAATTTTCCTAGATAAATGCTGGGAAAGGAGAGTTCTTCTGCGTGGTCATCAAACAGTAAGCTCTATGATATATGATAGTTTCTCCTAGGATGATTCCAAGATATTTATCGTCACTCCACAATAACATTTGATGTTGGGTGATGAGATTTTCCTCTATCAGAACTGCTTTGCTTATGTCATCTTTAGCCAAATTAATTTCCACATGGATGTCATCAAAGAATGACTGATCTATTGTGATTTGACTCAATTGACAGAGAAGCATGTATTGAAGCCATGCTTTAACCACTCGCTTTTTTACTAACCTGACAAAATAGCTGGACTTTTATATGTAGAAATGATGTGCCTCACGCACACATATGGACAATACAGCATTCAGCGGCCAGTGATCAATGTGCGTGTTTCAGTCAAGCTTCCTTGGCAAGCGATGCGCCATCATGTTGACTGAAACAGACACATTGTTTACTTGGCCCAGAATGCCATATTGTCCATATGAATGTCTCAGGCACCTTATTTGCATGAACGGTAAGTGAGGAGAAATAAGGCGCTCTGTCACTAAATCCAACTTCAGTAGATGCGATGGAATTTCTGGGTAGAAAAAGCCATTCGACTTAGATAGCACCAGAATAGTGTTCTTCTTAAGTGATCCATTGCAGCTATTACACGCAAGGATTACTTCGACATGAACTTTGAGAAATGCAGTGCATATCAATGGTGCATCTTTAGCAGCTGGTTTTTTTGTGTTGTTTTCCAACCATAAACGATTGCAAGTGTAGAATACAGAACACTTGCAAATGTGAATAGTAATTGACATAAGGAAAAGGAGCTTGATCATTTAAACTCATCTGCTCCGTAACTGGAGAAATGTTCCACTGTACATAATTAATACTCACTTCTTATATACATTATTGTATATAAGAAATTATGGGTGGCCCTAATATAATAGTTTGAGCACTGTTAAATCCACTGCTTGATTTTCTGTTTATCTTTTACGCAACCACAATAGTCTTTGTGATTCTCACGCGCTCATTACTACCTCCATCTTTATTTTGTTAGGTTGCCTTGCTCAATACTCTCGACAATGTTATGCATTTGCCTTCGGTATCATTGATACAAAGGCTATAGCAGTGTGGTATTCAGTCCTTTTCACTAATCAGAAAATTACCGATGGAAAAACACCTAGAGCAGCATCTAACAATGGAATGTAACAAATATACAAATACTTCACAATCAACAATACAAATACGTCAAAATCATGCGTCACAATCAACAATACAAAAACGTCGTGATCATAACTTCAAAATCAACAATACAAATATGTCACAAACTTACTTCCTGCAGTTGTAAGTGCAGGAAGAATGATTGTGACATTATACTATTCAACAAATGGCTAAAATCAAATGGGCAATTAGGCTATTGGCTTGGATTTCACTAACCTCTTCTAAAACATTGATTTGGTGGAGTAAATAGCAGCCGTAAACATAAAACGTGACATCGTTCATACTAAATATTTCAAAATGAAATATGAGGCTAATGGCACTAATGTCACTAATGTTAATTTGGTAGAGTAAGTAGCAACATGAACATAAAACGTTACATTGTTTTATGCTCATGATGGTTCTAGATGTTCGATTTTAAAACAGTTCTGATTCTAGTCAAAGATGTTTTCACAATAAACATGTCGTGCATACAGGGTACACAGGTAGGGTTTTTTGGTGGGGAGGCAGTGCAATAAAAGTCTGTGGCTTCCTCGCACTATATGGCTAATACTAATGAGGCCAGCAATCTTGTTGAAACCATGGTTTCAACAAGATGGTGCAACATCTCACACCACCAGGGTGTAAATATATGGGATATGGCTGCTTTTTCATATTCACACCATCCCCAGGAATGCTGACATTTTTCTTGGTCCCCAAACCTAAGGAAGGTGTACTCTTATTATCAAACAAAAGGAAGGTGTACTCTTATCACCAAAACAAAATATTGAAGACCGAAAGAAAGAAAGAATTTTTGAAGTAATTGCTGAAATTTCTTTGGATATATTATGCTCCATCATGGGAAACTTGGAAGGTTAAAAGAATACCCGATCAGAGACGGCAGTCACCTCGAGGATATCATTAGCATTAGCAAGACATATGAGGCAATAAAGCAAGCTTATGCAGCATCAGCCAAAAAAAAAAAAAAAAAAACAGCTCCCATTTCACTCCTCCATTCGTTGCAAATACCTGTCCAGCTCAGCCTTAAATTTATTTAGGCTATCAACTTCCACCACAAAAGATGGAAGTCAGTTCCACCAATCAACTACCCACTGACTAAAGGCAAACTTCCACACATCTATCCTATAACTGTCTTTCCTCAATTTGAATTTATGCTCTCTCATATGATTATTCTGAGCAAGAGGAAGAATCCCATCAGCAATGAGCATGCTCAAACCATTCAAGACTTTATACACCTCAATCAGATCACCTTGTAGGTGCCTAGTCTCCAGACACTGTAATCTGCAAAATTTAAGCCTTTCTTCATAACAGCAACCTTTCATTCCATTCACTAATCTTGTTGCCCTTCTTTGTACTTGTTCCAACAGCCCTACATCCTTCTTAAAATGAGGCCTCAAGGTGTGGCCTGACCACTGCCTTATACAAGGGGATATTCACCTCCTTATCCCTGCTAGAAAAATTCCTGTTAATCATTGACAACACACCATGGACTACTCTTGCAGACCGTCTGCACTGCTCAGAAAACTTCTTATCTGGCTGCACAATTACCCCACAGGTCCTTTTCGTTCTCTACCACTGTCAGAGTAGTACCACAGAGGTGATACGTTACTCTGGGCTTACAGCTTCCCATATATAGTACTTTACATTTGTCAATGTTAGCCTTCAATTGCCACCTCTCAGCCCATCTGCTCAACTTTTCTAGATCCTGTTGCAGCAGTGTACTGTCATTAGTGTCCTTAACAACCCTGCCAACTTGCGTATCGTCTGAAAACTTGGACATTAAGCCTGATATACCATCATCAATATTATTTATAAATACAGAAAACAAGAATAAACCCAACATTGAACCCTGGAAACTCCACCAATAACATTTGTCCACAAGGAGCAGTGTCCATTGATTACCACTCTCTGTTGTCTCCCACTCAATCATCCCTTAATCCATTGTAGCAGCTTACACTTGATGCCATACTTCTCCAATTTGTACAGCAGTCTTCCATGTGTAACAGTATCAAAAGCTTTCCTGAAATCCAAGTATATGATATCAAAATTATTTTTTGGATTCAGTTCCTTTGTGACTACATCATAGTATCCAATCAAACTGGTCAGACAAGACTACCCCTTAACAAAACCATGCTGTGTCCGAGCTATAACTGAGTATTTTGTATGATACTGTTGATGAGTATTTTACATCTACATTCACACATGAGGAGTTATTCAGGGAGGGGAGTGCCTGATGTGAGTTTAATTCACATCAGGCACTCCCCTCCCTGAATAACTCCTCATGTGTGAATGTAGATGTAAAATACTCATCAACAGTATCATACAAAATACTCATCATCAGAAGGGTCATCAACAGTTGAACCATCAATATCCAGTGGATCAATCTGATTCATTCCTTTATTTATAGAGTTTACATAGGTAAAGAACTCTTTGCTGTTTTTATTTGCATCCTTTGCCAAAGATTTCTCATAATCTGCCTTTGCCTGCCTAATCTCCTTTGTGACTTGGTTATAGACCAGCCTATAAATATCAGAGGCTTCCATGTCCCCCATTAATTTTTCTACTCTGCCACATGTCTCATTAGTTCATCTAACATCCATTTAGGCCTAAACCTTAACAATATTTCTTAGTTGGTATGTTAAGCCTAGTAGCTTCCAAGATTAATTCTTGAATGCCTCCTGTTTTCAAAGCACAAGTTGGTCCCACTGTATAGAATTTAAATACTGTCTCAGGCCACCGTAGTCATCTTTACAAAAGCAAAACCCTTCCCTTTACCCCTGATGGTAGTTACCTCTTTGAGTAAATCATACTTCAGCACACTGCGATCACTGCCACCTATTGGTTCCTTTATCTGCAGATTCTAAATGCATGAAGAATCACTACTGATAATCAGATCAAGAGTATTACTTCCTCTACTTCCCTTCCAAACATGCTGATGTAGAAAAGAATCATCCAATAAATCCACAAAAGCCTTGCTAGTGTGTGAGTGACCAAACCACAAATTCCAGTCTATATCCGGGAATTAAAATCCCCAATTATAAGACTCTGATTTACTGGCCCACTGTATTTCCCTGTACAGTTTCTTATTATACTCATCAGAGTCGTTAGGCCTATAACACACTACTACTCTCAATTTTGATCTCTCAGTGCTTATGTCACTCCAAACTGACTTTACACTGCACTGTCCAGTGATGTTGACTGGCTGCACTTCCTTGGATTTTGTGTTTCTTAACTAATAGCATAACCCCTCCTCCCTTGCTATCCTGTCTATCCTTCCTGTACACATTGTACTTCCTAAATTCCAGTTCTGCATTCCTTATATCTGTGTGACACCACATCTCTGATATCCCAACAATATCTGCCTTTGATGTTTTGACCAAGACCTCAAATTCATCGAATTTATTTACGAAACTCCTAGCATTGGTATATACGCAAGTATACATGCACCTGTTCATATTCTGAGCTACCCTAACACAACCCAAGTGTTTACCCGTACCACAATGACTCACAGCAGTCTCTGAAATATCCTGCATCTTGTTTTCCAGGCTGCTGCTTGTTCCGATAGAAGCAGTGCAAGAATCACTTTCACCTCTGCCAGTGGCTACTGTTAATCTATTAGTCTATCAACAAGGCTCTCATCATATACTCACTCCTGTCGTGTCTGGGCAGAATTGCAGACACTTTCAAATTCAACCCTAATTCACAGCTTTTTTTTCATCTTCAAGAAATAAATGGCATGCTAAGTACTTATGGCATATTTGTAATTTCGGAAATACAAATTCTTTTTTTAATTACAGAGGTTTTTTTAAAATTGCCTGTTTCCCTGCCTCAAACTGTACAACAGCAAAATCTTAAAAAGTAAGGCTGAACTGTGTATTGCACATACCTTGAATGTTTCTTCTAGGAAGCAGACATGGGTAACAGGATCTTTTTTCTTTAACAGCACTTTCTGTAAATGATGGATCTATAAAAAAAAAAAAGGATGCAGTGCATTTAATAACCTCATTCACCAGACAATGTGAATTCTGACATTACCATCATGAAAGATTACAAAATATTTGTTTCTCAGATGATGCACACAAGGTGACAAATTTAAATTTGAAAGTTATTCTTGTACATTCTTTCTGCAGCTATGGCTTTTTCAATACACAGATAGAAATGTTCAATATTGAAAATATGCTGTTGTTGCTATTGGTATTAATGATTCAATGGCTACTGAGGCCAAATGGAGTCTATTCATAATTTGTTTACATGCAGCACATTGTTATAATGTTCGATAATATGTTCCTCATAGGCCAATACATTTTAAATACAGTCTGACCTCTCTTTAACAAACTTCCATATAGCAGATTTTTCTATTTAGCATATCTTTTTTGATTTCCCCTTGGACATTACATTGAAAATAGTTTCCGCATTACGAAGAAAATTTCCATATAATGAATTGATTTCAAGAAACCTGGTTAATAGTAATAATAAAGGCATCTGACGTAAGACAGCAAGCTTATATAGCACCTGCCAAAAAATAAATAAATAAAAATAAAAAAATAAAATAATTAAATAAAAATATAACAATAAATAAATAAATAAATAAATTTCACACAACCATTCCCTCAAAAAGTTTATCCAGTTCCTTCTTGAATTTATTTAAGCTATCAAATTCCACAATGACAGATGGAAGTTTGTTCCAGCAATTAATTGATTAATTAATTAGCCACCCATTGGCTAAAGCCAAATTTCTGCACATCTATTCTAACTGTCTTTCCTCAATTTGAATTCATGCCCTCTTCGATTCGTAATCTGAGCAAGAGGAAGAATCTCATCAGAATCCAGCATGCTCAACCCTTTCAAGGCCTCATACACCTCAATCAGATAACTTTGCAGGTGGCTAGTCTCCAAACGCTGCAATTTGCAGAATTTAAGCCTCTCTTGGTAAGAGGATTCCTTCATTCCCCTCACCAATCTTGTTGCCCTTCTCTGTCCATGCTCAAGCAAATCTACATCCTTAATAAAATGAGACCTACAGACCTGTATGCAGTACTCAAGGCGTGGCCTGACCAGAGCCTTATACACAGGGATAATCACCTCCTTTTCCCTGCAAGCAAAATTCCTGTATATCATTGACAAAACCCCTGTGACATGCTCTTCCAGCCTGTCGACATTGCTCAGAAAACTTCGTATCTGACAGTTAATTTACTCCCAGGTTTTATTCATTTTCTACCACCCTAAGTGACTCCTACCCACATGTAGTACTTTGCATTTTTCGATTTTAAACTTCAGTTGCCACTTCTCAGCCCATGTGCCCAAATTTCTAGATCCTGTTGCAGTAGCACACTGCCAACCATTGTATCATCTGCAAACTGCCGACCGGGCTAGCCGCATAGGTTAAGTGCCTGCATGGCAACCTAAAGGTCGGGGGTTCGATTCCCGCCTCGGGCTGGATATCATGATGGTGCCGAACCAACCGGTTGGTTGGATATCCCGGCCAAGATACACGAAGAAATCAAGAAAAAACTGGTTCCTCCGTGTATTGATCACATCATACGAAATAAATAAATAAATCTGCAAACTTTGATACTAAGCCAGATATATCTTCATCAATATCACTGATAAATACACAAAAAAAAACACTGAGCCCAACACCGAACCCTGTGGGACTCCACTAATAACATTAGTCCACAAAAAACAGCATCCATTAATTACAACCCTCTGTCTTCTATCACTCAACCACCCTTTTATCCATTGTAGCAACTTATCTTAATACCATTTTGCACCAATCTGTACAGTAGTCTTCCATGCTATCCAATCAAATTTGTAAGACAAGACTTTCCCTTCACAAACCCATGCTGTGTCTGAATTATTACTGCAGTCTTGTCTAGATGATCCTGCAATGCACCTTAACCAGCGACTCCATTATTTTATCCAGAACAGAAGAACAGAGAGTGGTAATCAATGGACACTGCTCGACGTGGATTAAATGTTATTAGTGGTGTCCCTCAGGGCTCAGTGTTGGGTCCATTATTGTTTTCTGTATTCATAAATGATACTGATGAGGGTATATCAAGCTTAATGTCGAAGTTTGCAGACGATACAAAAGGTAGGCAGGGTTGTCAAGGACACCACTGACACTATGCTGCTGCAACAGGATCCGGAAAGGTTGAGCAGATGGGCTGAGAGGTGGCAAATGAAATTTAACATTGACAAATGTAAAGTACTACACATGGGAAACAGCAACCCCAGAGCAACGTATCAACTCTGTGGTACTACACTGACAGTGGTAGAGAATGAAAGGGACCTGGGGGTGGTTGTGCAGGCAGATATGAAGTTCTCTGATCAGTGCAGACGGGCTGCAAGAGTAGCTCATGGTGTATTGTCAATGATATATAGGAATTTTTCTAGCAGGGATAAGGAGGTGATTATTCCCTTGTATAAGGCAATGGTCAGGCCACACCTAGAGTACTGTATACAGGTCTGCAGGCCTCATTTCAAGAAGGATGTAGAGCTGCTGGAACGAGTACAGAGAAGGGCAACAAGATTAGTGAATGGAACAAAGGGGTGCTCTTATGAAGAAAGGCTTAAGTTTTGCAAATTACAGTGTCTGGAGACTAGGCACCAGCGAGGTGATCTGATAGAGGTGTATAAAGCCTTGAATGGTTTGAGCATGCTCAATGCTGATGGGATTCTTCCTCTCGCTCAGAATAATCACCTGAGAGGGCATAAATTCAAATTGAGGAAAGACAGATGTAGGATAGGCATACGGAAATTTGCGTTTAGCCAGAGGGTGGTTGGTTGGTGGAATTGCACATCTCCAGTCCATGGGCACTTCCCTTGAATCCAAGGATGCTCTCATAATTATGGCTACGGGTTTTCTTAGTACCATTGCCGCCTCTTTTAATATAACTGGATAGATCCCATCCACCCCAGGTGTCTTTCTTATGTTTAACTTCAACAATTTCTCCTCCACTTTCCTGTCAATTTTTACAAAATCATTAAGTACCCTGTTACAATTTGATAAACCCCTCGCATTTTCCTTCCTTAATAACTCATGTATGAATGTAGATGCAAAATACACATTCAGTTTGTTAGCTGTATGAGCAGGATCAATAGTCAAACCATCAATATCAAGTGGACCAATCAGATCCATCCCCTTCTTTTATAGTTTATATCAGTAAAGAAATCCTTGATGTTTTTTAACATCCTTTGCCAAAGGTTTCTTGTATTCTGTCTTTGCTTGCCTAACCTCCTTTGTGACTTGATTACAGACTAGCTTATATCTGCCATAGGCTTCTGTGTCGCCTGATAATTTATATGCATCCCATGCATTTTTCTTCTCTGTCACGAGTCGCATTAGTTCATTTGACAACCATTTAAGTCTAAACCTTGAATATTTCTTAATAGGTATGAAATGTCTAGTAGCTTCCACAATTAATTCCTTGAATGCTTCCCACTTAGAATTTGCATCACCAATACGTCCTACTGTACAGAATTTAAAAACTGCCTGAGACCACTGTGGTCACCTTTACGGAAGCAAAATCCCTTTCCTTTACCCCTGATGGTAATTATGTCTTTAAGTAAATTCCATATCAGTACACTTGGATCACTGTCATCTTTTGGTTCCTTTATCTGCAAATTCTTAATACACGAATAATCAATGCTGATAACTAGATCAAGAATATTACCCTCTCTGGTTGCCTCTCGAACATGTTGCTTCAGAAAACAAACATCCAATAAATACACAAAATTCTTGTTAGTGTGCAAGTGACCAATCCACAAGTTACAGTCAATATCTTGGAAGTTAAAATCCCCTATTATAAGACATTCTGATTTACTAGCCCACTCTATTTTTCTGTACAATTGTTTGTTGTACTCATTCAATTCATTAGGCCTATAACACACTCCTACTGTTATATTTGCTTTCCCAGAGTTTATGTCACACCAAACTGACTCAACATTACACTGTCCATCTATGTCAACTGGATGCACTTCCTTTGATTTTATGTTTTTCTTAATTAACAGCATAACCCCTGCAACCCCCAGCACCCCTCGCTCCATGCTGCTGCTGATTCTAATAGAAGTAGTGCAAGAATCACCTTCACCTCTACATGCAGCTACTTTTAACCTTTTAATCTGTGAATTCCACAAAAGCTAGCAGTTTTCTGACCCACCTAACATTGCCTCAACAGTATCAGCAAACACTCTTGCACCCTTTCTGTTTAAATGTATCCCATCCCTGTAGAAGCAGTCTCCTGTTAACAAACACAGACCACGCCAAAAAAAATTCTATCCCATGAGCCTTGCACAATCCCTCCAGGGTCGAATTAATTGACAAGGCTCTCACCATATACTCCCTCCTATCATGTCTGAGCAGAATTGCAGACACTTTCAAACTTAACCCTAACTCTCGACATTTTTTTCAACACTGACCTGTACTTGTTAAGAAAATCTGTAGATCTCTTACTCTTAATGTCATTGGTGCCAACGTGTACAAAAATATCACCCTCTGTGCCCTTAAATGATGATATCTGCTCTATAACATCATCAACTTTTGCCCTGGCAGAGTAAGGCTCCATTCTCCAATGGAGCCTTAATCTCACGGCTATTCCCAACCTCGTGTTGTTTGGCATTACAAGAATGCAAAATGGGATGACCTGCGAGATTTCTTTTCTTCTTTTCCTTGGTCGGATTACTGTTTCAAAACTTCTGATGTCAACGTTTGCTCAGATCGTGTCAGTGAAATTATTCTTGCAGGAATGGAATCCTTTTTCCCACACTCCACTTTAAAATCTCGTCCTTTATCTAAACCTTGGTTTTCCAATAAATGTGCTAAGGCTGTTCAAGAGAAGAATGTTGCATATCGTAATTGGCTTGTTTCTAATTCTTCAGTTTCATTTTCTGCCTACACCAAAGCTTGCAACAATTGTAAAGCAGTTATTAATCAGTCCAAACTAGAGTTTGAACAGACTAAGAGTAGAAAACCTGCTTCTTGTTCTAGTGGTAGCCGAGCATTCTGGTCTCTTGCCAAAGCCATTGGCCGCAACTTTTGCCCATCTCTGCACCCACCTCTGTCCAAACCAGATGGCTCTGTTGTCACTTCAGCCAAAGATAAAGCTGACCTGCTAGCATCCCATTTTCCTTCCAACTCATGTATTAATGATCTTGGTAAAACACCTCCCACCATGCCCAACACGCTCCATTCAATGCCTCCTGTGGTCTTCCGTCAAAAGGATATCAGAAGGATTTTGGCAAACCTTGATGCTAAGAAAGCTCCAGGTCCTGATGGTATTTCTCCACTTGTTCTCAAAACCTGTGCTCCCGAACTTACACCTATTCTTTGCCAGCTTTTTTCACTTTCTTATTCCAAAGGTGTTTTTCCTTCTGCTTGGAAATTTGCTCATATCCAGCCAGTTCCTAAAAAGGGTGACAAATCCCTCCCATCCAATTATCGTCCCATTGCAATTACTTCTACTCTTTCTAAAGTAATGGAGAAATCAATTAACTGCCAACTCAAACTATCTAGAAACCTTCCGTCTGATCAACGATCGCCAGTATGGATTCCGTCAGTGCCGATCCAATGGTGATATTCTGGATTATGTTACCCATTTATGGACTAATTCAATGGAAAGGTTCGGTGAAACACAAGTAGTTGCTCTTGACATCTCAAAGGCTTTTGATCGTGTTTGGCATAAAGGTCTTCTAAACAAGCTTCCATCTTATGGTTTAAAAAAAAGTAAAGTGCAGCCATTATCAACCCACTGCAGGATGTAAGCCTCCTCAACAATTCATGTTGAGGAAAATATGGACCATAATCTGCCACGCTGGTCCAGTGCGGGTTGGCGGATCGACCGTATTCAGCAGTCAGGGGCTTGAACCCCAGTCTACTCAAAGAGCGTGTGCTACTGCACTCCCACTCCTGCCCAGTCGGCTACGGAGGCCTTCTTATGGTTTGCCAACTGTTTTTAGTAATTAGTTATCCAGTTTTCTCTCTGATCGCGCACTGAGGTTGATGGTAGATGCCTCTCTGTCTTCTATCTTCTCCAGTAATGCCAGTGTCCCCCAAGGTTCAGTTCTTTCCCCCACTCTTTTCTTCTTGCATATTAATGACCTTCTTCCATTGACTGGAAATCCTATCCATAGTTTTGCCGATGACAGCACATTGCAAAACCTAATCATTGTCCTGCTCAATCAGCTTCAATTTCTCGAAAATCTGCTACCAATTCCTTAAATGCCGATCTTCAGGTAATTCTCCAGTGGGGCAAAGACAACTAAGTTGATTTCAACCCTTCTAAAACTCAGTCTTGTCTTATATCTCGCAAAAAGGATTCTTCTGCTCCTATGCTTATCTTTAGTGACACTCCGATTTCTAGGCAAAATGATATCTCTCTTTTGGGTTTTGGATTACCCTGACTTCTAATCTCTCTTGGCACAAGCACATTACAAATATTGCTTCCTCTGCATCTAAAAAACGTGGTTTTCTCTTTCGCTCTCAGCATTACTTTTCTTCCAAACAGCTGCTCACTCTGTATAAATCGCAAATCCGCCCAGCCATGGAATATTGTTCCCACATCTGGGGTTGGTGCCCCCAAAACCTCTCTCAGGCTTCTTGATTCCATTCAGAAGAGGGCAGTTAGGTTAATTAATGATTCATCTCTATCAGAGTCTCTCCACTCGCTGTCTCATAGAAGTAATGTTTCTGCTGCATGCCTCTTCTACAGATACTTCCATGGGCACTGTTCTTCTGAATTGGCATCTATAATTCCCGCTCTCTCTTTCACAACAGTCCGAACACGTGCCGCCACCAGCCAACATCCATTTGCTGTCCATTTTCAAACTCACAGAACCAACTTTTCATCTTCCTCGTTTATTCATTCAACTGCCGTTTCTGGAACAACCTTCCTTCATACTTATTTCCTGAAAATTACAGTCTACAGAAGTTCAAGTCCAATGTCAACAAATATCTTCTTTCGTCTTCTCAATCTCCAACCCAAGCATGGTACTAAGTACTATAGGTTCTAATACCTTTCGTGTTTGGGGTTTACATAAAAAAAAAAAAAAATCTACCTTGGAGATTGTCGCTGTGTTGCCTCCTGCACAAGAGTGAGCTCTGGTGTTGAGTTGGACAGCTGAGTGCTTGACGGGCTCCTCATATTAATTTCTTCAAGGGCATCTTCCCTACACCTCAAGCTCTGGTATTGTTCGCACCTCTGGCCTTTAGGCAATAGATCTCATGCTGTAGAAAGCAGCAATTAAGAGCTAAGAGAATTAACAATTAATTACTTGGGTTTAATTCTTAAGAGCATGAATTAAGAACTAAAACATTCCATAATTTAGTGGTGCCTGTAAAACCTATACAACCGCCTCTACTGTACCAAGAAATTGTGCTAGTCAACTCCTATCTATGTGTCCGTGTCCATAGATAGCAGTTGGTAAAGATTAAGGCATATTCCCTCAGCCATTGGCAAAGATTAAGGATATTCCCGATGCAGAAATTGGCTTTGGTCAACCTGTTTTCTACTGTAAGCACCCTATAAAAAAATTAGGAATGTCTAAAAGGAAATCCTTGAGTATTGTGGAAAAAGTGGAAGTGCTTTCTAGTGTAGATCGGGGCACAAAAAAAAAGACATTGCTTTAAAATTTGGTAGTAGTGTGTCACCCATTCTGAAAAACAGTGTTTTGATTCTCAAACTGTTTGAGGAAATTGGACCTAGTTGGAAGTGTGCGAAAGTATGCCTGTATGAAGATGAAGCCGTTTTTAAGTGGGTGAAGTTTTGATTTGAGACCAAAACACATCAATGTCAGGGCCATTAATAAAAGAAAACATTAAGTAGTATGCATCTTTTCTGCAAGGCGCCTCCGTAGCCAGGTGGGAAGGAGCAGCAGTGCGTAGCACACGCTTCTTGATTAGACCGGGGTTCGAGCCCGTCACCACCAAATACGGAGGATGCGGAAAGGTCAGGGAATGACCACCGCATATTCCCGGAGCAATATGGCCTTAGTTGCTAATGCTCCTAAAAACCAAACAACAAACAAACAGCATCTTTTCTGCAGCATAAAACATTCCAAACCAGTTCTGGTTGGCTGGAAAAATTTAAAAAGAGCCATGGCATGTACTAATATATTGTGTGCATCATGTAAGTAGTCATTTCGTCATTTCTTAATATGTATGTATTAATAAATTAATTGTTTTAATATGTTATAAAATTTATTCCTTTCCACTTATTTCCGATTTGTTTTTCATATTTTACTATATTTCTGAATGTTGAATTACAGTATTTTTCATTGTTGAAAAGGTTATATTTCTTTATAATGAATTTTTTTAAGCAAATGATCGACTTCGTTATATAGAGATCCAACTATAGATTAAAGTTTCTTCTATATTTGCATCATTTCCTACGATATGAGATAAATCATGTGAGGCACAAGAGACTGACTGAAAAGTGTTTGACAGGATGGTTGAATATAAGGGACAATCAACCAAAAAATGACGGACTGTAACAGGATGAGTACTGGGGTGGATTTTCTCCCAAACAATAGGAAGAGATGGGTATGACGAGTGTGTTGAATTCTCAGGCTTCCTAATACCACTTCATCACACCAGTTTTCTCAGAAGATTGAAAGCCACAGGTTTGGATCTTGTTTTATCTGGTACAGTTTATTGTTGGTATCACTTTTCCGTATCTGTGACCAATTGTCAAAGCACATTTTCAATTTACATTATCTTGATAGTGTCTAGTTCAACAGTAAAGACACTGCATGCTAACAGTAGTGTGGCTATAACAGTACATCAAGGGAAAATTGCTCACTGCACATACCTACTGTCAGTTTTTGAACAGTCAGTACATATTTTACAGGAATGGGAGTTCAGAGCTGCATGAGCTAAGTACAACTGTCTGAGATTGCAAGGAGGTGTCATTCTTCCCCAGATGGAGAAAATGTGTATTGTGGGAAGCAGAAACACATGTCCAAGGTGGAACAGGTTCAGTTGTGTCCTGAAAAATATCACTTAAATCAACATTTCAACTCTGAACAAGCTCTTTGATCCTGAGTGATGCAGGTCGATTTTCATGTAGCTTATTCTCACAGAAGGAATCCTACCGATTATTACAAAGACACTCCCAACTGGGGTGCGATGGAAGACTCTGGATCTTAGCAGTGTAGAAAAGCAATAATGTTTTCCTACAAAGATGTAATGGGGGATTATGCACTTTAATATACAGACTTTGGATTGGAGAAGACCTGAAATCTACCAGTGCAGTCCTCAGAGAACTGTGCCGCATGACATTAGTTATTGTAAAGTAGTTCTCCTGGCAGTCATATATTGGACAACCATAACCCAGGCATGAACAGATTAAAGTTCTGTAAAGATGCAGTAAAGTATACATGTCAGCTCCCTATGACTGATCATAGGATGAGGGATGAGACTGATCAATGTATATTCAAATACTTTAATCAAGCAGTTCTTAAATGAGTGATGTCAGCTTGGAAATTTAGTTTGCTGTCTAATATTAATCCAAGAATTCTAATAGTATTAACAAGTGGAATTGTAATACTGTTTATTTGTAGTTCAGGATCAGGATGGAGAATCAAAAAGAGGATGTAGTCTAATGCAGTCAAAGGAAGCAAATGCTAAACCTATACAGAGTATAAAGAGTATACCTATACTGAGTATTAGCACTAGTAAGGGCACATGATGCAAGAAAGCAAGCTTATATAGCTTTTGGCTGATGCTATATCATCAGCCAAAAAAAAAAAAAAACACACACACACACACACACACACACACACACACACACACACACACACACACACACACACACACACACACACACACCCCATACTCATTTCACCCATCCACTCACTCCAAATGTTTGTCTAGTTCTGCCTTGAATCTATTTAACCTATCAACTTCTACAAACAACAGATGGAAGTTTGTTTCAGCAATCAACCACGCGCTGGCTAAAGGCAAACTTCCACACATTTATCCCACAACTGTTTTTCCTCAATTTGAATTTATGCCCTCTGGCTATTAGTCTGAGCCAGAGGAAGAATCCCATCAGCATTGAGCATGCTCAAACCATTCAAGGCTTTAAATACCTCAATCAGATCATCTCGCAGGTGCCTAGTCTCCAGACACTGTAATTTGCAAAACTTAAGCCTTTCTTCGTAAGAGCACCCCTTTGTTCCATTCACTAATCTTGCTCTTCTCTGTACTTGTTCCAACAGCTGTACATCCTTCTTATAATGAGGCCTCCAGACCAGTGGCGGATTAAGGTCGGTTGAGGCCCCGGGCGCAGAAGAAAATATTGGGACCCTTAAAAAAAAGAGAGAGACAGGGAAAATAAAAATACATGTTAATACATGTATTTTTAATTACATGTATTAACATGTACGGTTATAAATTTGTCCAATGCTCCTTTCTGTTGGTTGGCAACTTGCTCGCGTCTTTTTTTAATTTGTCTTTTTTCAGCCCCTGATAGCTGCTGTTTCATTTTGCTAGCTACCATTGGTAGCCTACCAATGAAAAGAATGTTTGTTCAGTAATATAAAATATAAGAGTCTGAATAATTAGAATACTAGAGAAGAGATTTTTCGTTATAGTGCAATAAATTAATGATTAATTAAAATTCAAAAATTATTCATAAACTACGAAAATCCAGGCGCTGATGTAACAACAGGAATTAATTTTATCTTAATATAATTTCAACAATATACGATATAAGCGTATTTGCGCATATCATAAGTCTGCACTGCAGGAGAACCTTTGTAAGTACAAAGAAGCAAATACGATTCTATTGCTCCGTTGAGCGGTAGCGCAGCCGCTCGGGGCCTATAGAGCATAGTATGTGTATAGTATGCAGCGTAGTAATGAAATAATGAAAATAAGCGATAAACATACTATCGGGTTTTACCGCTGATTGTAAACATGTACGTAATTAAAATTGCAGATATGAAATCAAACGTGTTGTCATTAGAAAAAAATTGTAAAGTTGGAGTTTTGCGGGGCCCTTCAGAAGTCGGGGCCCAGGGCGCACGCCCGGTGCGCCCGCTGTTAAATCCGCCGTTGCTCCAGACCTGTATACAGTACTCAAAGTGTGGCCTGACCATTGCCTTATACAAAGGGATAATCACCTCCTTATCCCTGCTAGAAAAATTCCTGTATATCACTGACAAGACACCATGAGCTACTCTTGCAGACCATCTGCATAGTCAGAAAACTTCATATCTGCCTGTACAATTACCCCAAGTTCCTTTTCACTCTCTACCAATGTCAGTGTAGTACCACACAGTTGAAATGTTACACTAGGGTTAGTGCTTTCCATATGCAGTACTTTACATTTGTCAATGTGAAACTAAAGTTTCCACCTCTCAGCCCATCTGCTCAACTTTTCTAGATTATGTTGCAGCGGCATACTGTGATTAACAACCCAGCCGACCTTCATATCGTCTGCAAACTTGGACATTAAGCCTGATATACCATCATCAATAGCCTTACTGAATACAGAAAACAACAATGGACCCAACACAGAACCCTGGGAGACTCCATAATAACATTAGTCCACGAAAAGCAGTGTCCATTGATTACCAATCTCTGTCTTCTCCCACTCAACCATCCCTTTATCCATAGCAGCAATTTGCCTGCAATGCCTCACTGCTCCAATTTGTGCAGCAATCTTCCATGTGCAAACAATATCAAAAGCCTTTCTAAGATCCAAATATATGATATCAATATTATTCTTTGCATCCAGTTGCTTTGTGACTACATCATAGTATCCAATCGAACTGGTCAGACAAGACTTTCCCTTAACAAACCCATGCTATGTCCGAGCTATAACTGAAGTCTTGTCTAGATGATCCTGAAATGCTTCTTTAACTAGTGCCTCCATTAATTTCCCTGGAACAGAAGTTAAACTAACAGGACTGTAATTACCTATGTCTCCCTTTGATACTCCTTTGTGGATTTTGGTCACATTTGCACATTTCCAATCCGTGGGTACCGGATTGGAAATGTGCAAATGTGACCAAAGGGTGGTATTGACAGGAATGATGGTATGCTACTGCAACAGGTTCTAGAAAAATTGGGCAGATGAGCTGGGAAATAGCAATTGAAGTTTAATATTGACCAATGCAAAAAAAAAATGTATATGGGTAGCAGTAATCCCAGAGAAACGCACCAGCTGTGTGGTACTACATTCAAGGTAGTGGAAAATGAAAAAGACCTGGGGTAATTGTGCAGTAGTATATGAAGTTATCTGAGCAAAGCAGACAGGCTGCTAAGACAGCTTATGGTGTTCAGTCAATGATACACAGGAATTTTGCTAGCAGGCATAAGGAGGTGATTATCCCATTGTATAAAGCAATGGTCAGGCCACATCTTGAGTACTGCAAACAGGTTTGGGGGTCCTCATTTTAGGAAGCATGTAGAGCTACTGGAATGAGTATAGAGAAGGGCAACGAGATTGATGAAGGGAACAAAGGGGTACTCTTACCAAGAAAGGCTTCAGTTCTGCAAATTGCAGTGGCTGGTGACCTGGCATCTCCAAGTTGATTTGATCGAGGTGTTTAAGGCTTTGCGTGGATTGAGCAAGTTCAATGTTGACGGGATTTTTCCTCATGCTTAGACATACATAAGTGGTGCACAAATTCAAACTGAGGAAGGACCATTGCAGAATAGATGTATGGAAGTTTACCTTTAGGCATTGGGTGATTGATTGCAAGAACAAGCTTCTGTATGTTGTGGAGGTTAATAGCTTTAATAAATTCAAGGCAGAAGTAGACAAACTATTGTACAGAATGAATAGGTGAAAGAGGAAGGGGGGAGGGGGGTTGGCTGATGCTGCATATGCTTGCTTGGGTTTTGGGTACAAGGTTATTGAAGACTTTTGCAGCTCTGGCGAATGCTAAGTTTTCATTTATATTTAGTCGTATTATTGACTAAACTGTTATACTCAATTATTTTCTATAAGTAGCATTATAGTTCTAGCTAAGCTCCGTGGTTTATTTTGAATTTAGATGGTGATTTTGAAAGGTAATACTTTGTGTCCGTAGATTTTACTTTCGTAACTTGCCACCATTGTTATACAATACGGAATACCGTAAGGTAACATAAAACTCGATAGCAAAAAATGTAGCAGTGAATTAGAAATCTGTTAGATTAGTATAGTATTATCAATAAAATTTATTAATCTTATTAAATTTCATTGTTAATTAAATTATACTTAACCGGAATCATGACCCAGACTAGAGCAGCAAAGCAGTGTTCACAGAATAGCCAGAGTTCTGTAGCTCGCAGGAGAACCAATTCTCCCACGCACCATAGTCTAAAACAATGTGTGAGATGTGAAATGTTTGCAGACCTGTCTAGAACAGACATGACCTAGCCAAGGAGAATGTCTTTGTGTGTGTGCTTGGTGCAGAGACTGAAAAAATTAGGTGTCAACTCAGCGTTGTGATGAGTGTCTATGAGAGATTGAGGTGTACAGTAAATGCCCTAGAAAAAATTAATATGAGGGAACCATCAATCTCTCAGCTGCCCAACTCAATGCTGTGCATCACGCAACACAGCAGCAATATCCAAGGCAGAATGTGCTGGGCCACAGAAAATAGTTATTATCAGTAACTCTAATGTCAGGGAGACAGGGAATGTAGTATGCAAAAAGGATAGGTGGAACAGGACCAGGGTATGTCAAGTTGATGATGTTGTAGAGCAGATATCATCTTTTAACGGCACAAAATATGATATTGTTGTACCCGTTGGCACTAATGACATTAAGAGTAAGATATCTGCAGATTTACTTAACAAGTACAGGTTATTGCTGAAAAAAAGTCGCGAGTTAGGGTTAAATTTGAAAGTGTCTGCAATTCTGGCCAGATACAACAGGACAGAGTATATGATGAGAGCCTTTTCAATCAGTTCAGCCATGGAGAGATTGTGCAAGGCTCATGGTGTAGAATTGTTTTCAGCTTGTTCTGTGCTTGCTAACAGGAGAGACAGCTTCTACAGGGATGGGATATACTTAAATAGAAAGTGTGCAAAAATATTTGCTGATGCTATTAAGGCAATATTAGGTGGGTTGGAAAACTGCTAGTTTCGGGGGGTTCACTGCTAAAAGATCAACGGTAGCCGCAGGCAGCAGTGAAAATGATTCTTGCACTGCTTCTATTTTAAAGAGCAGCAGCCTAGAGAGAGCAAGTTGCCAGGGATTTCAAGAGCTGCTGGTAGTCATCATGGAACTAGTAACTAACAGTCATGTGTTAGTTACCCTAATACATGGGCTGTGTTAGGGTAACTAAGAGTAAGAAATAGTGCATGTATACTTGCATGTACACCAATGCTAGAAGTATAGTAAATAAAATTGAAGAATTTGAAGTGTTTATCAAGACATCAAAGGCAGATATTGTTGGGATATCATAGACATGGTGTCACACAGATATAAGCAGTGCAGAATTGGAATTTGAGGAGTACAATGTGTACAGAAAGGACAGACAGGGTAGGAAAGGAGGAGGGGTTATGCTGTTAGTTAAGAAACATAAAATCGAAGGAAGTGCACTCAGTTTACATAAATGGACAGTGCAATGTTGAGTCAGTTTGGTGTGACATAAGCACATGGAAAGGTAAAATGGGAGTAGGGGTGTGTTATAGCCCTAATGAATCTGATGAGTATAATGAGCAATTATGCAGAAAAATAGAGTGGGCCAGTAAATCAGAGTGTCTTATAATGGGGGATTGTAGTTTCCCAGATTGACTGGAATTTGTGGGTTGTCACTCACACACTAGCAAGGTTTTTGTGGATTTATTGGATGATTGTTTTTTCGTGATTCTTCATGCATTAAGAACCTGCACATAAAGGAACCACTAGGTTGCAGTGATCACAGTGTGCTGAAGTCAGATTTACTTAAAGAACTACAATCAAGTGTAAAGGGAAGGGTTTTTGTAAAGGTGACTACAGAGGTCTCAGAGAGTTTTTAAATTCTATACAGTGGCATCAACTGATAATGTTACCAACGGTGAATTCTAAATAGGAAGCCTTCAGCAACTTAACCTTGGAGGCTACTAGGCTTTTCATGCCAACTAAAATACAGTTCAGGGTTCAGGCCTAAATGGATGTCGGATGAATTAATGAGGCTCGTGGCAGAAAAGCAACGTATCAACTCTGTGGTACTACACTGACAGTGGTAGAGAATGAAAAGGACCTGGGGGGTGGTTGTGCAGGCTGTTGTTGTTACTGTTATTTGGTTTATAGGAGCATTAGCAACTAAGGCCATATTGCTCCGGGATATGCGGTGGTCATTCCCCGACCTTTCTGCATCCTCCGTATTTGGTGGTGACGGGCTCGAACCCCGGTCTAATCAAGAAGCGTGTGCTACGCACTGCTGCTCCTTCCCACCTGGCTACGGAGGCGCCAGGTTGTGCAGGCAGATATGAAGTTCTCTGGGCAGTGCAGACGGGCTGCAAGAGTAGCTCATGGTGTATTGTTAATGATATATAGGAATTTTTCTAGCAGGGATAAGGAGGTGATTATTCCCTTGTATAAGACAATGGACAGACCACACCTAGAGTACTGTATACAGGCCTAGAGGCCTCATTTCAAGAAGGATGTAGAGCTGCTGGAACGAGTACAGAGAAGGGCAACAAGAGTAGTGAATGGAACAAAGGGGTGCTCTTACGAAGAAAGGCTTAAGTTTTGCAAATTACAGTGACTGGAGACTAGGCAACAGCGAGGTGATCTGATAGAGGTGTATAAAGCCTTGAATGGTTTGAGCATGCTCAATGCTGATGGGATTCTTCCTCTTGCTCAGAATAATCACCTGAGAGGGCATAAATTCAAATTGAGGAAAGACAGATGTAGGATAGACGTGCGGAAATTTGCCTTTAGCCAGCGGGTGGTTGGTTGGTGGAACAGACTTCCATCCCTTGTCGTGGAAGTTGATAGCCTAAATAAGTTTAAGGCTCAGCTGGACAGGTATTTTGAACGAACAGAGGGGTGAAGTGGGAGTGGTTTTTTTTTTTTTTTTTGGCTGATGCTGCATAAGCTTGCTTTCTTGCATCAAATGCCTCTACTAATGCTAAAGTAAAATGCATGGGATGCATATAAATTATCAGGTGACACAGAAGCCTACTACAGATATAAGCTACTCTGTAATCAAATCAGAAAGGAGGTTAGGCAGGCTAAGGGAGATTATGAGAAATCTTTGGCAAAGGAGACAAAGAAAAAGAGCAAAGAGTTCTTTAATTATGTAAACTCTAGAAGGAAGGGAATGAATCAGATTGGTCCACTTAACATAGATGGCTCGACTATCGATGATCCTGGTGAAGTAGCTGATAAACTGAATGAGCAATTTGCGTCTACATTTACACATGAGGAGTTATTCAAGGAGGGGAATGCCAGAAGTTTATCAAACTCTAATAGGGAGCTAAGTGATTTTGTGATAACTGAGAGCAAAGTGGAGAAGAAATTGTTGAAGTTAAACATAAAAAAGGCACCTTGGGCAGATGTAATCTATCCATTTATAATGAAGGAGGCAGCAAGGGAAGAATTATGAGATCATCCTTAGAGTCAGGGGAGGTCCCAATGGACTGGAGATGTGGAAATGTATCCCCAATTCACAAAGGGGGTTCAAATGGCGACACAAATAATTATAGACCTGTTAGTTTAACTTCTGTTCCGAGGAAAATAATGAAGTCACTGGTTAAAGAGGTGATACAGGATCACCTAGACAAGAATGCAGCAATAGTTCAGACACAACATGGGTTTATTAAGGGGAAGTGTTGTCTAACCAATATGATTGGATACTATGATGTGGTCACAACGGAACTGGATGCTAAAAATAATATTGATATCATATACTTCGATTTCAGGAAAGCTTTTGATACTGTTGCACGTGGAAGACTACTGAATAAATTGGAGCAGTATGGTATTAAGGGCAAGTTACTCCAATGGATAAAGGGATGGTTGAGTGGGAGATGGCAGAGAGTGGTAATAAATGGATACTATTCTAGGTGGACTAATGTTATTAGCGGAATTCACCAGGGTTTTGTGCTGTGCCCATTGTTGTTTTATGTATTTATCAATGATATCGATGAAGGTATATCAGGTTTATTTTCGAAGTTTGCAGATGATACTAATGTTGGCAGGGTTGTTAATGACACTAAAGACAGCATGCTACTGCAACAGAATCTAGAAAAGTTAGGCAGATGGGTTGAGAAGTAGAAACTGAAGTTTAACATTGACAAATGCAAAGTACTGTATATGGGTAGCAGTATCCCAAGAGAAACATACTAACTCTGTGGTACTACACTCAGTGAGGTGGAGAGAGAGAAAAAGACCTGGGGTAATTGTGCAGTCAGATATGAAGTTCTCTGAGCAGTGCTGACAGGCTGCCAGAACAGGTTAATGTTATATAGGAATTTTGCTAGCAGAGACAAGGAGGTGATTATTCCTTTGTCCCTCAGGGATCAGTGTTGGGTCCATTGTTGTTTTCTGTTTTTATAAATGATATTGAATGGTATATCAGGCTTAATGTCCAAATTTGCAGACGATATGAAGGTTGGCAGGGTTGTTAATGACACTAATGACAGTACACTGCTGCAACAGGATCTAGAAAAGTTGAACAGATGGGCTGAGAGGTGGCAAATGAAGTTTAACATTGACAAATGTAAAGTACTACATATGGGAAGCAGTAATCCCAGAGTAACGTATCAACTCTGTGGTACCACACTGATAGTGGTAGAGAATGAAAAGGACCTGGGGTAAATGTACAGGCAGATATGAAGTTCTCTGAGCAGTGCAGACGGTCTGCAAGAGTAGCTCATGGAGTCTTGTCAATGATATACAGGAATTTTTCTAGCCGGGATAAGGAGGTGGTTATCCCCTTGTATAAGGCAATGGTCAAGCCACACCTTGAGTACTGTATACGGGTCTGGAGGACTCATTTTAAGAAGGATGTAGGGCTGTTGGAACGAGTACAGAGAAGGGCAAGATTAGTGAATGGAAGAAAGGGGTGCTCTTACAAAGAAAAGCTTAAGTTTTGCAAATTACAGTGTCTGGAGACTAGGCATCTGCAAGGTGATCTGATTGAGGTGTATAAAGCTTTGAATGGTTTGAGCATGCTCAGTGCTGAGGGGATTGTTTCTCTTGCTCAGAATAATCACCTGAGAGGGCATAAATTCAAATTGAGGAAAGACAGTTGTAGGATAGATGTATGGAAGTTTGCCTTTAGCCAGTTGGCGATTGGTTGCTGGAATAAACTTCCATCTGTCGTTGTAGAAGTTGATAGCTTAAACAGATTCAAGGCAGAACTTGACAAACATTTGGAGCGAGTGGATGGGTGAAATAAGGGTTTTTTTTTTTTTTTTTTTTTGGCTGATGCTATATAAGCTTGCTTTCTTGCATCATGTGCCCTTGCTAATGCTAACTTATACAAATTTCATATATTAAAATTTTTTTTGGTTTGTCTTACATTGTGGATACTTATCATAAAAAAAAAAAAATTTGTTTATACTTCGGAATGGTCACATTAGATCCAAAAAGTTAAAACTATTAAAATTTGCAATATTTACCATATTGGGGAGTATTTTCTTGCAATTCATACAAATACAAAGTTAAGCACATATGCTTAACTCTGCACTGATATCGGGTAACTAAGCTGTCACCTCGTATATTAAAAATGGCTACAAGGGCAGTTTCAAAAGTAATGCACACTATGCTTGCATAGTCATCCTGATGGTTACTATACAGTCGGTCCTCATATAACACGTGTTTACATTACACGAATTCGATCATACACGATTTATAAATAGGGGAACATTATCTTATATAACACGAACCGAATTCGCTTATGCACGATTCGCCTTTGTGTTTACAAGAAATGGCAGTCGAACGCGGAATCACCCCAAACAAACGCAACACGATAGGAATGAAGGAGATTCTAAAAATGTATTTATGTGTTTTATATCAGTGAAGGGGAAACACATTTCACCATAATAACGTAAAAACCAACACAATTCCAGTTATCGATATAATCGCAAATGCAATTAGATGGAGTTTACTACCAGTTTATAACAGATTCCACTAGCAGAAACGCAACTGGAAATTGTTTTATGGTAGTAACCCCCCAGAAATGTGCTTTAGTAAAATGTGAGGTGTTAATAGTGTATCTCGGCCTTTACGGTGTTGTTTATTCAGTTGCTACACGCGCGCAGCTTTGTTTATGTGTATCAAGCGTGCCTCCTCGTTTTGTAATTGTGCTTTATTCCCTAAAAATGAGTAAAATACTTAAAAGGTGTGAAAAGGAAGCGTCTTGGCGAAGACACTGCAGATTCAGAGAGAAAAAAAAAAAAGCAATTATCGATAAACAGAGGCGGACTGGATCAAAAATTGTTACCCGGGAAAATTTATAGTGGCCTCATACTACGGTTTATGGCCAAAATCACACCGGCCTCCGGCCCACCGGGATTTCCCGGGTAAGGCTTATGGCCAGTCCGCCTCTGTCGATAGAGAAAAAAATATGAAATTGTGAAACGCTTTGAGCAAAATGAAAGACCATGTGATATTGCACGTGCTGCAGACCTAAATGAGGCGACGCCGAGAATTACACAGAATGCGGAGAAAATAAAAACAACTTTCATAGCGGGAACAACTCAAAGTGTAATTAAAATCCATTAATTAAGACACAATTAAATGTAATTAAGACACAAGAATTGGAAGAGATAGAACGGCTGTCATCTGTTTGGATAGAAAATCAAACAAAAAACAAGTTTGCTTACGATAGAAGCAAAAGCATTAGCAATATTTTATTACGTAATAGTCGTAATAAAACGTAAGCATTTTATTACGACTTACGTATAATTTATACTTAACATATTATAAAATACGTAAGTATTTTATTACGACTATTTTATTTAATATAATAAATTTTTTACGAATAAAATACGTATTTTATTCGTAAAAATACTTTTTTAGTATTAAAAAATACTAAAAAAAATACTTTATAATAATATAATAAATAATAAAAAAATATTTCTTTTTTATTATTTATTATATTATAATTTAAAAAATATTGTATTTTTTATTACGTATTTTATAACGATTAAAATTACCCGATTATTTATTGTGTTTGGTAATGTTTTGGTTCCAAATGTGTGTTCAATCTTGGGTGGTCGGCACCTAACCCCACTTTTCCCATAGGGCCTGTTGTTTATATTGCACGATTTTGCATTGCACGAGGTTTTCTAGGAACACAACTATCGTGCTATACGAGGACAGACTGTACTAAGAAAGGTAAGAAGTAATGCATAATATGCTGGCATAGTCATCTTGATGGTTGCTGTCCTTAGAAAGGTAAGGTCAATTATAGTTTGATTTTTCCTAAAAGAAAGAAAGAAAGAAGTATCTGCTGCATTCCTACCAAGCTCAAAATTGAAACAATAAATAGCAAAAACCTGAAATTCATAAACTGTTGAAGGAGTGTGTGGCAGAAGTTCAACAGATTGAAGTATAGTATCAGGATGGGAACAAGATGTTCAATAAGACTGCAGATGCATTTTGGATAACTTAATGAGCTAGTGGAAAATGAAAAAGACTTGGGGGTAATTGTGCAGTCAGATATGAAGCTTTCTTAGCAATGTAGGCAGGCAGCCAGGACAGCTCATGAGCTTTTGTCAATGATATACATGAATTTTGTTAGCAAGGATAAATAGATCTTGAGTCATCTTGCCACATCTTAAGTACTGCATAAAGGTCTGGAGGCTTCATTCTACAGATTTTGGAGACTTCATTTTACTTACAAGTACGGAAAAGGGCAGAGATTGGTGAAAGGAACAAAGGAGTGCTCTTACCAAGAAAGGTTTCAGTTCTGCAAATTGCAGCATCTGAAGACTAGGCACCTGTGAGGTGATCTGTTGTTTGTTATTTGGTTTTTAGGAGCATTAGCAACTAAGGCCATATTGCTCCGGGATATGCGGTGGTCATTCCCTGACCTTTCCACATCCTCCGTATTTGGTGGTGACGGGCTCGAACCCCGGTCTAATCAAGAAGCGTGTGCTACGCACTGCTGCTCCTTCCCACCTGGCTATGGAGGTGCCGTGAGGTGATCTGATTGAGGTGTTTAAGGTTTTGAATGGTTTGAGCAAACTCAATGCTGATGGGAGTTTGCTCGTCTCCACACACATGAGGGGAGACAAATTCAAATCTTGGAAGGACTGTTGCAGAATAGATGTGTGTAACTTTGCCTTTAGCCAATGGGTTGATTGTTGGAACAAACTTCCATCTGTTGGGGAAGTTGAAATTAAAGAAAGAACTAGACAAACTACTGAAACAAATTAATAGGTAAAATGGGATTTTTTTTTTTTTTTTCTTTTTTGCTGATGCTGTATAAGTTTTCTTTCTTGCATCATTTGCCACTGCTAATGAATTTTCCTGTCACCACCTTTCTGACAAACGATATAAGTGATGTGTGTAATAGTTACTGACACTTATGTCACGGAGTAATAATCTAGATTTTCAATAGAATTAAAACTTACTTTGTTACATGAAGTATAAATATGATCCATCATATTCTCTACATTAATCCAGAGAGATGCTCTAAATGTGGCTGTGCTTCCAGGCAGTGGCATACTGGCTCTTCCTGGGATTCCTCCTAAAATTGATGTATTTGTTATAAGAGGAAACAGTATAAATGGTTTGGCAATCAGGTGCATTTCTTAAAGCTAAAATGTACATTTTTATGTAACAAAATAACTATCTTTTAATTGCACTTGTTAAAAACTTACTCTGCTACCTGAAATAGAAGTTGACTCAACAGCAAATTCACTTAAATTTAAATTGCAATGGCATATAAATCATGTAAAATAATTGCAATGTCCTAGGTAAATAAAGCCCGAGAAGATATACATTTCTTATTATATTCCTAAACTGATAATGTTCATAATGTCACCAGTCACATATAATTAAAAAAATATAACACCTAAAAAATATAAAAATAAATTTCATCATTCATTTTACAAATACACTTAAAAGCACTACAGGCTTTAATCCAACTGCATCTAGAGTACTTAGCTACCACATTCTGCAGCCCACATATTCCCACATATATAAGTCTTTCCCCACATGCACATCTTTTTGAAGATCTTACCAGGCAGGCTAACCACCTTTGAACTCTCTTAAGAAGCTCAATGTCTTTTTTTTTTTTTTTTTTTTTTTTTAAGGTATTATCTCCATATGTGAAAACAGTACTTAAGGGTCACCTTACAAATATCTTATATGGCAGGATTATTACCTCTCTACCTTTAAGAGAAAATGTAGAAAAATCACTGCTAGAACATAATGGACCATCCTTGCTGCCTGTCTACACTGCTCAAAGAACTTCCTATAGAACAATATCATAATTCCCAAATCCTTTTCTTCCTCCAACGTTTTTAATTCAACTCAAAAAAAGTGTATACGTTATTTTGGCATTGCTATTCCTCAAGTATAAGATCTTGCATATTGCTGCATTAAAATATAGCCACCACTTTTCTGGACATTCATGAAGCCAATCCAAGTCATTCTAAAGGCATTGATCACTAACTACTCTCTAGTCTTGACATCATGCACTCTATCCTTTGTCGGTTTAATTTATGAAAGTTAGAAATAACAGTGGCCCAGAATTGATTCTTGGGGGGGGGGGGGGGGGCACTCCCATTTCTAACATTAGACCAATCTGAAAAGCAACCATTATTTACAACCCTCTGTTGATGCAATGCAGCCACACTGCAATCCACCTTACAATTTTACCCATGATTCCAATACGTTCCAGCCTGTATACTATTGTATTATTTGATAATAGAGCTATTAAGTGCGCAATAATTCCTATATTCAATTATATTATGAAAACAACAGATCGCCTTCACAATGAATTGTTAGTGCATTGGACCAGGAGAGTTGGTTGGAAAAGAAGCATCCTATATCAAAAATAAAGATAATCCCTGCTGTTTTCATAACTAATGTATTATGGTGAACCGAGCCAGATTTTTGGTAAAATCCGAATAAACAATGTCAAAATTATTTCCTACATCCAGCTCATCAGTAACTGCATCAAAACAGCTAACAAAGTTAGTTAAATATGATTTTCTCTTAACAAAACTGTGTTGTGTAGCTTCCAATATTCAGTTCCATTTCTACCTCAATATCCCAGTTAGGAAGCTGAATTAGTTTTATGTATGGGTGATGAGCACACGAGCAGGATGTCTTATAAATTCTTTGCCATTACTTATCAATATAAATGAATGAACACATGTTTGTATATGTAAGTCCTTTGCCAGTTTAGGGGTGATAGGTGAAAGCATGTACTGTGTTGCCTTACATGTACAGTACTTGTGTAAGAGTGAGAGACTGTTTAATTAGTTTAATCCTGGTTATGCTCCTGGATATGTGTAAAAAATATATAAAATATAAAACGAGTATGTACAAATGAGTGAAAACATCCCTGTGCTGTGGCTGGATACCCCATTCATGATCAGTGGGTGTGTGTGTAAGGGGACCTATCTTAGGCCAAGACAAACTAGGCATGTGCCTAGGGCCCATACTTTGAGGGGGACCCATAATTGGCAATGGTTTGGTTTGTATTGGGTTTTAGTGGCGCATGGACATGGGCCATAAAAAATGTGCCAGTTTTTGGTATAATGTGTTTCAGAAGTGTTTACTTTGGATTAAATTGCTTTTAACCTGATTCGTACCTCATTGGGTTAGTCTGTGGCTTATATTTACTTCCTTACAGGAGATGGTATAAATTAATAGCTTTAAGGAAGGTAAAAACATCTGTGAAGTCATGTCTATCATTCAAGAGGTCTGTTAGGGTAATGATGTGATGTGTCCTATCCACAGGGATGGGATACACTTAAATAGAAAGGGTGCAAGAATGTTTGCTGATGCTATCGAGGCAGTGTTAGGTGGGTCGGAAAACTGCTAGATTGGAGGGATACAAGGACTAATAGATTAACAGTAGCCACTGGCAGAGGTGAAAGTGATTCTTGCACTGCTTCTATTGGAATGAGCCGCAGCCTGGAAAATAAGATGCAGGATATTTCAGAGACTGCTGGGAATCATTGGGGTACAAGTAAACACATGGGTTGTGTTAGGGTAGCTAAGAATAGAAATAGGTGCATGTATACTTGCTTGTACACCAATGCTAGGAGTTTAGTAAATAAATTTGATGAATTTGAGGTATTGCTCAAAACATCAAAGGCAGATATTGTGGAGATTTCAGAGACGTGGTGTCACACAGATATAAGGAATGCAGACCTGGAATTTGGGGAGTACAATGTCTACAGAAAGGATAGACAGGATAGGAAGGGAGGAGGGGTTATGCTATTAGTAAAAAACACAAAATCCAAGGAAGTGAAGCCAGTCGACATCGCTGGACAGTGCAGTGTCGAGTCAGTTTGGTGTGACATAAGCATTGGGAGATCAAAATTGAGAGTAGGAGTGTGCTATAGGCCTAATGACTCTGATGAGTATAATAAGAAACTGTTCGGAGAAATAGAGTGGGCCAGTAAATCAGAGAGTCTTATAATGGGAGATTTTAATTTCCCAGATATTGACTGGAATTTGGGGGCTGGTCACTCACACATTAGCAAGGCTTTTGTGGATTTATTGGATGATTGTTTTCTACATCAGCATGTTCGGGAGGCAACTAGAGGGAGTAATACTCTTGATTTGATTATCAGTAGTGATTCTTCATGCATTAAGAATCTGCAGATAAATGAACCACTAGGTGGCAGTGATCACAGTGTGCTGAAGTGGGAGTTACTCAAAGAGGTAACTACCATTAGGGGTAAAGGGAAGGGGTATTGCTTTCGTAAAGGCGACTACAATGGACTGAGACAGTATTTAAATTCTATACAGTGGGATCAACTGATGATATTGCCAACAGCAAATTCAAAATGGGAAGCATTCAAAGAACTTATCTTGGAAGCTACTAGGCTTTACATACCAACTAAGAAATATTGTTCAAGGTTTAGGCCTAAATGGATTTCAGATGACCTAATGAGGCATATGGCAGAGAAGAAAAATGCATGGGATACATACAAATTAACACGTGACACAGACGCCTATGATAGATACAAGTTGATCTGTAACCAAGTTACAAAGGAGGTTAGGCAGGCGAAGGCAGATTACGAGAAATCCTTGGCAAGGGATGCGAAGAAAAACAGCAAAGAGTTCTTTACTTATGTAAACTCTAGAAGGAAGGGGATGAATCAGATTGGTCCACTTGAGATCGAGGGGTCAACTGTTGATGACCCTGCTCAGGTAGCTAACAAACTAAATGAATATTTTGCATCGACATTCACACATGAGGAGTTATTCAGCGAGGGGAATGCCAGAGGTGTATTCAATTCTAGCAGTAAGCTAGAGAATCTTGTAATAACTGAGAGCAAAGTGGAGGAGAAATTGTTGAAGATAAACACAAGAAAGGCACCTGGGGTGGATGGGATTTATCCAGTTATATTAAAGGAGGCAGCAAAGGAAGTAAGCAAACCCTTAGCCATAATTATGAGAGCTTCCTTGGACTCCTGGGAGGTACCCATGGACTGGAGATGTGCAAATGTGACCCCAATTCACAAAGGGGGATCAAAGGCTGACACAAGTAATTATAGACCTGTGAGTTTAACTTCTGTTCCCGGAAAATTAATGGAGGCACTGGTTAAAGAAGCACTGCAGGATCATCTAGACAAGACTTCAGTTATAGCTAGGACACAGCATGGTTTTGTTAAGGGTAAGTCTTGCCTGACCAATTTGATTGGATATTATGATGCAGTCACAAAAGAACTGGATGCAGGGAATAACTTTGATATTATATACTTGGATCTTAGAAAGGCTTTTGATACTGTTGCACATGGAAGACTGCTGCACAAATTGGAGCAGTGTGGCATTGGAGGAAAATTGCTGCTATGGATAAAGGGGGAGAAGACAGAGAGTGTAATCAATGGACACTGCTCATCGTGGACTAATGTTATTAGTGGAGTCCCTCAGGGTTCAGTGTTGGGTCCTTTATTGGTTTCTGTATTTATAAATGATATTGATGATGGTATATCAGGCTTAATGTCCAAGTTTGCAGACGATACGAAGGTTGGCAGGGTTGTCAAGGACACTACTGACACTATGCTGCTGCAACAGGATTTGGAAAGGTTGAGCAGATGGGCTTCGAGATGGCAAATGAAGCTTAACATTGACAAATGTAAAGTACTACATATGGGAAACAGCAACCCCAGAGCAACGTATCAACTGTGTGGTACTACACTGACAGTGGTAGAGAGTGAAAGGGACCTGGGGGTGGTTGTGCAGGCAGATATGAAGTTCTCTGAGCAGTGCAGACGGGCTGCAAGAGTAGCGCATGGTGTATTGTCAATGATATATAGGAATTTTTCTAGCAGGGATAAGGAGGTGATTATTCCCTTGTATAAGGCAATGGTCAGGCCACACCTAGAGTACTGTATACAGGCCTGGAGGCCTCATTTCAAGAAGGATGTAGAGCTGCTGGAACGAGTACAGAGAAGGGCAACTAGATTGGTGAATGGGACAAAGGGGTGCTCTTACGAAGAAAGGCTTAAGTTTTGCGAATTACAGTGTCTGGAAACTAGGCACCAGCGAGGTGATCTGATAGAGGTGTACAAAGCCTTGAATGGTTTGAGCATGCTCAATGCTGATGGGATTCTTCCTCTTGCTCAGAATAATCACCTGAGAGGGCACAAATTCAAATTGAGGAAAGACAGATGTAGGATAGATGTGCGGAAATTTGCCTTTAGCCAGCGGGTGGTTGGTAGGTGGAACAGACTTCCATCCCTTGTCGTGGAAGTTGATAGCCTAAATAAGTTTAAGGCTCAGCTGGACAGGTATTTCGAACGAACAGAGGGGTGAAGTGGAAGTGGTTATTTTTATTTATTTATGTTACTTTTTTTTTTTTTTTTTTGGCTGATGCTGCATAAGCTTGCTTTCTTGCATCAAATGCCTCTACTAATGCTAATGCTAATAGCTTTAAGGAAGGTAAAAACATCTGTGAAGTCATGTCTATCATTCAAGAGGTCTGTTAGGGTAATGATGTGATGTGTCCTATAAGTATCTTTGAAGGCTTGTTTGCATTCATTTGCATAAAGAGGACAGTCTATTAATGTGTTGGACTGACTGGATAGTGTCACAAGTCTGGCATCATGGTGATCCTTCTGCTCACAACAAGAAAGAGTGAGCAATATTAGTATGTCGGATTCTTAGTCTAGCCAGTAGGCTCTTCTTTTCTCGACTTTCGTGTGCTAGAAACCCAGTTTTCAATATTCGGCTGGTGGTTCACTGGCCTCGGCATAGAGACTATATGGGAGAGGTACAATAGGCGCCAGCAGCTATACACAGTGCATTATGATGAACTGAGTCCAACCATTTCAGAGCTGTTTTCCGTGCTGAATCGTACACTGGGCTGCCATCGTCCAACTTTGATCTAATTAGCTTTGTATAGGTGTCATAAGGAATATCTGTCTGCTCCACAATGCTGTTGATGAAAGGATTTTAAGTATGTGCAGCTGTTTTGTACAGCTTTTATGCAGCTCCTGGATTTGCTCCACGAATGTGAGTTTCTTATCTAAGATTAGCCCAAGAAATTTTGCTTTCGGCTGTATTGGTATATTATGGCCTTCTAATTTTAATTCAGGATCAGGATGGAGATTTCTTTTGTAGCAGAAATGTACACATTGTTTTTTGTGTTGATAGGCTGAATCCATTATCTAGTGCCCACTTACTTATATTGTTGACTGCAAATTGTAACTGCCTCTCGATTGTTCTGGGACTGACTAGAGATACTCAAATCATCAACATAAAGTGCATGCAAGACTGAAGGAGGGAGGCAGTTGATTTGTGATCGAATTAATCTTTATGGCAAACAAAGTTGCACTCAAGGCTGAGCCCTGTGAAACGCCTTCTTCTTGTTTGTAGATTTTGGAGAAAGCACTTTGTATTCTGACTTGGAAGGTTCTGTTCATAAGGAAGTTCTGGATAAACATAGGAAGATTACCACTGAGTCTAGCATAGCGCATGTCTCGTAGGATCCCATATCTCCATGTAGTATCATATGCTTTTTTGATGTCAAAAAATATGGTTACCATATGTTGTGATCTGATAAATGCATTTCTGATGTTGGCTTCTATCCTAACTAGGTGGTCTAGTGTAGACCTGTGAGGTCAAAGCCATACTGTATGTTTGTGTAGAAGTTACAGCCATTCCCTGACTTATGTAATACTCGACTTATGGAAATTCGACTTTACATAAGTTTTTGCTGGCCAGTGCAAACTTAAAAAAATTGTGGAAGCATATTTTGCATCACATAGGTACGATGGAAATGTGAACTCAATAACACATTGTTTTCTTGGTAATTCACTACAAGACCCTCGGAAGTTGAAATTTTCGCTACATAACTAAGCTATTTAACTCTAAAAGGTCATTTTTATAATGGAAATTACACTACACTTTCATTGTTATAAGAAATAATTTCGAATGCCTTTGTGATATTTTTCTAAAACACATTTCTGGTGGTCATTACCATAAAACAGTAAAAACAATTTAGACTTTCCACAGCAGATTGCTTTCCGGTTTATTGGGCTTTTCTGTTAGTGCATCTAATTATAAATGGGTAGTAAACTCGATCTTATTGCATTTGCAATAATCCCAATAATGGGAATTGTGTGGTTTTTACATTATTATGGTGAAATGTGTTTCTCCCTTCACTGAAATCTTCAATCATATAAAAAACATAAATATCAGAATCTTCTCTTCATTTTTAATTACTTATTGCAGTGGTGAAGGGAAAAGTAACCAATGGAAAGTGCAAGTGCTGGCAGTGCTAGGAAATGAAACAAAACAAAATTGATTTAGAAATGAAGATGATTAAGAAGTACGAAGTAGGACAAAGTTTGTCATCTACTGCATGGAATTAGGTCTTGCTGCTTCAACAGTGAATACTATTTTAAGGGACAGTGCACGTATATAAGAACATGTTCAAGTATCAACGTATTTCACACAAGGCCAGTCCACTCAAACAGTGATCACAAAGCAGCGTTCAGGTTTTATATCGAAGATAGAAAAGCTATTATTAATATGGATGGAAAATCAGATTCAAAAGCAAGTGCCCCTGAATCTAATGGCCATTCAAGCAAGAAGTATTTATGAAGATAACAATAAATATGGCAAACCCCAAGCCAAGTTTGTGGCAAGCAATGGGTGGTTTAATAGGTTCAAGCATCACACTGGTTTCGAAAACATTAAAGTATGTGATGCGATGAAGTTGGGAGTGCCAATTCGGCAGCTGCAGAGAAATTTTGTGATGTGTTGGAAAAAAAGCCCTTCAAAATTTTCACAGCCCTCAAATTCCACAGCAGATTGCTTATCAGCTGGAGAGTTAATTCTGGCAATGATGGTCGAAAGGTAAAACTTGCTGACATTATGCCGGTCTCCTCTCTCTTTTTTGTAATTTTATAATTTTTAAATTTTTGTAATATTGTACACTTTTGTAATTTTTCCAGCATATGACATAAAAAAATTGAATAAATAATTCTATTTACATGTTCACTGAACATTTCTTTTTTGCTTCTATCAGATTCCCTAAATGCTTATTTCGGTAAATTCCGAATTACGTAACATTTCACTTATATAGCGTTCCTCGGAACGCAACCCCTAGGTTAATTGGGGAGTGGCTGTATTTTCTTCTAAATACCCCTTTTCTTCTAAAGATTCATTTGGAGGAACTGAGATTTCAGTTTGACATTCAACTGATTTATATCTGGCCTCTATTTGTGCGTACATTGGTCTACTGGTTATAGTGATCACAGTGTGCTGAAGTGGGATTTACTCAGAGGTAACTACCATCAGGGAAGGGAAGGGTTTTTGCTTTCGTAAAGGCGACTACGATGGTCTGAGACAGTATTTAAATTCTATACAGTGGGACCAACTGATGATGTTACCAACAGCAAATTCAAAATGGGAAGCATTCAAAGAACTTATCTTGGAAGCTACTAGGCTTTACATACCAACTAAGAAATATTGTTAAAGGTTTAGGCTTAAATGAATGTCAGATGAACTAATGAGACACATTGCAGAGAAGAAAAATGCATGGGATACATATAAATTAATTGGTGACATGGGAGCCTATGACAGATATAAGCTGGTCTGTAAAAAAGTCACAAAGGAGATTAGGCAAGCAGAGGCAGATTATGAGAAATCCTTGACAAAGGATGCAAAGAAAAACAGAAAAGAGTTCTTTACCTATGTAAACTTTTGAAGGAAAGGGATGAATCAGATTGGTCCACTGGATATTGATGGTTCAACAGTTTAGGATCCTGCTCAGATGGCTAACAAACTAAACGAGTATTTTGCATCTACATTCACACACATATTAGGAGTTATTCAGGAAGGGAAATGTCAGAGGTGAAGTAAACTCTGGCAGTGAGCTAGATGATTTTGTTATCACTGAGAGGAAAGTGAAGGAGAAATTGTTGAGGATAAACATAAAAAAGTCACCCAGGGTGGACGGGATCTATCCAGTTATATTAAAGGAGGCAGCAAAGGAAGTAAGCAAACTCTTAGCCATAATTATGAGAGCTTCTTTGGACTCAGGGGAGGTACCCATAGACTGGAGATATGCAAATGTGACCCCAATTCGCAGAGGAGGATCAAAGGATGACACAAGTAATTATAGACCTGTGAGTTTAACTTCTGTTCTAGGAAAATTAATGGAGGACTGGTTAAAGAAGCACTGCAGGATCATCTAGACAAGACTTCAGTTATAGCTCGGATACAGCATGGTTTTGTTAAGGGAAAGTCTTGCCTGACCAATTTGATTGGATACTATGATGCAGTCACAAAAGAACTGGATGCAGGGAATAACTTTGATATTATATATTTGGATCTTAGAAAGGCTTTTGATAATGATTCACATGGAAGACTGCTGCACAAATTGGAGAAGTGTGGCATTGGAGGCAAATTGCTGCTATGGATAAAGGGATGGTTGAGGGGGAGAAGAGAGAGAGTGGTAATCAATGGCCACTGCTCATCGTGGACTAATGTTATTAGTAGAGTCCCTCACGGTTAAGTGTTGGGTCCATTATTGTTTTCTGTATTTATAAATGATATTGATGATGGTGCATCAAGCTTAATGTCCAAGTTTGCAGACGATACAAAGGTTGGAAGGTTGTTAAGGACACTACTGCCACTATGCTGCTAAAACAGGATCTGGAAAGGTTGAGCAGATGGGCTGAGAGGTGGCAAATGAAGTTTAACATTGACAAATGTAAAGTACTACATATGGGAAACAGCAACCCCAGAGCAACGTATCAACTGTGTGGTACTACACTGACAGTGGTAGAGAGTGAAAGGGACCTGGGGGTGGTTGTGCAGGCAGATATGAAGTTCTCTGAGCAGTGCAGATGGGCTGCAAGAGTAGCGCATGGTGTATTGTCAATGATATATAGGAATTTTTCTAGCAGGGATAAGGAGGTGATTATTCCCTTGTATAAGGCAATGGTCAGGCTTGAGTACTCTATACAGGTCTGAAGGCCTCATATCAGGAAGGATGTGGAGCTGCTGGAACGAGTACAGAGAAGGGTAACAAGATTAGTGAATGGAACAAAGGGTTGCTCTTATGAAATAAGGCTTAAGTTTTGCAAATTACAGTGTCTGGCGACTAGGCACCTGTGAGGTGATCTGACAGAGGTGTATAAAGCGTTGAATGGTTTGAGCATGCTCAATGCTGATGGGATTCTTCCTCTTGCTCAGAACAATCACCTGAGAGGGCATAAATTCAAATTGAGGAAAGACAGATGTAGGATAGATGTGAGGAAATTTGCCTTTAGCCAGCGGGTAGTTGTTTGGTGGAACAGACTTCCATCCCTTGTTGTAGAAGTTGATAGCCTAAATAAATTTAAGGCTCAGCTGGACAGGTATTTCGAACGAACGGAGGGGGTGAAATGGGAGTGTTTTTTTTTTTTTTTTTGGCTGATGCTGCATAAGCTTGCTTTCTTGCATCATATGCCTCTACTAATGCTAATGCCAGTTGGCTGGATCATTTTTCTTACTTCTTGGTATGTAATATTGTGATTAGTTTTGTATTTCTGTATTTCTTTTTCTTTTTTACATCTTTCACATGTTGTGGAGTAGACAGAATGGTCTCCTATACAATTTGGACACTTTGGAGCAGTTTGATTTTGGAGCTGGGCAGTCTTCAATCTAATGTTGTTTGGATCCACATTTCGCACATGTCGGTGTACTTCTACATGCAGTCTGCCCGTGTCCATATTTTTGACATTTGAAACGGTGCAAGGAATTTGGGATATATTCTTTTACTTAGCAGTTCAAATATCCTGCTTTTACAGTTGGTGGGACTTTTGGTGTATTAAATGTCATAATTAGGATTTTGGTTGGTATTACATTTCTGTCTCTCCCAATAGAAATCCATGTTGCATTCATCACTCCTTGATTTTAGAGTTCATTGCTGATTTCCCTTTCGGTAAGGAGTAAGAGGTCCCATTCAGAGATTACTCCCCGCGAAGGGTTTAAGGTGTTATGGGGGTTACCACTACTGGTATGCCTTGAAAGTTCGATACATTCAGTAACTTTTCTGAATGTCTGGTACTGGATGTTTCAATTAACAAATCCCCAGATCTGAGTTGCCTGACTTTTTTGTGTTCCAGCAAGTCCTTCCAAGACTTTTTGGATGAAAAATGGGGATTTCTTTCCTAATGTCTCCTCTCCTGTCTTTTCATCTTTTGGCAATATTTTCAGGATCCCAGTTCGATTTATTGGGATCTCCTTTGAAGTCCCTTGGGGTGTAGTGACTTCATTACTCATGTTTTGCTCTTTTTAGCCCTGGAAGTGTAACTTCCAGGTTTCTGGCCCCACCATGAGGAGGCAAGAGCGGTGCCATCAAGTGACCAAGCAGCAGATATAAATTAGTAGGGTTGGTGGTAAGTTTGAAAAAAAAGAAAGATGACTTTCCTTTCTGATAGTTTACTAGATCCTTTTAGCAAAACCTACTTATGAAGTACAGAAAATAAAGATCACTATAAATGTCATAAACTAAATATAATATAGAAGCACACTATATAATCACTTTAAATCACTTGGAAAAAGCTTGGCACTCGGGGCCAATGGCAATGGACATGGTCAAAATCAGTGATATGGTAGTGTAACGACAAGCATGAGTGCTTGTATTCCTTATAAAATTTGCAAATAAAATATACTTTCAAATTGCAATATAGCTTCTATCCATATTTCCTTAGAAATAAATATAGATTTATTTGCTTTACATTTTCATACTGATTGTGTAATCCTAATTTTCCGAGTTGTTGTTGTTTTGGCTTTTAGGAGCATTAGCAACTAAGGTCATATTGCTCCGGGATATGCGGTGGTCATTCCCTAACCTTTCCGCATCCTCCATATTTGGTGGTGATGGGCTCGAACCCCGGTCTAATCAAGAAGCGTGTGCTACGCACTGCTGTGCCTTCCCACCTGGCTACGGAGGCGCCAATTTTCCGAGTACCCTATGCCCTATTTTTTTACTATTAAATTAAGGCATAGGGCCCCGGAAAATATTTTGCCTAGGGACCAAATACTTCAAAGATAGGCCATAAGGGGCGAAATTTTTTTTCGAGCATAGGTTCAAGTTAGGCCCTGGGGGAACCCTCAATGGGTCGCTCCTTCCACCCAACCAGATCATTGACAATTCTACTGACGCCACACTCAAAATCTTCACGTAGACTTCTTCAGTGCCACCAAATCACTATAATTTGCTTTTACCAGTGCACCTCTTGTCACTGATTCTTCCATATTTCTGGTGGACGTCTCCCTAGCATCCACCACCTTCACCTGTTGTACACACTCAATCTGTTATCCCCCATAGTTTGTTCCAACAAACAAACAAACTCTCTCTCTCTCTCTCTCTCTCTCTCTCTCTCTCTCTCTCTCTCTCTCTCTCTCTCTCTCTCTCTCTCTCTCGTGGGGTGTCCTTTCTGTTACTCAGGTATGCCAAGGTTCACCCTGGCAGAGTTGCTACTTCCAGGCATGGCTCCCCACACACAGAGCAAAAACTAAAGGTCGGTGGTGCTCCACGTGCTCCTAGGCTGAGTGGCCAGATGAACAACATAACCTAATGCTATATAAACAATACAATTTCCACATTATCTGGCATTTATAGAGTTGTATTATGTCAAAAAATAGATGCAGGCCAGGGAGGTGGGGTAGCCCTGCTGCCGCATGATCAGTAACACTATGTCCAATATTCCTGTATTATGTTGTGCACTTAATAATTCCCCCCCCCACCCCCATGATTTTCCCTACAACTTAAGTGAGCCAGACTGGTCAGTTGTTACCCACCTCACTCTCTGAACTGCCTTTATAAATTATTGATACAATGGCACTTCTCCAATACAGAAAATCTCTCCCGAGTACGATGGTGCTCTCACAATTAACCTTAACGGTTTAATGAACTCTCACAATGCTGCTTTCAAAATTTTTGGGTGCATGACGTCAATTAGAAGCCTTGCTTGCTTTTAGACTTAAAAATTTTCCAAATAAAAATCATCTGTAATTTCAATATTGTTAATTTCTGACTGCTTAGACTCTCCTGAGCAGTTTCTTCCACAACAATTACAAGAGGATTCTATATGATTTTTATTTTTTGTTCTTCTTTGTATTCACATACATGAAACACTACTTGTCCCTGTTCTTTCCTCCCACAAACAGTAATTTCTCATACTTAGCCTTTACCGCAATTGTTTAGTATTGATATAGCAGATATTGGTGATTTCTACGTAGTTTGTAGCAGTGCAATCAGTATCAGAAAATCCATATAAACTATAATTTATAGCACTACATACAGTTTTAATAAATTAACTTTATCATGTAGGCCATAATGTATAACATTAATATTTATACACCTTTTAGTATCTGTGATTTGGTGTAGAAATAGTATCACAAATAGGTTATTCGAATCAAGTAGGTTGGCAATAGATAGTTAAATTTATAATGTATTATATAACTACTTAGAATTTATAAATGTAACATTACGGCATAATACATATAACTTAAACTTCATAGGAGATATGGAATACATATAACTTAACTTGGTTATATGTATTCCGAATATACATTTAATACATTTATCATAAGCTCAATACTGAAATATATATTCAATAATGCAAAATTCATAGCATAACTGGTGCATGGTGATATTACTGCATTAGGTTATAAGTTAAGTGTAGTATTTAGTATTTTAAATTATACTGAATTTGAATTGAAATCATGCCTGAGATCAGAGCAGCAAAGCAAAAGGCTCAAGATAATGTGATAAGCAATAGTAGAGGCATATGATGCAAGAAAGCAAGCTTATGCAGCATAAGGGAAAAAAAAAAAAAAAAAAAAAAAAACGCTCCCATTTCACTCCTCCATTCGTTCCAAATACCTGTCCAGCCGAGCTTCTTTAAATTTATTTAGGCTATCTACTTCCACAACAAAGGATGGAAGTCTGTTCCACCAACCAACTACCAGCCGGGAAAAGGCAAACTTCCGCACAGCTATCCTACACCCGTCTTTCCTCACTTTGAATTCATCCTCTATCAGGTAATTATTCTGAGCAAGAGAAAGAATCCCATCAGCATTGAGCATGCTCAAACCATTCAAAGCTTTATATACCTCAATCAGATCACCTCACAGGTGCCTAGTCGCCAGACACTGTAATTTGCAAAATTTAAGTCTTTCTTCGTAAGAGCAGCCCTTTGTTCCATTCACTAATTTTGTTGCCCTTCTCTGTACTCATTCCAGTTAATTAGTTGAAATGAGGCCTCCAGACCTGTATACAGTACTCAAGGTGTGGCCTGACCATTACCTTATACAAGGGGATAATCACCTCCTTATCCCTGCTAGAAAAATTCCTGTATATCATTGACAAGACACAATGAGCTACTCTTGCAGACTGCACTGCTCAGAAAACTTCATATCTGCCAGCACATCCACCCCCAGGTCCCTTTCATTCTCTACCACTCTTAAATTTTCCTTCTTTGAATGATCTTAAATAAAGTGAAATAATCACCTGCATACAGATAACTTGATATCTGGAATTTCAATATCCAACAATATTGGTACTGACATTATTAACTATTCTTGTAAGAAGTCAATCTCACTCTCTTCGCTATTATAATATTCATTTTCTTCACATATTTGTTGTTCTTTTCTAGTTCCCCTAGCCTCATCATCAAGGATAATCACTTTTTCTAAGATTTTTCCCTAAAGATTCCTGCCATGTCACAACATCAACTTGATCCTGATTTGTAATGTAATATAAGGTCTATAAAATTTCAATTTCCCACACATTCACCAGAAATGAAATTTCTTATATAATTTTTGTCATATCAACTTATGGTGCCAACTTTCATTTTAAAATTTTTTCCTCCCTTTTCTTTCCTGCATTTCTACTTCATCATTAAAACTCATAAGCTTTTGAATAATATAATAATAATAATAATATAATGCTGTGAAGCATTATATTTTTCTATCATAAAAACTTATAATGCTTTAAAAAATATAACACATTTTAAGAAGGATGTAGAGCTGCTGGAATGAGTACAGAGAAGGACACTGAGATGGGTGAGGAGAACACAGGGTTGCTCTCACCAAGAAGGGCTTAAGTTCTGTAAATTGCAGCAACTGGAGACTAGGCGCCTGCGAGGTGATCTGACTGAGGTGTATTCTGAAGTGAATGGTTTGAGCAAGCTCAATGCTGAGTGATTCTTCCTCTTGCTTGGATTACGCACCTGAGGGGGCCACAAATTCAAATTGAGGAAAGACAGTTGTACAACTGATGTGCAGAAATTTGCCTTTGGCCAGAAGGTGGTTGATTGCTGGAACAAACTTCTATCTGTCATTGTGGAATTTGATAGCTTAAATAAACTTAAGGAAGAACTGTATATGCAAGGCAAATTTTACTGTAATAGTTACCTTTATTCCTGCTATCATTTGCATTGTTCTGGCTCAGAGAGTTTGAATCCAAAGCCGCTTTTATATCCTTCTGCAGCTTGGTTTTTAAATCATCCACTATTTTCCATACAACAGTCTGAAGAATTTGAAGATTATGAAAAACTTGAAGAGCAGTACCTACTGCATGTTGATTCTACAAAAATAAGCATAATATTGTGTAATGTTATGTTGAACATTTTTTGTATGATTGTTCATTATTTCAGTAGAAATAAAAAGTATTATTAGTGAGGACTATTCAAAAAATAACAATACTGTAAACAGAAGGAGTTATTTTAAGACAGATTAAGAGATAAATAGCAACATAGCAAACTATGTTTACTGGTAACATTGGGCTATCAAGTGAGTGATACAAAAACATTTGCTATCAGTATCATCAATTGTGAGTAAATATCAATGAAGTGCAGATGTAGCAAACTAGACCTATACCAAATTGTTACAAAACTGATTGACTGACAATGTACCATCAATTTAAATAGATAGTATAAAAGCATTTTTGTAGAATGACTCAGGAATGAAAGAAGTGTACAGCAACTGATGTTATTAGTGGAGTCCCCCAGGGTTCGGTGTTGGGCCCATCGTTGTTTTGCATATTTATCATTGATATCGATGAAGGTATATCACACTTAATGTCGAAGTTTGCAGATGATGTGGAAGATTTGATAGTGACAGTAATGACAGTATGCTACTGCAACAGGATCTAGAAAAGTTGGGCAGATGGGCAGGAAGTGGCATTTATAAATGCAAAGTAATGCATATGAGTAGCAGTAACCCTAGAGAAACATAGCAACTGTGGTATTACACTCAGAGTAGTGGAGAATGAAAAAGATCTGGTGGAAATTGTACAGTCAGATATGAAGTTTCTGAGCAGTGCAGACAGGCTGTCAGAGCAGGTCGTGGGGTCTTGTCAATGATATACAGGAATTTTGCAGGGATAAGAGGTGATTATCCCATTGTACAAGGCAATGGTCAGGCCACACCTTAAGTACTGTGTACAGGTCTGGAGGCCTCATTTTAGGAAGGATGTCGAGTTGGGCAACAATGGGGGTGCGCTTACGAAGAAAGGCTTATGTTCTCCAAATTGCAGTGTCTGGAGACTAGGCACCTGCAAAGTGATCTAATTGAGGTGTATAAGGCCTGGAACGGTTTGATCAGGCAAATCCAAAGTGAAAATCTTCCTCTTGCTCAGATTACAATCCTGAGGGGACATTAACCCTAATTGAATAAAGACAGCTGTGGAATGTGGAAATTTGCCTTCAGCCAGCTGGTAGTTGATTGCTGAAATAAAATGCCATCTGCCATTGTGGAAGTTGATAGCTTAAATAAATTCAAGGAAGGAGTGGACAAACTTTTGGAGGGCATGGATGGGTGAAATGGGAAGGGGTTTATTTTTTGGTTGATGCTGTATATGCTTGCTTTCTTTCATCATATGCCTCTGCTAATGCTGATATGAAAATACAGTTCCCAGGGTATTTGCAATCTCTGTGAGAGTGTAAAGATCCTAATCAATCCAGTTGAGAAATGGGGTTGGATAATGGGGAAAATTTGCCATTTAGCTCTTTAATTTTTCTCAATATTATTCTTATCAGTGTTTTTAGTAATTGGGCTTGCAAATCGAATCCAAGTGTCTCTTTTAGCTTTCTTCCCAAAATGACAGCCTTAGCTCTAAGTCCATTTTTAGTTTATATCTTTCAGCTTTCTTCCCAAAATGACAGCCTTAACTCTAAGTCCATTTTTAGTTTATAAGATTGTCGGTAATAAGAAGTTTTCGATACAGATTCCACGCGCGGTTGTTTTTTTTTTTTTTTTTTTGCACCCTATTTGTACTCTTTGTTCCACGAATAATTTATGACTAAATGGATGGTTGACTGTGATGGTAGAATCGCAGTAGATGCAGCTGCCAGTATTTATTTTGCAATGTGATCATTAACTGCATTAATAGGACAGGATTAATGATCTGATTATGTAAGAACACACAAGAAGAGTACTTTGCCCAATCTACTTTGAAAATTTCCATTTTAGGTGGATTTCTGAAATCATTGAATGTGATGTTTGGATTTTACATATTAATGGGAAGTGAACACTTTTGTGCGGATCGTCAAGGGTCATCCACTCAATAATAGGAAAGAGACATAAAGAGCAGATGGAGAGATATATCATGAATGATGTTACCGTCCTCAACAAGGTAAATGTTGGAAGTGATCACAGAATAGTAAGATGCAGACTTGAAAAACATGTAAGAAAAGAAAGGAAAAAACTGAATCGAGTAAATAATATGGTCTTTGAGATAACAGAAGTGGAGAAAAAAGCAGTATATACTGGTACTTAGGAACAAGTTTGAACTTCTGCAGACTGCTCAGGACCAAGGTATCGACAAGGAATATTACAACTTTCTGAAAGTGATAACGCCCAAGAAACATATAATTAAAAAGAAATCCAAACAAGAAAAAACTAGTCAAGAACACTTGTCATGATGAACTGAAGAAGACAAATGAAGGGCAAGATAAACACTAATATGGAGAAAATTGAGTATACCGAGTTATGCAGAGCCATTAGAAAGAGACTCAAAGAGGACACATAAGAAGGTTTAATACAAGAAAAGTAGAACAAGCATTAAGGGAAAACAAAGGATTTAAATCAGCAGCCATGAGCAGAAATACAGAAAGACAAATGATACTGAAACTGAAGAATAGCGATGGTGTACTTATAAATAGCAGAGAAGGCATAATTCAAATAGCAGAAGACTACTATAGAGAATTATACAAGGAGCAAAGGGACGATGCCAGCAGTGGGGAAGATGGATCACAAATTAGTAACACATACGACATACCTGATATCTTTCCTGATGAGGAAGAAGATGCATTAAAGAAAATGAAGGATCAGAAAGCCCCAGAGGAAGTTGAAGTTACTACAGAGTTGTTAAAATTGGTATGAAGAGATATGACACAAAAATGGCAAAACTCTTCACAAAATGCATTAGTAAAGGTGATGCCTAAGGAGTGGAATAATACAATCATAGTTTTGCTGCATAAGAAAGGAGATAAATCAGAAATTGGAAAATATACACCAATTAGCTTGTTATCCCACATTTACAAGTTGTTCACAAGGGTCATTACTAACAGATTAGAAAAAAATACTTTATGAAAATCAACCAAAAGAGCAAGCTGGCTTTAGGACAGGATTTACCGTTATGTGTGGCATTTGCAGATTATGAAAAGGCACTTGACTTCATATAGCATAAGGCAATGTTTCAGGCACTGGAAAGACAAAGCATAGATACCCCATATATTATGATTTTGAAGAAAATATATGAGAACACTACCTCCTTTATTAGACTAAAGACAGTATCAAGTTTAAAATTGAAAGAGGAGTTCGACAAGGAAACAATATCTCCGAAGTTGTTTATTGCCCCTTCAGGAAGCTTTCAGAAGATTAGACTGGTCACAGAAAGGAGTCAATGTGAATGAAGAGTACATAAACCATTTACAATTTGCAGATGACCTTGTGGTCATAAGCCATGATCCCAAAGAATTACAGGAAAATCTTAATCCGTTATGCAGAGTTAGTAAGGATTTTGGACTAAAGATGAATATGGCTAAAACAGAAGTAATGATGAAAAAGTATATGTAATAGAAAGGGATATAATGATTGAAGGAGCAGTAATTGAAAAGGTGGAGTCATATGGGACAAGTCATTGGCTGTAATAATGATAAATGGCTGGAAGTCAAGAGAACAATAAATTTTGGATGGATAGCATTCAGGAAATATAGTCACATATTGAGGAGCAATATCCCAATTAGTCTGAAACGTAAAATAATGAACCAATGTATACTCCCCACCATGACTTGTGGAAGTGAAATTTGAGCACTCACCTACAGGATTATAATGACAAATTAGCTTGTGGATATCATCATTGTTACTGTGAATTCCTCCACAGTTCCATTGTTGTTGTTGTTAAGTTTAATGGCACAAGGGCTACTGGTGTCAAATTGTCAGTTCATAGTTTATTTTTTATATCCATATACCTTTTAACAATTTAATTATATTGCATATAGGCCAGTATGATTTAAGTGATTTGAGTATGTTAACAGTTCTTCTATGTTTGCATGATTTCCAAGAAAATGAGATAAAATCTGGGATTCGAATTTGCTGAATGACCAAAAGGTGCTGGAATGGATTGATAAGTAAAGAGTACAGTCTACGAGGAAGTGGCAAACTGTAAGTTGGGTGTGACAGGATGTGCACTGGGGTGGATGTTCTCCAAATAATAAAAACAGGTGTGTAATATGATGCCCAATTCTGAGTCTTGCCAATACCACTTCTTGTCTATTTCGTCTGAATCCATACAGCCACAACTCTAGTTTTTGTTTGATCTGGTAAAGTTTATTGTTGGTATTACTTCACCAGATTTGTGACCAGTTTTCATAATATGCCTTGCAAATTACAGGCTTGTAATCTGTATATGGAACCTGAAAGCACTGTGAAATTGTGGTAAGAGGTTTTTTAGCAGCAAGATCAGTACACTAGTTTCCTGGAATTCTCGAATGTACTGGTACCCAACAAAATGTTACTGATTGATTGGACTCTTTGCATAAGAGTAACTGACAGTGAATAGTTTTCAGTATAGGATGATAGGCAGAGAAATTCTCCCTTACGGCAAAGACTGCACCGAGAGAGAGTCAGTATAGATTATGGCTAATGAAATGGAGCGTTCAAGTGCAAGCTTTATGGCATACAGCTCAGCAGTAAAGATGCTGCATGTGGCTGGTAATGAGGCTGTAACAGTGAATGATGGGAAAACTTCTGCAGCACCTACAGCATTTTCAGTTTTCGATCCGTCAGTGTACATTTCACAGGAATTGCAGTTGAGGTTGACAAGGGCTGCATGCAACTGTCTGATATTGACAGGAGCTTAAATATCCTTTCCCCATCGGAGAACGTAATCATGAGAGGCATTAAAATGTAACCAAGGTGGTATAGGAGGAGTGGTGTACTCAGCAATGTCACGTAGATCAACATTCCAAGTAAGAAGTTCTTTAAGGCTGAGTGACGCAGGTCAGTTTTATGTGGCTTACTCTCATAAAAGGAATTCCACTGGGTGTTATATAGGTACTCGCAAATAGGATGGGAAGGGAGACTTCAGATCTTAGCAGCATATTGAGACAGCAATATTTTTCTGCGAAGATTTAACAGAGGATCATGTGCCGCAACGTAAAGGCTTTAGACCGGAGAAGTCCTGAAAGCTCTTACGGCTGTCCTCAGAGCACCATGCTGTATAACATTCAGCCATTCTAATATGCTTACACTAGCAGATTCATATACTGGAGAACTCTAATCCATGCGCGAACGGATTAGGGACTCGTGACAAGACTGATGGAAGTATATTCAAATGCTTTAGACAAGTAGTTCTTGAATGAGTGATGTGGGCTTGGAAGTTTAGCTTGCTGTCCAATATTAGTCCAAGAAATCTAACGGTATTAACAAATGGGATTGGAGCTTTGTTTATTTCTAGTTCAGGATCAGGATGGAGAGCCCATAGCTTACAGAAGTAAGCGGCAGGACATTTATTTTCTGACAGTTGATAACCATTCCATGAAGTCCATTATTCTATTTTGGTTATGGCTAGTTGGAGCTGCCATTCAATGGTGTTCATACTTTTAGACTGACAGGAAATGGTAAGATTGTCTGCATACATTTAAGTTTCAATGGTTTTTGGGATGTTCCGTGTCATATTGCTAACTTGAACTGCAGATAATGTTGGACTAAGTATCAAACCCCTGCGGTATGCCTTCCTCTTGAATGCGAGATGTAGACGGTACGTTTTTATATCAGACCTAAAAATACCAAAGTCACAAGAAATTCTGAATTATTTCGGGCAACTGTCCCCTTAGACCAGATGGTAAAGATCCATTAAAATACCATGATGCCAAGTAGTGTCGAATGCCTTTTCAAATTCTAAGTTGACCATGACTAGATGTTGTCTCATGACAAAGGCATTGTGAATATGAGATTCATCTTTGATCAGCACATCTAGTGTTAATCTGTTCTTCCAAAATCTATACTGATGATCTGGAAGGAGATTCTGTGACTCCAGGATGTAAGTGAGTCTTGTACGAACCATTCTTTTGAAAATTTTATCTATGCAGCTCGGTACAAAGAAATATTGGCCTATAATTTTGAACCAGGGAAGGAGCTTTGCCTGGTTTTGGTATGGCGATAATGAACGAATGGGGCCAAGAAGAAGGATAGGCATTTTCAGAGAAAATCCGATTGTAGAAAATCAACAGGGTACACAAGTCCTCATCACGTAATGCTTCAGCATAATGTAATGCACACCATCTGGCCCTGAAGCACTGTTTGGAGATCTATTTAATGATTCTTTCAGTTCTATTAATGGAAAGGGTTGGTTGGTTGTACGGAAAGGGGCGGCACATTGAGAAGTTAATTTTATACCGTTCTGCACCATATTTAATGCTCTTGAAGGAAGATGCATAGGAAGCAGCACCAGAGATGGTGACAAAATATTCTGCTAACTCATTGGGAACTTCTTCAGGAGTAGGCATGTCTTTCCCTTTCCAGTAAAGTATCAGAGAGGGCAGCCAAACAAATTTGTCATTTAGCACCTGTATCCTTCTCCAGATGATTTGTGTGTCGGTGTCTTTTGTGATGGTTGATGCAAAAGCAATCCATGAATTGCATTTGGCTTTCTTTCTAATTTGCCTCGCTTTTGCTTTAAGCCTTTTATAAGCAATTAAGTTAGTGGTAGTAGGACACCTCCGGAAATTATTCAATGCACAGTTTTTCTCTTGTTTGGCAAAAGAGCACTCTGCATTCCACTAGTGATATCGGTGAACGCGATATGTCTTAGATTTTGGTATGAAAGCATTTGCTGCAGTCAGAATCTGATTGCTGATGTATGTAGTTACATCATCAAGATGTTTGACATTTATGTCCAACAACTGTTGGACATAAATTCTATCTAAAATATTTGGCAGAATAGCCATCCCACTTTGCCTTATTAAACTTCCAATTGGATCGTTGATCAGGCTTTTGAGTTACCGCTGTTTGTACTGAGCAAATAATTGGAAAGTGGTCACTGTCAAAGGGATCTGATAATACCAACCATGTCAGGATTGGAAAGAGGGATGGAGAGCAAACTGATAAGTCAACTGCAGAAGTAGATCCTGTAGGTAGGTGGATGCAAGTAGGAGATCCAGAGTTTAGTAAATTAAGTTCACTATTATTCATAAATTCTTCAATTAATTTGCCTCTTCTGTCCATTGTAGCGGACCCCCACAATGGATGGTGTCCATAAAAGTCACCAAAAAAAGACAAACTGGAGTTGTGTAATGAGGCTGTCAATTTCTGAATGGGGAAGAGGTAGAGATGGTGGAATATAAATGGTAACAAGGGTAACTGGTGTACCAACTGCAATATGAGTAGCCACAGCTTCTAGATTTGTTCTTAACTGGATTGGCTTCGATGGCATGTTAGAATTATCCACAATCGCTACTCCTCCATATGCAGGAGACCCTGAGTTTCTATCTTGTCTTTACATTATATAAATGGAGAATTTTGGCGAAACATGGGGTGACAAGAATGTAGGCATACAGCTATGGGGTTGAATTGAGATATTAAATCCTTTAAGTCATCAGAATGACTGCTTAGTCCTCTGTAATTCCACTGTATGATGTTATGCATTATTTAGGTTTACCTAAGGATGATTCATCTCGCTGTTTTTTGGATGCAGGGCTTTTTTTTCCAGTCATTTTTTTGGATTTGGGGCATTTTTTCCAGTCTTTTTTTGGAAATGTGGGGCAACTAGTATTCGTAGTATCATTGGCATGCAATTCTAGAATGGGTTCCTCATAATCCAGGTGCACATCCACTTCCATACTGTTAACTTGTGGTCTGGCTTTCTTGAAATCTTTAGTAGTTTTCATTCTTTCAGTGTCCTGTGAGACTGTTGGAGTGTTTGTGGCTTCACTGGTTTTAGTTTTAGGAGTATCTTTTCTGGAGGCTGATAAGGTTTCTTTAACCAAATTTGTCAAGGAGGTGTTCGGTGGTATTGACAGATCTGTTGGAGCTGCAGTTAAAAGATAGCTTCGGGTACGAGATTCATAGGATAGGATGGGCATGTCTGCGAGCTTCAGGATACGTTACGTTAGGTTCTAATTTGTATCTTTGGATTTTCTTTTCAGTTTTCCGCATATCACATGACTGAGAAAATGCAGGATGACTTCCTTTGCAGTTGGGACACACGGGGGTTGAGGCTGAGCAACTTGCTTGTGTATGGCCCACATATGAGACATCATCACCATCATCAGCCACTTTCAATACACTGCAGGATGAAGGCCTCTCCAGCATCTTTCCAGTTCCTTCTGTTTTGAGCACTGGCCATCCATTTACTACCAAAAAACTCATGAATTTCATCTATCCATCTCCGGCTTTGTCTTCCAGGTTTTCTTCTAGCTCCTTTGGGTACCATTCTGTTATTTTCTTAGTCCATCTGTCATCATGTCTTCGAGCTATGTGTCATATCCAAGACCACTTTAGTTCTTTAGTTTTGATAGGAATGTCATTTACTTGAGTTTGCTGCCTAATCCATGTGTTTCTCTTCTTACCTAACAGTCTGATTCCCAACATAATTCTTTCCATTCTTCGCTGTGTAGTTCTCAGCTTCTCTTCCATTCTTTTGGTGAGTGCCCAAGTTTTACTTCCATAAGTCATGGTGGGGAGTATACATTGGTTCGTTATTTTACGTTTCAGACAAACGGGGATATTGCTCTTCAGTATGTGACTATATTTCCTGAATGCTATCCATCAAAAATTTATTCTTCTCTTGACTTCCAGCCATTTATCATTATTACAGCTAATAACTTGTCCCAGATAAGAATATGACTCCACCTTTTCAATTACTGCTCCTTCAATCATTATTTCCCTTTCTGTGGCATGCTTGTTCATCATTACTTTTGTTTTAGCCATATTCATCTTTAGTCCAAAATCCTTACTAACTGTGCATAACTGATTAAGATTTTCCTCTAATTCTTTGGGATTGTGGCTTATGACCACGATGTCATCTGCAAATCGTAAATAGTTTAGGAACTCTCCGTTCACATTGACTCATTTCTGCGACCAGTCTAATCTTCTGAAAGCTTCCTCAAGGGCAGCAGTACACAGCTTCGGAGATATTGTGTCTCCTTGTCGAACTCCTTTCTCGATTTTAAATTTCGTACTGTCTTTGTCTAGTCTGATAAAGGAGGTAGCACTCTCATATATTTTCTTCAAAATCATAACATATGGGGTATCTATGCCTTGTCTTTCCAGTGCCCGAAACATTGCCTTATGCTGTATGGAGTCAAATGCCTTTTCATAATCCACAAATGCCAGGCATAATGGTGTTTTATATTCATTTGCTTTCTCCATTAGCTGTGATATTACATGAAGGTGATCCATAGTTGAGAATCCTGTCCTAAAGCCAGCTTGCTCTTTCGGTTGATTCTCATCAAGTATTCTTTCTAATCTGTTAGTAATGACCCTTGTGAACAACTTGTAGATATGGGATAACGAGCTAATTGGTCTATAATTACCAATTTCTGATTTATCTCCTTTCTTATGCCACAAAACTATGATTGCATTATTCCACTGCTTAGGCGTCACACCTTTTCTAATGCACTTTGTGAAGAGCCTTGCCAGTTTTTGTGTCTCTTCCTCCCAATTTGAACAACTCTACAGTAACTTCATCTCCCCCCGGGTCTTCCCGATTCTTCATTTTCTTCAACGCCTGTTCTGCCTCATCAGGAGGAATATTGGGTATGTCGTATGTGTTGCTACTTTGCAATCCATCTTCCCCACTGCTGGCATCATTCCCTCGCTCCTTGTATAATTCTCTATAGTAGAGTATAATTCTCTATAGTATGAATTATGCCGTCTCTGCTGTTTATAAGTACACCATCGCTATTCTTCAGTTTCAGAATCATTTGTCTTTCTGTATTACTGCTCATGGCTGCTGATTTAAATCCTTTGTTTTCCCTTAATGCTTGTTCTACTTTTCCTGTGTTAAATCTTCTTATGTCTAATGGCTTTGCATAACTCGGTATACTCAATTTTCTACCTGTCAGTGTTTTTCTTGCTCTTCATTTGTCGTCTTCGGTTCATCATGACAAGTGTTTCTTGACTAATTTTTTCTTCTTTGGATTTCTTTTTCCCTATAGGTTTCTTGGGCTTTTAACACTTTCAGAAAGTTGTAATATTCCTCGTCGATATCTTGGTCCTGAGCAGTCTGCAGAAGCTCAAACATGTTCTTAAGTTCCAGTACATACTGCTTTTTCTCCTCTTCTGTTATCTCAAAGACCTTTGTATTATTTACTCGAGTCAGTTTTTTCCTTTCCTACATCTATATCAAGTGTACATCTTATCATTCTGTGATCACTTCCAACATTTACCTTATCAGGATGGTAACATCATTCAGAATATATCTTCTGTTAGTGAGGATGAAGTCGATTTCATTAGTTGTTAATCCATTTGGTCTCTTCCATGTCCGCTTTCTGTTCACCCTTTTCTTGAAAAAAAGTGTTCATTACTGACAGTCCTTGAGATTCTGCAAATTCCACAAGTCTTTCACCTCTTTTATTTCTTTCACCAATTCCAAAATTTCCTATAGTTTCTCTTTCTGCGCTGTTTTGCCTTTTTCCAACCTTAGCATTGAAGTCCCCCATAATAATAGTGTAGTGGGTTTTCTGCTCATCTAGAAGACTCTCAATTTCGGTGTACATTTCTTCAACCTATTCATCATCATGGCTCGATGTTGGTGCATAAATCATTATAATCTTTAGCTCGTACCTCCTAGAAATATTGAGTATTAGTGTTGACACCTTTGGTGATGTACTTTTGAATTCCAAAATGTTGTTTTTAAAATCTTTATGGACCAGAAACCCAACTCCACCTTCACTCCTTTCACTGTTTCCATTGGTGTTCAGCAGATTTCCACTTGATAAACTTATAAGTGATTCATTTCTTCTTTTTGTTTCAGCCAAACCGATGATATTCCAATTCACATTTTCTAATTCCTTTTCCAGCTCTAATATCCTGTCTCACTGATGAGCGATCTTGTTATAACAGGCCAAGTTCAGTTTCCGTGCATGGCAGCCTGGTCGTATCCAGAGATTCTTAGCACCCTCTGCTTCGACTCTGATCCTCTCGCTGCCATAAGAGGGAGAGTGAAAGCTGCTGGAGAATGAGGGCCATTTGCTTTGTCGTGCTGTCATATGCTGGAGGGTTTGGTCTTTTCCTCTTCACGCTGACCAGGTGTCTCGAAGAGAACCACTCTACACGTTCGTTGCCACCTAAGTGACATAACAGGGCTCACCATCGAGAAGGTGTGCATGAGTGGATTTTATGGAGGCAGGCCAACCGGACTTCTCCTAAATCTTCTGTAATAGAGAGATATTGGATCCATCAGTGTTTTAGGCTGAGTGTCTGATAACACACAGGATACCTGTTCCTCTCTAAGCCCCACATATGAGACAGATGGCATCATCTCTCCATGCCTACTGAGAATTGCCATATTTCTGGCATTTAAAACAGCAAAGAGGATTCGGGATGTAAAGCCGAATCCAGCAGTTTAAATAGCCAGCTTTTACAGTGGATGGCAAATCAGGAGTGCTGAATATTAAAATGATGGGTCGAGTTAGCACGAGATTTCCATCTTTTTTTAATCATTATGTGCTTCTCACTGATTACCTTCTGATTACCAAGTTCTTGGACTAATTCCTCCTCAGACACTGAAAGTAGGTCCCACTCCGTGATGACGCCTTTTGATAAATTTAAAGTACTGTGTGCAAAGTACGGTTGGAGAAACTGAGACTTCAGTTTGTGTTACTGTTGACTGATATTTTTGCATTGCTAATGCATATACAGGGTGTCTCAAAAATATTGGTACAAACGTTTAGGGGGGATAGGTAACATCTAAAGGAATGTGAATCGCATAGGAACCCATAACCGGAAACGTCACCGTAAGTCGGTAGACGGTCCTGTTCATCAGTTCGCGAGAGTGAAAATTTCTGGTTTACTCATTCAAGCAGTAGTCGCCGCACGAAGAGCATGCATCGATATACGAACGGTGAGCTGGCAGACATGCACCTAGTGTGTGGATTAGCAGAGGGCAATGGACAAGCCGCTCAACGAATTTATGGAGAACGCTTCCCAGACAGACATGTACCAGACTACCATTTGTTTGTGTGTGTGCATCAAAATTTGTGTGATTATCGGTCATTTAGAGGTAACAGTAGTAGTGCGGGTAGATCACGTTCAACGCGAACTCCCACCATGGAAGAAAGTGTGTTGAATGCCATCCAGAATAACCCTACTACCAGCACATGTGCCATTGCCTTTGCCTTAGAAATGTCTCGTTGCAGTGTACAGCAGTGTATCCCACGGAAAAAACCAAGGAAGCAGACAGTTACCTGGTGGTGCCCCGAACTGACTATACTCAGAAGTCGGGTACACCAGGCGAAGAGACATTTTCAAAGAGCCAGAACATCTTGGCCACAAAATGAGGTGGATGCACTGAGAGATTCTTATAGAACTCTCAGGAATCAGTATACAACCCTCATAAGAGACAAGAAAAAGGAATGCTGGAGGCACTTGGTGGGAACTACTGGAAATAACCCTTGGGGAGTTGTCTTCAGAATAGTGACCAACAAGCTGCCAGGAGGAGATGTCTTAGAAACTACTGTCAAACCAGATGGAACCCCAACCCTGTGTTGGGTGGATTCTGTAAATAACATCCTAGACAGTATCATTCAGACTGAAACTGGAAATCATTCCCCCACCCAGCTAGACATTATAAAAGAAAACACTGAATATGACAATGCCAATATTGAACCTCTGTTCCACTATATGTTCCACTATAACTTAGAAATAGCACTATCTAAAACCAAAAACAATAAATGCCCAGGTTTTGACCTCTTAGAGGTTGAGATTATCAAAAAATTAGTGGAAATAGCACACAGATAAATTAATAGCACTATATAATAACTGTATGACAGAAGGTATATTCCCAAAAATATGGAAACAAGCTGTGTTAAGTTTAATCCTCAAAAACCCTGAAAAACTCCCTACTGATCCCTAATCATATAGACCAATAGCCCTACTCCCTGTACTAGGGAAAATATATGAAAGACTAATATACAACAGATTTGCTGAATATTACACAGAAGCAGGTTTGCATTCCAACAATCAGTACAGTTTTAAGCAGGGCAATTCTACAGAGGATGCCATGCACCACCTACTGACAACAGGGGAGAAATATATGCTGGCAATCTCCATTGACTTTGCCGGGGAATTTGACTCACTCCGGTGGCCTAGTGTCCTTAGGAGACTTTGCAGGCAAATGCCCCACAACACCTCAATAAGGTAATAAACAGCTACCTTACAGACAGAAGTGTCTCAGTACACACAAGGTTCCAGGAATTGACACGCCCTGTGAATAAAGGCTGCCAGCAAGGTTCAATCCTTGGCCCTTTCTTTTGGAACATTGTTCTGGACGAATTTCTGGCCTTGGATCTATGCCCCATGGAAAGCCTCGCCTTTGCAGATGACATGATTTTCCTTGTAAACGTTAACTCACGAGTGGTTGTAGAGCAAAGATCAAATGCCACCCTCTTGCAGCTGCAGGAGTGGGCACAAATGCACATGCCAAAATATCGCCTGAAAAAACCAAACAAATACTTCTAAAAGGCAATTTGGACATAAGAAGACGTCCACAAATCAAAATTAACACAACCTAAAATACAAATTAACACAAACTAAAATATCTTAGAGTGGTCTTTGATTCAAAATTAACATTTTACCCCCATTTGATCTACTTGGCAAAGAAAATGAGAAATTATGCAGGTATGATTGCCAGGATCAGTTGAGCAGACTGGGGACTCAAAACAAAGACCCTGGCAATCATATACCGTGCAATGTTCCTACCTGTTATCACCTATGGAGCCGGTGCGTGGTTCATCCGCTCGGCCAGGGTAAGAAATAGGAATAAATTAGAATCGATACATAGGACAACATTACTCACTATTACCAGAATATGTCGCACAGTAAGCACACCTGCACTACAGTTGCTGGCCGGAACTCTCCAACTTTACCTGGATGTAGCCAAAAGAGACTTATATTATAGATTTAAAAAGGGCATACCCACAGAATTTCTGGGGATAGTCCTTGATACAACCAACACCTTCAATGATGAAAGAAAAAGAATAGCCACAATGCTCCACGAGCTATGGCAAACAAAGTGGGAGCAGGAAACCAGAGGTCTGGTTACCAAACGGTTTCTGCCACGGGTATCAATGGTTAGCCCAAAGCCACCTAAATGGTATGCTCCTGGACTTTATACAACATTTATATTGACAGGTCACAGCTCCCTAAAGGCGAAACTAACCTCCTTAGGCCTGACCAATGACCCAAACTGCACCTGTGGCGAAAGTGAAGACTGGGCACACATTCTATATGAATGTATAATATATGACATCCCCAGAACAGAGCTAATAGCACAGCTCGGTACCCTTCCCAGGGGAGAAGAACATCTGTTCAACATAGAAGAGCAAAATTATAAAGCTTTTACATCTTTCACAAAGAAAGTATTCGAAATGCGCAGAGCAATGCAAAGAATGGCAATTCAGCCCCCCCAGCAATTAAACAATAATCAATAGTAAAACTGCCCAAGTTTCCCAGCACGCCCAGACGATGATTTAAAAACTGTTAGGGTAGCAGTATTCTGCACCCTGACAGAAACTTGACATAACAAAACTCCCCAGGACTATCCTGCCATGTGTAGGAACCTGGGGACCCACACCAAATAAGTAACCATGTAGAGGAGGGAGATGTACAGGCAGCCAGGGAAGCAGATTAACTGAAAAATATCAGTAAGCTAGTAAGCAGGGAGATGCAATGTAGAATGAAAGAAGAATGAATGAATGAAAATGAAAGATAGAATAAATAGGCTGGGCACTGAGTGAACTAGGAATTACGGTAAAAGGGAATAAATGGCAGTTTTGGTGAAAGAAAGAGTGACCTAGCATGAGGGAAAGAGAGAATGAATGGGAATGAGTGGAAGAGCAAATGTAATTGGCCGAAAGAATACAAATTTAAAAATAACTTACATTACTTTATATATACTGTACCAACAAACATTTACTAACCACATAAACACTATCACTGCATTTTCCCCTGGCCTGCAAAAAAAAAAAACTTGCGGCAAGGCCTGCACCACAACTGAAGAGTAACAGTAAGTTCCAGTGCCCAGAGAATGCAGTGCAGAAAGTAAGAGTCGAATAAATGAGATAAGAGCTAAAAGAATGAATAAAAGTGTAAGCGTGTGAGAAAAAGAACACAAACCATAAATGCTACCGTTAAGAACACATTAACCCTAGTTTTAATTAGTATTTAAATTTACATTACACATCATAGCATCCCCTCCTGGTGTGTGAAAAAAAGATGAATCTATTCCATCATGCAGTATGATTGATGACTTTTGAGGTTATGATGAACGTCGTGGCGAGATCCAATATTCCTTACATTTCAAGGGTACAGCTCTAAAACGGTGTTCGCAGGCCGGCCGCCAGTTAGTACACGGGACCGAACCTTTTGGTAACTCTCTAGGAGGCTTCCGGATCACCTAGTGTATAATCTAGTTACCTCTACTCTGCCAGATAGTGACTGGAGGGAGTCCAAGTACTGTGTATGCGGGGAGCATTGTCGAGGCCACGTTATGTCAAGGATCTGGGTATATTCTTACCACGTGTACGTCATATCCAAAAATTTCATTACTTCATACAGCATGTCCCACCCACTTTTTCTTACTATTGAATATACCATGAATTGTCAAACTAATAGAGCAAGCTTATCTGCGAAAAGATCTAAACCTCCCAAGCACTTCCTAATTCATTTCACAAATATACGTGGTCTCAATTCTAATCTCAACGATGTCCATTTCCACTTGCAGTCTGCCAAACCCCATGTACTTTTTCTAACAGAATCTCAGTTATCGGTTGATTCAACTACTGCTCATCTCAGATGCCCAAATTATTCGCTGTATGATTCCTTTCACCTCAAAGGTGGTACTTGTGCATATGTTTGTTCTGATATAGCCCTGTCAGATACTTGGCAATTTGGAATCTCCTCTCTTTGATCTTCTCTGGCTTAAAATCTCTCTACCTCATTGTGTCAAATTCATCTGTTGACTCTACCGTTCTTCCAACTCCACTAATCACTTGGAGCTCTTTGACTTCCTCTCTTTGCAACTTGACTTTCTCCAGTCCAACTTTCCTAACAGTGAGGCAATTTTCCTTGGTGATTTTAATGTTCACAACTCCAGCTAGCTTCCGTTTTCTAGTCACCCTGACCCAGCAGGTCGAGATGCTGAGGCTTTTGCAATTATTAATGGCCTAGCACAGATTGTTCATTTACCTACAAGAATACCGGACAATCCTAACCATACAGCCAATACGCTTGATCTTTTTCTCACAAACAACCCTTCTAAGTACACGATCGAAGTGAGAGGTCCTTAAGGCACTTCAGATCACAACTTGGTGATTGTCTCTTCTCCAATGGAACCTTTTTCTCATGGCTATTCCCAACCTCATGTTGTTTGGCATTACAAGAATGGAAAATGGGATGACCTGTGAGACTTCTTTTCTTCTTTTCCTCGGTTGGATTACTGTTTCAAAACTTCTGATGTCAACGTTTGCTCAGATCGTGTCAGTGAAATTATTCTTGCAGGAATGGAATCCTTTATCCCACACTCCACTTTAAAATCTCGTCCTTTATCTAAACCTTGGTTTTCCAATAAATGTGCTAAGGCTGTTCAAGAGAAGAACATTTTCTGCCTACACCAAAGCTCGCAACAATTATAAAGCAGTTATTAATCAGTCCAAACTAGAGTTTGAACAGGCTAAGAGTAGAAAACTTGCTTCTTGCCCTAATGGTAGGCAAGCATTCTGGTCTCTTGCCAAACCTATTGACCGCAACTTTTGCCCATCTATGCTCCCACCTCCGTCCAAACCAAATGGTTCTGTTGTCACTTCAGCCAAGGTTAAAGCTGACCTGCTAGCATCCCATTTTTCTTCCAGCTCATGTATTAATGATCTTGGTAAAACACCTCCCACCATTCCCAACAAGCTGCATTCAATGCCTCCTGTGGTCTTCCGTCAAAAGGATATTAGAAGGATTTTGATGAATCTTGATGTTAAGAAAGCTCCAGGTCCAGAATGTATTTCTCCACTTGTTCTCAAAACCTGTCCTCCTGAATTTGCTCATATCCAGCCAGTTCCTAAAAAGGGTGAGAAATCCCTCCCATCCAGTTATCGTCCCATTGCAATTACTTCTACTCTTTCTAAAGTAATGCAGAAATCAATTAACCGCCAACTCTTAAACTACATAGAAATCTTCCGTCTGATCAATGATTACCAGTATGGATTCCGTCAGTCAATCCACTGGTGATATTCTGGCTTATGTTACCCATTTATGGACTAATTCAATGGAAATGTTTCGTGAAACACAAGTAGTTGCTCTTGACATCTGAAAGGCTTTTGATCGTGTTTGGCATAATGGTCTTCTAAACAAGCTTCCATCTTATAGTTTGCCAACTGTTTTTAGTAATTGGTTATCCAGTTTTCTCTCTGATCGCTCACTGAGGGTGATGGTAGATGGCTCTCTGACTTTCTAACTTCTCCACTAATGCCGGTGTCCCCCAAGGTTCAGTTCTTTCCCCCACTCTCTTCCTCTTGTATATTAATGACCTTCTTCCATTGACTGGAAATCGCATCCATAGTTTTCCCGATGATAGCACATTGCATTCCACTTTCCATTTTGAGAAACCTTGTCCTGCTCAATAAGCTTCAGCTTCTCGAATATCTGCTACCAATTCCTTAAATGCCGATCTTCAGGTAATTCTCTAGTGGGGCAAAGACAACTTAGTTGATTTCAACCCTTCTAAAACTCAGTCTTGTCTTATATCTCGCAAAAAGGATTCTTCTGCTGCTATGCTTATCTTTAGTGACACTCCGATTTCTATGCAAAATGATATATCTCTTTTGGGGATTACCCTGACTTCTAATCTCTCTTAGCTCAAGCACATTACAAATATTGCTTCCTCTGCATCTAAAAAACTTGGTTTTCTCTTTCGCTCTCAGCATTACTTTTCTTCCAAACAGCTGCTCACTCTGTATAAATTGCAAATCCGCCCAGCCATGGAATGTTGTTCCCACTTCTGGGGTGGTGCCTCGAAACCCTCTCTCAGGCTTCTTGATTCCATTCAGAAGAGGGCAGTTAGGTTAATTAATGATTCATCTCTAACAGAGTCTCTCCACTCGCTTTCTCATAGAAGTACTGTTTCTGCTGCATGCCTCTTCTACAGATACTTCCATGGGCACTGTTCTTCTGAATTGGCTTCTATAATTCCCGCTCTCTCTTTCAAACCAGCCAACACGCCATTGGCAATCTGAACTGGGTACTTTAACCTGGTTTTCTGTAAAACCCCATCCCCAGGCAGGGGCGGGAGGAGAAGGATCTCTGTCTCCTCTCCTTCCTGCCTACCCCCCATACTTTGCCTGGTGGGACTTGTCTCCACTGACCTCTTTAGGGATGCCTACTCTATCGTCCCTATTCTTCTATCTGTTTTCCCCCCAGTCTTCAGTCTCCCCCCCCCTCACTAAATCGACCGAGTACACCGTTAACAATGCCGCCAAATTATAATCAACATCTATCTACTGGTTTTGTGTAAATCTCCAGGACAACTAACACTATTAGCTTTTATCTAGCGTATAGCCTCACATGTTTAAATTTAATAACATAAAAATTTTGCCCGACCTATTTGGCATTTAACACATCTCTTTAGCGTTCGACCCCAACCAGCGATTTCCTAACAGCAATCCCATTAAGCATTAATATAAAACGCATTTTTTTTTTTTTTTTAATAGGTCTTGGCCACTGAAATCCCAGGGAACTAAGTGGCAGGACCTGCCAGAGCAATTTGTCGCAATACTGGATACACCCGGCTAGCCTCCATGTGGCAGGGTATGGGCAACGTTGCGCCCCACTAGGGCCCTGGTGGCCAATAAGCCAGATAAATAATGGGCACAACATATCACACTGCACAGGCACGGTCCACACACTTTCAAGTCTCTGGCTTGAGAGCGAACTGTCCTCGATACAGTGAAACACATGCGGAGATGGGAGAAATCCCAGGTGCCATATGACACGAATATACCTTATGCAGTGTACAGCGTGTCTAGCATGACGATTCCTTACGCCCCTTTCATCTTCAGACAAGACTTCAGTTATAGCTCGGATACAGCATGGTTTTGTTAAGGGGAAGTCTTGCCTGACCAATTTGACTGGATACTATGATGCAGTCACAAAAGAACCGGATGCAGGGAATAACTTTGATATTATATACTTGGATCTTAGAAAGGCTTTTGATACTGTTGCACATGGAAGACTGCTGCACAAATTGGAGCAATGTGGCATTGGAGGCAAATTGCTGCTATGGATAAAGGGGTGGTTGAGGTGGAGAAGACAGAGAGTGGCAATGGACACTGCTCATCGTGGACTAATGTTATTAGTGGAGTCCCTCAGGGTTCAGTATTGGGTCCATTATTGTTTTCTGTATTTATAAATGATACTGATGATGGTATATCAAGCTTAATGACCAAGTTTGCAGACGATACGAAGATTGGCAGGGTTGTCAAGGACACTACTGACACTATGCTGCTGCAACGGGATCAGGAAAGGTTGAGCAGATGGGCTGAGAAGTGGCAAATGAAGTTTAACATTGACAAATGTAAAGTACTACATATGGGAAACAGCAACCCCAGAGCAACGTATCAGCTCTGTGGTACTACACTGACAGTGGTACAGAATGAAAGGGACTTGGGGGTGGTTGTGCAGGCAGATATGAAGTTCTCTGAGCAGTACAGACGGGCTGCGAGAGTAGCTCATGGTGTATTGTCAATGATATATAGGAATTTTTCTAGCAGGGATAAGGAGGTGATTATTCCCTTGTATAAGGCAATGGTCAGCCCACACCTAGAGTACTGTATACAGGTCTGGAGGCCTCATTTCAAGAAGGATGTAAAGCTGCTGGAACGAGTACAGAGAAGGCCAACAAGATTAGTGAATGGAACAAAGGGGTGCTCTTACGAAGAAAGGCTTAAGATTTGCAAATTACAGTGTCTGGAGACTAGGCACCAGCGAGGTGATCTGATAGAGGTGTATAAAGCCTTGAATGGTTTGAGCATGGTCAATGCTGATGGGATTCTTCCTTTTGCTCAGAATAATCACCTGAGAGGGCATAAATTCAAATTGAGGAAAGACAGATGTAGGATAGACGTGTGGAAATTTGCCTTTAGCCAGCAGGTGGTTGGTTGGTGGAACAGACTTCCATCCCTTGTCGTGGAAGTTGATAGCCTAAATAAGTTTAAGGCCCAGCTGGACAGGTATTTCGAACGAACAGAGGGGTGAAGTGGAAGTAGTTATTTATTTTATTTATTTATTTGTTTTATTTATTTTTATTTATTTATTTTTTTTTTTGGCTGATGCTGCATAAGCTTGCTTTCTTGCATCAAATGCCTCTACTAATGCTAATGCTAATCTCCAAAGGGTTCAGTTACTGCTCCCCCAAGATAATCCTGCACGTGTGGCATTTTGCGCAGTGGTTTCTCCAAGAAAGTATTCAAGACTTGAATTTTCCAGTTTATGTTTTGGTCATGGATGAGGCTTATTTCACTCGGGAAGGCTTATTCAATCAGCAATATACTCATGTGTGGGCTCACAACAACCCACACAGTGTTGTGCTGCATGCGCCCCCATGCAGCACAACATCGCTTCGCAATAAATGTGTGGGTAAGTATAGTCGGTTGGCGCACTATGGCCATAGTTGCCGATGCGCCCAATAAATCCCGAAACAAACAAACCAACAGTATGGTCGGTGACTGTTTAGTCAGCCCATACCTGTTACCATCCCGCATGAACTCTGCTAAATATCGGATCTTTCTTGAACAAGTTCTACCAGGGTTACTTGACGATGTTCCAGCAAATGTGAGACGCAACATTTGGTTTCAACACGACAGGGCACCTGCTCATTATGGAAGGTGTGTTTGTAACCATTTGAACAGGCATTTTGGGCATCGATGATTGGCCTTGGTGGACACGTTGCCTGGTCCCCACGCTCACCTGATTTATCGAGCCTTGATTTCTTTCTGTGGGGGGCTCCTCAAATCTATCGTGTATGAATCGCCTGTGGAGACGGAAATGGATCTCGTGGCAAGACTCGTCTGCGCTGCTGCTACTGTCAAAGAAACTCCAGGTGTGTTCGACCGTGTCTGCCAATCCATGCTGCGACGGTGTCACGCATCCATCGCGTTTCGTGGTGGAACCTTCGAGCATCTGTTGTAACATCATGAAATGCTTCCATCTCGTACTCCATTGTTAATATTATGCAAATAAATGTTTGCCACTAATTACTGTCTCGTGTCATTTCTGCTTCTTGTGCCTCTGCTACTACTTTCCCTTGACGTTTCTGGTTATGGGTTCCTATGCGATTCGCATTCTTTAGATGTTACCTACCTCCCCTAAACATTTGTACCAATATTTCTGAGACACCCTCTATATGTTCTTGGGAGCATTGAGCATAATTTGCCTCTTGGTAAGTAACTTTTCGTTCTACTCCATACTTCTGCATTTTTTTTCGCTGTTTCCCAGAGATCACATGATTTTGAGTAGTCTGGATATGCCTTTGAAATTCAGATAGTATGGTGTCTCAGAAATATTGGTACAAATGTTTACAGACTGGACCTTGTCGATAAGCCATTTGGAAGTGACCAAATTTTCAGCTCCTGTAGCATCTTATAGGATTCGGAATAAAACGTCAGACTTGGCAGTAGAGATAGCCAGCTTTGACACTAGACGATAAGATAGGGGTTCTGAATGTCAGAATGAAGTTGATCTTATTCCCACCCTTAACATCATTCTGAATGTCAGAATGATGTTGAGGGTGGGAATAAGATCTCCATCTTTCCTGGTAATGATGAGTTTTGGCTTGTATCACAGATACTGGCAACCTACCAAATGTTTTTGTCTTTAAAAGCCATGCAGAATCTTTGGTGTTAGCTGTTTCAACCAGGACGTCTCTTGATTGTAGTCTCTTCACCATTTTTGGTGATCTTGCAATAGATTCCATATATTTTTGGATCATAAATGATGACCTGCCGACAGGCTGAGTAGACAGAGTGTATCACCAGAAAGTTAGGGAGGTTAGGACAATGCTTCTCTTCGAAGTCTTTTAGGTTGGCTTGAGTCATTTTCATTGATAGCTCTAAAGGAGGAAAATTATTTAAGTCCTCCATCTTTGCTCCTTTTAGCCCTGGGAGAGTAGCTTGCTTTTCCCATGTTACCAGCCCCGACCCTTTGAGGCAGGAGCTGTGCCACTAGTGACCAAGTGGTTGAGGAAGTTAGTTGGATTAGTATGGATTAATTACATATACAGGGTGATTCGCTACAAGTGCGACAAACTTGCAGGAGGTGTAGGGGGCACAAAGACGAATCGGAATCACATAGCATTGTAGGGTGCAAAATGCCTTCGTCATGCAGTAGAGGACGTTGAACGGGAGGTCGCGTGAACAGCGATCCCGCTGGAAGTCAGCATTTGCGAACCGTTTCTGTTGAAGAAACCAAGTAGCAAAAGTCCTCCGGAGTGGATAATCCGCAGGCTCCAATGATTGGACGCGTTGCAGATGGTATGAACTCATTTGGTTTGTTGACAGTATCCTCCATACAGTGGATTGGAAAATACCCAATCATTGGCCTATCGCTCGAGTACTCGTACTCGGATTGCCTTCTGCAAGACGTAGGACATTCTTCTCATTGTCTGGCATCCTCGTCGTTCGTTCTCGATTCATGGTACCTCTCGTGAAACAACCAGTCTCACGTAACCTTCTGTGCACACGTGCGAAAATCGTATGATGAGGAGCACGCCTGTGGGGAAAATGTTCCTGGTACAAGCGCAGAGCGGCGTGGCTATTACAATCCGCAGCTCCATACGCGAGGTGCATGTCAGCCAGTTCAACATTTGAATACTCGTCCATCCTACTGCCTCGGGAACAGGTTCGCAAATGCTGACTTCCAGCAGGATCGCTGTTCACACGACCTCCCATTCAACATCCTCTACCGCATGACGAGGGCATTTCGGACCCTGCAATGACATGTGATTCCGATTCGTCTTTGTGCCCCCTACACCTCCTGCAAGTTTGTCGCACTGGTAGTGAATCACCCTGTGTGTGTATATATATACACACAGTAAACCCCCCGCTATTCGCAGTATCTGTATTCGCGGTTTCGCGTATTCACGATCGCTGATTTAATATAAAATTAAACCTAAAAAAAATGTGAATTTTAAAGCACCGTGAATATTTTCTGCCATAAAAAAACATGGGTGTGGCTAAAATTATCTTTCCCGGTCAAAACAGCGTTCAGTGGGTGGCGGGGGGAGAGGGGTGACAAAATCGCGAGCGTGGATGTTTCTCGCTAATCCTTGTTCAGTATGTGTTATGCGCTTGTCATGGAAGGTTTGGTCGTTTGCTTTTAATTTATATGCTTATAAATTAATAAATTTATCAATTTATAAATTGATATGCTTACAAAAGTGATAAATCTACCGTTTTGCATTGTAAAACAGACTTTTTCGAGTGTGTTAAAGGAAGAAGGTGCCTTTATTGTGGACAAGTTCTTTTTTACCCGTACAAAAATATGGCTACGAATAACAAGAGAAATGTGAAAATATGAAAGAAGGTGATGACATTAGCGAATAAAATTGAGTTATTAGACAAAATTTCTAATGGTGAAAGTGTCTCTTCAGTGGCAAAACATTATAAAATCAATGAGTCAACGGTACGATCAATCAAAAAATCGGAAGAAAAAGTCCGCCGTAGTGTCCGTGAAAACGCGTTAATTGCTTCAAAAATTTGCTCTGTAACTCGTGATGTTAAATTAGAAAAAAATGGAAAAGGCTTTAAATCTGTGGATAGAAGACCGTACTCAAAATAAAATTCCGTTAAGTTCACTCATCATTCGTGAAAAGGCAAAACTCCTTTATCACCACTTTAGCGAAACTGGTGATAGCACTGGCGGGACAAGTTTTTTTGCTAGCAAAGGCGCTGGTTTGAAAGATTTGTTTAAAATTTCTAATAAATATTACATTTAATATTAAATTGTTTCTTATTTTCATTTCGATGCCATGCTTGCATTTCACTATGTACTGTCTATGTACAGTCATATTATGAAGGTACATATAATACATACATAGACAAAATTTGAGACTAGTTTTTCTTATATATTTCATACTTTGGAACGGAACCCCTTTATTAATATGGGAGAAATAACTCAGTATTCGCGTTTTCGGTATTCGTGACATTTCTCAGGAACGTAACCCCCGCGAATAGCGGGGGTTTACTGTATATATATATATATATATATATATAAGGAAAGAAAGGAGAATTTCTCTTCTAAATTCTTACTTGAAAGCTTTTAAGTAAATAATCACTTGAGTAAAACAGGAAGACACTCGAAAATAATTAACTTATTCACTGAAACACAGCACTCTATATATGGCACAAAAGATCACTTGGCACTCGGGGGATCCACAGTTCCATTGTATGATATGATGCATTTTTATGGTTTTGATACATGAGGATACTGATAATTTTTTTATTCCCAGGCTGTTTATGGTGATCGAGCCTCACTTTGTCTTCTTGGAAAGATTGGGCATTCAGTGTCCCTGTCATCTTCTGCGTGAAAGTTTAGAATAGGTTCATCTGGATCGGCATTATTATTGGTATCCATGTTTACTAATATGATATTGTTTGTCTTCCTATTTGGAGCTGAGTAAGTTTTCAATTTTATAACTTCTTATGGTCCATGTGTTGTAATTGGTGAAACTGTGACTGGGGTGTTGTTGACTCTGTCTACTACCTATTACTCCTTTGGAGTCTGTTTCATCGATGATAACAGCATAGATCAGGCCTAATCTGCAATGGATACGGTTGGAGAAACTGAGACTTCAGTTTGTGTTACTGTTGATTGATATTTTTGCATTGCTAATGCATATATATGTTCTTGGGAGCATTGAGCATAATTTGCCTCTTGGTAAGTAACTTTTCGTTCTTTTTCGCTGTTTCCCAGAGATCACATGATTTGGAGTAGTCTGAATATGTGCCTTTGAAATTCAGACAGTGTGGTGTTTTATCATCACAGTCTGTTTTCATATGTTATTTTGATCCACAGTTTGGACAGACTGGACATTGTCGATAAATCATTTGTAAGTGACAAAATTTTCGGCTCCTGTGGCATCTTATAGGATTCGGAATAAAATGTCAGACTTGGCAGTAGAGATAGCCAGCTTTGACACTAGACGATAAGATAGGGGTTCTGAATGTCAGAATGACGTTGATCTTATTTCCACCCTCAACATCATTCTGAATGTCAGAATGATGTTGAGGGTGGGAATAAGATCTCCATCTTTCCTGGTCGTGATGAGTTTTGGCTTGTATCACTTTATGATTTGAGTTCCTGGACCAATTCAGCTTCTGTTATGCAGATCCCACTCCCTTAGAGGGTATTTAATATTGCATGTGGGGTGACTTGTATGGGTAATGCTCCAAATGTTGTTAGTTTTAGCAGAGTCTAAGAAAGCTTACAACTTGCTGTTTCAACCAAGAGGTCTCCAGATCTGAGTCTTCTCACAATTTTGAGTGAACCTGCCACATTTTCTAAGCATTTCTGTATAAGAAATGGTGATAGAGTAGATTTGTCTGAGAGAGAGAGAGAGAGAGAGAGAGAGAGAGAGAGAGAGAGAGAATATAAGATAAGGAATGATAAGCATTCCTGTTGTAATATGTCTTTAAGCAGTCATTTTTGACTTTGCATTATAGGTAATTTCATGGTCAGCATCGCTGACAGTACTAAACAAGTGCCTAGGCTGCTCAAGCACAGGATAATCATCATAGTCCACGATTTTTTTGTCCTAGAGCAAAAAGGAGCTAACCAGGGATTATGATGATTATCCTGTATGGTTAACTTGACCTCCCTGGTTTCTGGCCCCACCACAGGGAGGCAGGCGCAGTGTCACAAACAATTAGAAAAGTTAGTTGGTTGGTAAATAAAATAATATATGTAATAAAAAGAAAGATGAATTTCCTTTCTCTGATCTTACTTGCGACTTTCCAAGTGTAGAACTAGTTTATAAATGAATTTCTGAAAAGGAATAATATAACTTAAAAGGAACTTATATTGCAATATAAATTGCACTTTGAATGCTTGACCTCAAATTCGCTTGGCACCCGGAATCCCTTCCAGCTTGTGATTAAAACTTGAAACCTAATCCCAGATGGTTTGTTGGGCCGTGGTTTAGTTTGATAGAAGCAATAGTAATAGTGGCATGTGATGCAAGAAAGCAAGTGTATGAGCTTATGCAGCATCAGCAAAAAAAAAAAAAAAAAAAAAATCACACCATTCCCTCCAAATGCCTGTCCAGTTACTCCTTAAATTTATTTAACCTGTCAACTTCAACAACGACAGATCGAAGTTTGTTACAGCAATTAACCACCTGCTGGCTAAAGGCAAATTTCCACACATCTATTCTACATCTGTCTTTTCTTAATTTGAATTTATGCCCCCTTAGGTTCGTAATCTGAACAAGTGGAAGGATCCCATCAGAATTCAGCGTGCTCAACCCATTCAAGGCCTTGTATACCTCAATCAGATCAACGCACAGGTGCCTAGTCCCCAGCCACTGCAATTTGCAGAACTTAAGCCTCTCTTGGTAAAAGGATCCCTTCAATCCCCTCACCAATCTTGTTGCCCTTCTCTGTACATGCTCAAGTAAATCTACATCCTTCCTAAAATGAGGCCTCCAGACCTGTACGCAGTACTCAAGGCATGGCCTGACCATTGCCTTATACAGAGAGACAATCACCTCCTTTTCCCTGCTAGCAAAATTCCTATAATTCATTGACATAACCCCATGACCTGCCCTGGCAGCCTGTCTGCATTGCTCAGAAAACTTCATATCTGACTGCACAATTACTTCCAGGTCTTTTTCATTTTCTATCACCTTAAGTGCGTAGTACCACACAGTTGGTACGTTTCTCTGGGGTTACTTCTACCCATATGCAGTACTTTGCATTTGTCAAGGTTAAACTTCAGTTGCCACTTCTTAGCCCATCTGCCCAAATTATCTAGATCCTGTTGCAGTAGCACACTGCCATTACTGTCATTAACAACCCTGCCAATCTTTGTATCATCTGCAAACTTCGACATTAAGCCTGATATACCTTCATCAATATCATTGATAAATATACAAAACAACAGTGGACCTAACACCGAACCCTGTGGGACTCCACTAATAACATTAGTCCACGAAGAGCAGCACCCATTGATTACCACCCTCTGTCTTCTCCCACTTAACCATCCTTTTATCCATTGTATCAACTTATCCTTAATACCATTCTGCTCCAATTTGTACAATAGTCTTCCATGCGCAACAGTGTCAAAAGCTTTCCTGAAATCCAAATATATGATATCAAAATTATTTTTTGCATCCAAAAGCTTTCCTGAAATCCAAATATATGATATCAAAATTATTTTTTGCATCCAGTTCCTTTGTAACCACATCATAATATCGTATCAAATTTGTCATACAAGAATTTCCCTTAACAAACTCATGCTGTGTCTGAATTATTGCTGCAGTCTTGTCTAGATGATCCTGCAATGCATCTTTAACCAGTGACCCCATTATTTTACCCGGAACAAAAGTAAACTAACTGGTCTGTAATTACTCGTGGCACCCTTCGATCCCCCTTTGTGAATTGGGGATACATTTGCACATCTCCAGTCCGTGGGGACCTCCCACGAGTCCAAGGATGCTCTCATAATTATGGCTAAGGGTTTGCTTAGTTACTTTGCCGCCTCCTTTAGTATAACTGGATAGATCCCATCCGCCCCAGGTGCTTTTCTTATGTTTAACTTCAACAATTTCTCCTCCACTTTGCTCTCAGTTATTACAAAATCATTAAGCACCCTGCTACAATCTGATAACCTTCTGTCATTTTCAAACCTTAATAACTCCTCATGTGTGAATGTAGATGCAAAATTCTCATTCAGTTTGTTTGCTATCTGAGCAGGATCAACAGTCGAACCATCGATAGCAAGTGGGCCAATCAGATTCATCTCCTTCCTATTAGAGTTTATATAAGTAAAGGAATCCTTGCTGCTTTTCTTAGCATCTTTTGCCAAAGATTTCTCGTAATCTGCCTTCGCCTGCCTGACCTCCTTTGTGACCTGATTACAGACTAGCTTATATCTGCCATAGGCTTATAAGTCGCCTGATAATTTATATGCATCCCATGCATTTTTCTTCTCTGTCACGAGTCTCATTAGTTCATTAGGCACCTGCGCGGCGATCTGATTGAGGTGTATAAGACCTTGAACGGATTGAGCTTGCTGAATTCTGATGAGATTCTTCCACTTTTTCAGATTACGAACCTAAGGGGGCATAAATTCAAATTAAGGAAAGACAGATGTAGAATAGATGTGCAGAAATTTGCCTTTAGCCCGCAGGTGGTTAATTGCTGGAACAAACTTCCATCTGTCGTTGTAGTTGATAGGTTAAATAAATTTAAGGAGGAACTGGGCAGGCATTTGGAGGGAATGGTGTGATTTTTTTTTTTGGCTGATGCTGCATAAGCTCATACACTTGCTTTCTTGCATTACATGCCACTACTACTACTACTACTACTACTGTGAAGCCCCCCTCACCAAGTACAAGTGCTCATGATGAGGGGCCATGTTTTGAGGGGAATGGGGCTTGAAACAGGGCTGGTAATTTAAGGCAGTAGAAGCATAGCATGCATTTTGACATAGATGACTCAACTTGCATTCTTGTCTCTTGGCATAGAACCATTTTTTTTTTTTATATTTTTGTATTTTTCCCCCCAAAAGGTCCATAAATAACAGTAAATATTATACCACATGATATCACAGTAGTAAGCCATTATATCACATACTAATAGTTTAAACTGAATATAAAAATTACAAAAAAAAAAAAATTGAATTTAATAAGATAGGCACTTTGTTTCTAAGAACTTTCAGTTAGTGAATAATAGGTAAAAATCTGTATTTTAAACTTTAACTCTACGAAAACCTTAAACACTCAAATTCCATATACTAGCATACTCAATAGATCTTATATAAACATAGATCGTATATAAACATCCAGTTTATATAAGTTTAATTATAATTACCTATATATTAATATTCTTTATAATCATTGATATATCTATATTATTTATAATCACTGATAAATTTACACTTTCTTGTCTTATACACAATTGAAAATTACTTCAGAAAATAAAGAACACACTACCTCTGTCTCCAATCCTCTCTCTAGCATCTGCATTGCATGATCTTCAACTTGCTCTCTAGACTGCCTGATAAACAACTGGTCATCTTCAATAATTTCCAATCCTGACAAATCTACTTTGTCCATTAAATAATCTAATCAAGAACAAAGAACAACTTATATAAAATATAGAAAACATTAAATATCAATTAACATGTTTTATAAAACAGGTATAAAATTTATTTTTTTAAGATATATATATATATATATTTTTTATGTTTTTATGAGTTTTTTTTGTAAACAGTAAAATCTACAGTAAAATACAGTTAATACAAACTTGTTTTGTACAAAGTTCTCATTTGTATGAAGCACATACCATTCCCCTGCAAAAGGATATGCTTTTTTGTGTAAATATATTTGTTTATTACAAAATTTGGTTTTATGAAGTTTGTTTTCTCCCTGTGAGAAATAAATATTGTTATTTTGTATGTTTAATACAAATCTTGGCACAGCTGTCCGATTATTGCCCCTATTATTGCCTTTGGCCACCCGAAGGATGGCACTGACTTGTTAGAAATTACTTTTGTGCAAACAAAACCAGTTCATGGTATCTACAACGTAAATGCACTCTGAAAAACACCATTCTGAAGGATGAGCTGCTAAATTAACAAAAGAATAAAAAAAGTTTTTCTAAGTTGTTTACATACACTCCCTCGCTCACCACGGGATTAAGGTCAGTTGCAATTGTTATGGCAGGTCAAAAAGTCTCTTGGTAGAGTATATAGTAATCTATTTTTGTGCCATTTTATCTGAGCTGATATCTTTTTTGGAACTTGTCCTTAAATTAACTTAAAGTTTGTTTATATTAAATATTATCTAGTGGTGATATGCAACAAAACGTAAATGGACGGAATTAAGCATCGAAATTAAACTGAAAATTATACAAGTTGGTTGTGTTAAGATTTAATGGCGCATGGACTACGTTGGTCATAATGCACCAGTTCATATGGTATGATGTGTGTGAGCTGTTTACTTTGAATTTGAATTTTTCCTTTTAGCCTGATTCATATTTCATTGGGTTAGTCTGTTGCTTGTGTTTACTTCCTTAGAGGAGTTGGTATACTCTAATATCTTTAAGGAAGGTGAAAACATCTGTAAAGTCATCTCTATCATTCAAGAGATCTGCTAGGATAATGGTGTGATGTGATGTAGAAACATCTTGCATCCTTTTGCATATATATATAACAGTCTATTAATATATGTTTTAATGACTAGATACTATCACAAGTCTGGCATCGTGGTGGTTAATCTGCTCACAAGAAGAATGAATCAGTAAGATAGGAATGCCCAATTGTCAGTCTGGCCAGTACTGTTTCTTCTTTTCTCGACTTTCATGTGCTAGAAAACCAGTTTTCAATTTCCCGCTTTATTTTATACAGTTTTTTTTAATTTTTCAGATTCTAAGTTTCTTGCCATTGCATCTGGCATATATGCCATAACAAAGGCTTGTAACTGAAATCAGAGATTGAGATATCTTCTCCAGTCTGCAGTATGGTTTCTTTTGCTGATTTGTCCACTGCTTCATTTCTAGCAATCCTTTTATGTCCTGGGATCCAATAGAAACGCATCTACTGTTCATTTACGGTGCAGTCGGTTAGTATTTGTTGTATGAGTCAGAGGATTATGTGTACATCTGTTTTGCATAGCTTCTAACGAACTTAAGGAAACTGAGCATATCACACTTCTTTTTAACGTGCTGACCAAGTACTGGCCACACGCATAGTATTGGTGCTCCGTTATTTGTTGTGCCGTTTATTGGTCACATTTTTATTTATTTTGTGTCCATTAAGTTCCTCTTCTCAAGATGTGTCCATGGACATCAACTTCGTGAAGATCGGCCAAGGTAATCGAAAGTTATGGTAATTTTTATTAGCATTGATCTCACCGGGTCACAATGTGATTTTGCATTGTATATTGTTATATTGCCAATTTTGTTAAAGTGAATAGTACCACAAATTACTCCTAAATATTGATCATAGTAATTATCGGGAACAGTAATTGAACAGTTCTACAACCACATGTAACTTTCATGATGAATTTTGGATCTTTTGACTTTAGTATGCTGGTTAATAAACAAAGGCCTTTGTTCTCAGTGTACACCATGCGGTCAAGCCCTGATTGGTCAAGCCCTGTTGGAGTGACCGTTAGCGTGAGTTGGTAGCTATGTACCTCAAGACATCTATATCCAGAATATTTATTGGTACTAAATTTATTTGATTTAAAATATGGTAAATAGAAGTTATTAATTTCATTACATTTAAGATATTGAGAACATATATATATATATATAATAATATGTGCAGAGCCGTGCTCCCAATGGCTCCCCAGGACGAACAATAAACCAAGCATATAATCCAGTATTCTTCATATCTAGGGGTTAAGACTTCCCCCCCCTCCCACTCGTAAAACTCCGATATTCTGAACTAAACACTGCACCCGAGCAGCAAAGCAACTCAGCAACTGCCCTTCAGAAGCTTTCACCCCGCAGATTTTCATCCCTCAGATTTCATCCTGCTGCAAAAAATTATATCGACACCATTATCCAATTCTGGATATGGGAACACAAGACCTGGAGGAGAGGCCAGACAGTCAACAAGGCCAGCCAGAGGATTCCCAGACATCTACCGACAAGCAAGCAGTGAAACCCACCCTGGACAAACCAGAAGAACTGGACGAAACCAGACAAGACACCACCTGCAAGAGGAGAAACAAGAGGTACAATATTGAAAAACCAGACCGGGAAATGAGGAGCAATAGTGAAGCAAGAGATCGACAGGAACCAAGCAAAAACACAGAAGAGCAAAAACAAGGGGAAAAAATCTTCCTCCCTGGATCTCTCATTGCCACAGGGAACAGTCCTTGAGCAAGTGCTCACCCTGCGAGCCACTCCAGAAAACATAATGAAAGATAACAGTAGTAGAATTTCTTCAACCTTAAGAGCAGACATAGTCCTTCAATGGACTAAATTAGAAACAATTCTCCTGCAAACAAATGTGGAGCACCAGAGGGCGCTTGCAGCCTTAGAAGCATATAAAGATGCTGATGGTGGCAAACAAATTCTACAGCACGCCCCATCATATGCCCAAGCGCTGAGGCAAATCCCAAGTGAGAGGGAAAAAACCAGCGAATTACAAGTTCAAAAGAAGAAAGTACTCAAAAAAATCCAAATATAGTGATACTGAGACCTACCGGGGACAGCAACCAATCAAGTGAGCAAATCAAACAAAAAAGCCATAGATAATATGAAGGAAGACTTTCAAAACACCAGGATAAAGTCTATCTGCAAAACCAGGAACCCAGGGATTGTGATTGAGACTGAGAGCGAGAAGGAGATAGAAGAAATAAAAGCAAATGAGAAAATAACCACATTAGGGCTAAAGGCAGAATTACCGAAAAAGAAAGGCCCAACTATACTAATATTCGATGTAGAGTATGACACGGATCCGCAGCAATTAACCAACGAGATTTATAGAAAGAACTTACAGAGCCACTTCCCAGAGTTGGAACCCTCTGAGCTGATTTTTCCAAAGTTCAAAATAAAAGCAAAGAACGGGATGAGAGTAAATTGGACGGTGGAACTGGCGCCATCTGCTTGGCAAATCTTAAGCACCCAAAACAGAATTTATATAGAATGGAGCAGCCTGAGATACAGAGAACATATATCCATTCCCAAGTGCTTTCACTGCTGCAGATATGGCCACACTACCCATACTTGCACACAAAGAGAGCCGATCTGCGGCCACTGCTCTGGCAAAGGACATGAGTACAATACCTGCCCCAACAAAACCGATGCACCAACCTGCGCAAACTGTAAGAGTCTGAAACTGGAGCACTCACACTCCATCCGCGATACTGGGTGTCCGACATACCAAAAAATCAAGAGTTCCTACCAACAGAGAATAGATTATGGCCACACACCATAAACAATTCAACTCCAGCGTTCTCACATTCCACCAACTCAATGCACAGCGTGCCAGAGCGGTGGCGGAGCAAATCCGACTAAAAGCCAACGATGAAAACGCTGACATCCTCATAATATTGGAACCGTACACGCACCAAAAGCAAGTACGGGGATATCCTATTAAATACAAAATTGTGCAGTACACAGATGAAACTCCATGGGCAACTGTCATAATCATGAACCCCCATATTACGGTCACAAAAATCCCACAATTCTGCACACCATGGGCAGCATGTGCCCACCTTGGCACCTCCCTGGGAAGTCTTTATGTAGTTGCTCTATACTGCAAGCCAGGGGTAGAAATCGACTATGCGATAACATACCTGGAGAATCTTCAAACTGCACTAAGCGGACACAAGATAATAGTGGGGGCAGACGTCAACTGCAGGCCCACAGTACCACGCCTGAAAGAAGAGGCTCAACGAATGGGCAAAGGCTCGAGGAGCACCTGGCCAACTCCATATTTGTTGTTAAAAACCAACCCTTCTGCCTCCCGACCTTCTGCAACACCTTATGGGAAGCAGAGATTGACATAGCATTAGCCACAAGAAACATAGACACCCACATCACAAATTGGATGGTTAGAAACGCCTGGACGACCTCGGACCATCGTACAATAACCTTCACATTAGAAAGGAACCTGACAAGAACAGCTGCCGACAAGCACATGCTAAATAGATTCGCCCTCAGCAAGGCAAACTGGCACACCTTCCGAGAGAATCTACGCACAGCAGGCCAGCAATACCTGCACACACTGAGGGAGCAGGAATGCGGGAGCGAAAACCCGGAACGACTCCAGAAGGATTTAACAAAAATAATAACAGAAGCAGCAGGGAAAGCCATGAAGAGAAGAATCCCCATTGCAGGGGCCAAGCCCTGGTGTACTCCAGAGCTCACACGAATGAGGAAACTAGTACAACACAGAAGAAAACAATTTCAGAGGGCTAGGAGGAATTGGCCGCAACAAGAAGTCACTGAACTCAGGAACCAATATAGAATCGCTAGAAATTGTTATACTGAACAGATAAAGAAAAAGAAAAGAGAATCATGGGAGAGGTTGGTACAAGGGCCAGGAAACAGCAACCCCTGGAGGGTGGTATACAAAATTACCACTAACAAACTCCCCAGGGGGGAAGTCGTAACAGCCACCAAAACAGCACAAGAAAATTTAACCATAACCTGGGAGGAGTCGATTGGGAACATCCTGGACAACATCCTTCAGGAGCTGCCAACAACACTAACAGATGAGCAGCAGGCTATCTGCCAAGCAAACAATTGCTATAATAATGACCAAATAGAACCCCCCTTCACCTTAGAAGAAATTCAGGATGCAGCAAGCTGCACAAAAAATAAGAAATGCCCTGGACTGGACCTAATTGAACCGGAGATGGCAAAAGAAGCAATGGAACATATACCGGAATTACTGCTAAAACTATTCAATTGCTGCCTGGAAACAGGTAAATTTCCACTACAGTGGAAAAAGGCAAATTTAAAACTGCTCCTAAAAAATCCACCAGAGACACCTAGTTCCTACAGCCCCATAGCCCTGCTACCAACCCTCAATAAAATATTCGAAAGGCTGCTACATACCAGAATCACAAGGCATTATAATGAAGTAAATCCTAACACGACAAAGCAATATGGATTTACTCCTGGCAAATCCACTATCGAAGCAATACAGAACCTCCTCTCTAGAGCCACCCATTGTCAAAGGAAATACTTCCTTGTCATCGCAGTGGATTTCGCTGGGGCGTTCGGCACCCTCTGGTGGCCGAGCGTCTTGGCGAGACTCAGCGCTGCCAACCTTCCATTGAATCTTTATTATTGCATGAAGGATTACCTGGCTGATAGAGCAGTGCAAGTTACCACACCATATAAATGCCTCAGTCACCCAGTCCGCAGGGGCTGCCCCCAGGGTTCTGTCCTGGGGCCGCTCCTGTGGAACTTTGTCTTAGACGAATTCCTCGCCATGGATCTGGGTGGTGTGGAGGCCCAGGCCTATGCAGATGACTTGGTCTTGACCATCGAGGTGACAGCAGATCCTCCTTAGAAATGCAAATGATGCCCTGCAAAAGTTGCTAGATTGGACGAAGCTACACTTGCTCAAGCTAGCACCCGACAAGACAAAATCGGTGCTGCTAAAAGGTGCTGCAGCTAGACTTAAGGAGACCACCACAAATTAAGATTGAGAACAAAACAGTTAAGTTGTGCGAACAGATTAAATACCTAGGAATAATCCTGGACAGAAAATTAAATTTCAAGCCACACCTAGAATATATTAAACAAAAGATAAGGTGCGCGGCCCTCATCGCTAGAGTCACTCGCAGGGATTGGGGACTCAGACGTACTACCCTGTCTCTGTACTACAATGCTCTCTTCATCCCTGCCATCACATATGGCTCCCCTGTCTGGTATGTGAGAGCGGCACTAGAAGTGAATAAACGGATTCTCGAAATCATTCAGAGGACCATCCTCTTTACTATGTCGAGAGCAACTAGAACAACTAGCACGGCTGCCCTCCAAGTCCTGGTAGGAGTTCTGCCCCTGGATCTCGAAGCTATCCGCTGTGGTCTGCTCTACCATCTTGCCAGAAACATATCAGCTACAATGTATGACCTCACCACTGACATCACTAATGATCGCAACTATGAGAAGAGAAGAATCACCGACCATCTCGTTCAGCTTTGGCAGAGGAGATGGAGCAACACAGAAAAAGGTGCAGTGACCTGAAGATTCCTCCCAACTGTCACCAAGCTGTACCCTAAGGCGCCAGCATGGTTTCACCCTGGTCGAAATACCACCTTCCTCCATACAGGGCACGGCCCGTTTAAAGAGAAACTTCACCAACTTGGCATCATAAATAACGCGGACTGTCCCTGTGGCAATCCGGAGTCCTGGAGACACTTAATGTTTGAGTGCGATTTGTATGGTGACCTACGACTACGCCTAATAACGGCAATCCAATATATCCCAGACAACTAAGAACCCAGACTTTTAGACACTCAAGAGAACTACAAGGCACTCAGTCAATATGCCCAGGATCTATTTTCTAGAAGGAAAAAAATGATAGAAATATACCAAAGGCAACCCGACTAGAAAGAATACAGGTCAAACAAGTAAAAAAAAAAAAAAAAAAAAACTCAGCATACCACAGAAAGTCAAGACTTTAGGATGATTTGGTTGGCCTACTGTCGACCCAAAACTGCACTCCCTTGTGCAGTTTTTTTTTTTCTCCTCTCCTCGCCTCCCCATGTCGTGGGGCATGGGCATGACCCACTGAAAATGGAGGATCACCTTCCTATCCGACCCCTCTTCTTCCTATTTCATCTCCCCATCTACACCCTCCCTCCCATTACTTTCTCTTGTACAGCGATTGCCCCACATGTCCAAATTTAAATCACATCAAATTTTGCCCGACCTTTTAGGCTCTCTAGAAATAGCTCTTTCAGCGTAAAACCTCATGCAGCACTTTCTAAATGCAATTTTACTTAAATCAACAGCGATAACTCCAACCTTTATTTTAGGTCCTAGTCACCGAAATCCCAGGAAAGTAAGTGGCAGGACCTGCCAGAGTATAATTAGTCTCTTGGTACACCTGGCCGGAGTCCCCGTCGCTAGGTATGGTAACGTCGGGTCCCACTGGGGGCCCGGCGGCCAACAGGCCGGATGAACAATGGGCACAACAAACTACATACCACATGACCAATACATTATTTTTAAACCTCTGGCATCGACAGGGTACTGTCACTCGATACACAGAACATACACGGAGATGGGAGAAATCCCCGGAGCCATCAGACCCTCAACATACCTATACTTCTTTTTAACACATACATTAGCATTAGTAGAGGCATACGATGCAAGAAAACAAGCTTATGCAGCATCAGCCAAAAAAAAACCTCCCATTACTCCCCTCCATTCGTTCCAAATGCCTGTACAGCTCAGCCTTAAATTTATTTAGGTTATCAACTTCCACAACTAAATATGGAAGTCTGTTCCACCAATCAACTACCCGCTGGCTAAAGGCAAATTTCCACACATCTATTCTACAACTGTCTTTCCTCAATTTGCATCTGTGCCCCCTCAGGTTATTAATGTAAGCAAGAGGAAGAATCACATCAGCATTCAGCTTGATCAACCCATTCAAGGCCTTCTACACCTCAATCAGATCACCTCGCAGGTGCCTACTCTCCAGGCACTACAATTTGCAGTACTTAAGCCTTTCTTGGTAAGAGCACCCCTTTGTTCCCCTCACCAATCTTCTTGCCCTTCTTTGTACTCGTTCTAGCAACTCTACACCCTTCCTAAAATGAAGTCTCCAGACCTGTACACAGTACTCTAAGTGTGGCCTGACCATTGCCTTGTATAATGGGATAATCACCTCCCTGTCCCTGCTTGCAAAATTCCTATATATCATTGACAAGACTCCATGACCTCCCTGGCAGCCTGTCAGCAATGCTCAGCTAACTTCATATTTCACTGCACAATCACCCCCAGGTCTTTTTCACTTTCCACTTCACTGAGTGTAGTACCACACAGTTGGTACGTTTCTTTTCAGTTATTGCTACCCATATGCAGTACTTTGCATTTGTCAATGTTAAACTTCAGTTGCTACTTTTCAGCTCATTTGCCCAACTTATCTGGATCCAGTTGGAGTAGCATACTGTCTTCATTATCGT